>NC_056744.1:333303926-333618436 GCF_019279795.1 Protopterus annectens | reverse complement strand
ATATATATATATCCCCCCCCCTCTCTTTCTGCTGTTACTGGGTAAATTGTGCATATGCACTCTTTGGTAATTACATTATACAGCAGTACTATATCGTTTTCTTAGTAGGTAAAACTCTTCTCTGGTCTTTTCTGTAAATGGTCTCTGCACAATGTAGCTAACATAGTTAAAAGCAAAATAATTATTTATTATGATTTCTGTTTTTGCTGGTAGCATTAAGTTTTTACATCTGTTTATAGTATTCTCTCTCTCTCTGCCTCTGTTCTGAGTAATTTTCTTAAAAGTTATTTCTGTGTTTAAGCTACTCTTCATTAGTCTGCTTTTATACAAGTATCACCATCCTGTTTATTGTAGACATTGCATACTGCAGCTGGTTTAACAGGACTCTTATTACACAGAAGGTGGAGCATGTGCCCAGCACAACTGTTTTGGTAGTACTTATGCTCATTTGTTATAGATGCATGTAATGCACCAGTTAGTTTTAATTGATGGTTTTGTAAATTATATTCTTACGCAGTAATTTTAGTCTGAAATCTCAAAAATTAAAACAATGTGGCTTTTGTGCTGTGAAATAAAACCTATCTGTCCATTAGGGAGCATTTTCTGGCATTCTGGCTCTGCCTGTTGTGTTTGTGGATGTTTTTAAAACTTTTTTATGTTTTTTTTTGCTCTGTTTCTCCTAGTCACCATTGAGCTCTCCATCCCTGACCCCCTTACTGACCCATTCTTTCCCACATGGTGAAAGCCTTATGACCTCATGGTTCCTTAGAGGAAATGGTCCAGGAAGGAGTGATGCTGTTATATCTGTGATATTGCATCGTCACTGCACATGCCCAGCATTTTGCTAAGGGTTGGACAAGTAGTGGACATCAGCAAGCATATGTCACTCACTCCTGCAAGTGAATGTGACCCCTCAAGACCCGAGTCCTCTTATAGCCATCGCATCTCTCTGATCTACAGTCTCCACCAGGGGGTTACCTCCCTATAAAGGCAAGCCAGCTAATTCATGTTATTCCTCTGTCTCTCCCTCCCTGCCAACTCCATTGTGCACTAGCGTTGTTAAACTCTGCTCACATGCACCAACACTCACTCACTCTCTCTCTTTCTCTCTCTGTACAAAGTCGGAGTTACCAGAGCATATTTGAAGAAGTTTATATGTTTTGATCCCATTTATGGTAATTCTTTACTGTTTTACCACTGCTTTTTCCAAAAATTCCTCACCCGAGTTCACAAATGAATTAAATCAGTACAAGGATTTCAGTAAGCCATCTTACTTGCTTTACGCTTACTAACACAAGTATATGTCAGCTACCTGGTGGGCTGCTTCAGTGACAAAGTACAGCTGTTTTCTCTTGATAGAGGTCCTTGCTGAGTTTTTAGTTGGCAGGGTCACTTTTCACACCAGCTGTTTGTCGACTGTGAATTCTGAAAATTACATTGTTATAGTTAATTCAAACAACCTGCAGTACATTTAGCCTCATTTTGTGATCTAGACAGGCAACACCATTGCTGGCTAGCTGTCCAGAGTAAAATCAGACATTCTTCACGGTAATTAGTCTTTGGCTTCCAGTAAACTTGTCTTGGTTTACTGCAACTTTGCTGGTTTCTTTTCTGGAAAATGTAATAATTACAGCACTGCTTGCAGACTTCACAGAGCAGCAGCATAACCATGTGCAGGGCTTTAAGCAAAATATTTAAAAATAATTTTCTGAATAAAATAACATTGCTTAACCTTGCATTTAAGCCATCAGCTAAGCATTGAATCAAAAAGCTTACATTAGATGCACATGTTTACCTTGCAGAACCCGAAGGCCTACCAAAACACCAAGAAGCGTTGCCTGATAATGTTAAGGGAAGTTTCTCTGTTGATAACGTCTGCTTGATGGAATGGTGTAATGGGCTTGACTGCCTGCGAAATTTGCTTAATAGCTGCCCTCTTTCTCTTGTAATGGTGCAGCGGGCTTAACTGACCCTGAGAGTAAGGTGTATATATGTTGTAGGTATTTTTGCCCTCAATCTGATAGTAACAGCTCCTGCTCTAATGACTTCAGTACACTTTGACTGCCAGTCTGTAGAAGGGAAGGGTGGGTTGTGTCTTGATTTGAACAGACTGAGATTTTCTAATGTGCCATAACCCATTTTATTAATTTACAGTGAGATTTTTCTCGCCAGTTGAGAATCTCGATGATGTGAGAGTGTTCAATCTCGCCGTTTGTTCTTGCAAATGGGGTGTCGGAGCCGATCCTCGGCTCAGAGTCAGCCGCTTAGCAAAGCTCTGCATCTAGGAGAAGCCCGAGACCAACCTACCTCCCACAATTCCCTCTGCCTCTACCTCAGATCTAGTTTGCCGCTGCAACCGATCGCATCGATTTTGAGAGCTCTGACCAACTTTGGGAAGATAAGCTAATTTCTTCATATTTTTTTCTTGTAAAATCTTCTGTTTTTTGTTGGGTCTTAACTTTAGTGTGTGTGTGGTGTGTCTAGGGTCTCCTTGTTGACTACACCATATATATATATATAATTTATATATATATATATACAGTTTAGTTTCTTTAGGGCCTACCCCTCATAGTTTCTAACTTAGGATTGATACTTGCAGTTTTTATTACTGTGTTGCTGGTTTTGTATCTAACTGTCTCAAACGGTTATTTGGTACTTTTACAGTTTTTTCTTTCTACAGGATGTCTGAAAAAGCCAAGTCTGGCTTCAAGAGGTGTCAATGTGGGCAAAAGATGTCTGTCACTGACAACCATAGCTCCTGTGTCTACTGTCTTGGCCCTCTCCATCTACAAGAAGACTGTTCTATTTGTCATTCTTTTAGTGGAAGGGTCATGACAGATAGACGCAGGAAGCTTATGGATAAAGGTCTTTTGAAGCCTGCCTTTTAAGAGCAACTTGACAAGTCGGACCAGGCTTCTAAGTCCTCGAAGGGATAGAAGACATCGGAGCCCACATCATCGGCTCAGAGTTCTTCGTTTAAAGTTCGTTCACCGGTTCCACAGACTTCGGGGCCGAGTGTCGAGCTTCTTACTGTGACCGAGCCTTGAGTCTTGGAACCGGTGTCGGAGCTTCCACCTCCGGCTATATTGAGGTCGGTACTGTCCTTGGTTTCTTCGACCCATTCTTCCAGGCCCCTCTCCGACACCGACGTAGATCGTGTGGTGCAGAAGTTAATGGAGAACACGGCCCTGTCCAAGCTCATTGCAGTCTCCTCCCAATTGGTGTCGAGACTCGAAGGCCTTCCCTTATCTCCATCTGATCCTCCTCCGAGGCCTACACACCTTTCGGAGCCGGGAGATGTTGATCTGATGATAGTGGAGCCCTTGGTGCCAGAACCGTCCCTTCTTCGGTCGGCACCGTTGACCTCGACTCCGTCGGAACCATTGGCGGACTCGCGGAACCGACGGTCCCTCCTTGTCTCCAGGACCGAGAGTCGAACTGATCTTTCGGTGCCGACTCACCCCCTCGGTGCCTCGGCACAGATCACTTCAGCTCCATCCTCTGGGTTGATGCCCTTGGCCTCCGCGCCTGAGACACTTCCGCGTTCTTCGGAACCGGGGGACTCCTCGACTCGGGGTCCGGGGGCCTTCGACCTCATGAGGAAGGTATTGTCTTCTCAGACAACCACTTCAACGGAAACAACTTCTCTCTCCCATAAAGGTCCGTTGTCTACTTCTGCACCCACGACTACCCATAAGCGTAGAGCACCAGTGTCTCAGCCACTCCCAGAGGGAGCCCCTTCTTCCTCGGAGGCCTCATTGGAAGCCCCTCCCGATGACATCCCGAGGAAAAAGTTGTGCAAGAGGAGGCACTTAGATTCCCCACAAGAATCTTTAACATCGGATACTGACTTAGATGAGTCAGAAGGGTCCCCAAAATCACCCTCAGAGGATGTCTCCTTTGCTGACATCCTGGAGATCCTGAAGCAGAGAGGTGATTGGCAGGCCCTACCCCCTTCTGACGATGAGTCAGTTCTGCTGAAGGCATTTGGTGCTCGCCCTTCCTCCTCCTGGGTCACTCCGCCCTTCGACGAGTTAATGGAGTTAATTGCTCGAAGGGCGTGGGAGGCACCTGACACAGTGGAGCCAGTTCCCAGGAAACCTAACAAATACATAACTGCCCCTCAGAACAAGTCATACCTTACTAAGGGAGTTCCAGTGGACGCTATGGTGGTGGTCGCAGCCACTAAAAAGGAGATGTCCGAATCTTCCTCGTCTGTCCATCCCCCTAACAGAGACTCTAGGACCATGGACAGATATGGGAAGCGCATTTTCAGTTCAGCGACTTTTTCCATGCGATCGCTGAACTACTTGACACACTTCACACTATTACAGAGGGATCTAGTCAAAGAGTTGGGAGATAGTCTCCAGGGTAATACAGATGCTGCTGTCTCAGACAAAGTTACAGCACAGCTCAACACCCTTACATCCATAGTGAACTCGTCCATGAGGCTCATCTCGTATGCGGCCGAAGGGTCGAGTAGGGCTGCAGCTTCAGCGATTGCTCTTCGTAGACAATCCTGGATGCGGCTGTGCTCCTTTGCGGAAGCCTTCAAGTCTTCCTTTACTAACGCCCCTTTTGATGGTGCCACTCTTTTTGGCCCCAAAGTAAAGGAGACCCTAACCCGGTGTGAGCAGGAAGGAAAGACTCTGTCTGCTGTCCGTTTTTCCACCCCATCCAGACCGTACCCCAAAGGGCAACGAGGTGGAAAGATGTGGTTTCGTAAACCCCAGGGTTCTTTCCCAGGCACACAGGGTGATGCCCCCCCCCCAGAGGCAGAGGAGGGGGCAGAAATGGAAGACGTCGCTCTGGCGGCAGAGGGGGTCCACAGAACCAAGGTGACAGGGATACTATCCCTGGGAAGCCTTTCCAGCACTCCTGAGAGGAGGCCCGACTGTCCTGCTCTGGAGGCAGTCGGGGGTCGCTTTGCTTTATACCCTCAGGCCTGGCAAAGCCTTACTTCAGACAATTGGGTAAAAAGCATTATCACCAGAGGTTACAAAATCCCCTTTGTATTTCCCCCATTACCACAAAAACGGTTTCCAGATGTACCACCCCATCTGCGAAAACCAGCAGCGATAGAAATCTCGAAGCTGCTAGAAAAAAGTCATCCAACCAGTCCCGGCGGACCAAAGAGAATCCGGAACTTACTCAAGGTTCTTTTTAGTTCCAAAAAAGACAGGGGACTGTAGGCCGATTCTGGACCTAAGCAATCTCAATACATTTGTGAAGAAAGAAAAGTTCCGGATGGTCACGCTTCAATCGATCCTTCCGTTTTTACAGAAGGGCGACTGGATGTGCTCAATAGATCTCAGAGACGCTTACTACCACCACATCAAGATGGCCAGAATGTCCAGAGATCATCTGCGCTTCCGGCTGGGAGCCAATCACTTTCAGTTTCGGGCCCTGCCCTTTGTTCTAACCTCAGCCCCCAGGGTTTTCACCAAATGCATGGCAGTGGTAGCGTCTCACTTGAGACGCCTAGGATTCCGGGTGTTTCCATATCTAGACGACTGGCTCCTTACCGCCACCACCGAGCGTCAACTGATACAGGCCAGGGATTACACAATCAGCCTTTGTGCTCTGTTAGGGATTTTGATAAATTTCGAAAAATCTGCGTTACAGCCCTCACAGCATATTTCATGTATAGGCGCAGATCTGGATACCCGTTCTTTGTTAGTAAAACTATCTTCCGCAAGAATAGCTTCCCTACAACAACACGCATCTCTCCTACTACTATCCAAGAAGTCCCCAGCCAAACTAGTCCTGAAAGTTTTAGGGCTCATGTCAGCTTCCCTCATTGCAGTTCCCATGGGGAGGCTACACATGAGAATTCTCCAGTGGCTGCTGTTCACACAGTGGTCGTTCCAGCAGTTACCGCTGACACACGAGATTCACATAACAGAGTCCTGCAGAGCACACCTGTCTTGGTGGTTACAGGATCACAACCTCATCAGCGGACGACAGTTTGTGTTACCCAACCCAACGGCCACGGTGACCACGGACGCTTCCCTTATAGGGTGGGGGGGGGGGCATCTTTCAGGGAAAGACAGTCCAAGGCTAATGGTCCAGCTTAGAGTACAACCTGCACATAAATGTTCTAGAGATGAGGGCAGTGTTTCTAGTGTTGCAACACTTCTCCCCCTTTCTACCTCTAGGGACTATTGCAGTACAGACGGACAACATGTCCGTAGTCTGGTACATAAACAAACAAGGAGGAACCAGGTCTTACCAGTTGTGCAGAGAGGCCATGAGAATTTGGCAATGGGCAGAGTCCACGGGTCGCTTTCTAATAGCAACGCACATCCCGGGGTTATCCAACGTCATAACGGTCAGGTTGAGCAGAGCCATCCTGTTACCTCACGAGTGGTCCCTCAATCAGAAAGTGGCGGAAAGGATTTTCTGCAAATGGGGCCAGCTTTGCTGCGATCTGTTTGCATCTCCAATGAACACCAAATGCAGAAGCTACTTTGCCCTTTTACCCCCTCCAGGGGATGTCCCCAGGGACGCTTTGATTCACGATTGGCCCCCGGGTCTCCTGTACGCTTTCCCTCCTATACCACTGATCCCGAAATTTCTTCAGAAAGCCAAGGACCAGGAAAGGACTATAATTCTCATGGCCCCATTCTGGCCTCGTCAGATTTGGTTCCCCTTTCTTCAAGCCCACCAAATGCAGGAGCCCTGGATTCTGGACCCAGTGCCAGATCTACTGACTCATTCGTCAGGGGCTCCTCACCCGTCGCTCCTATCCCTCAAGTTAGCAGCCTGGCTGCTCCGCTTCCCTACTTAGCCAGGTCTGATCTTCTATCTCCGACGGTCCAGAACATTCTGGTCACCTCCCATAAGGCTTCCACTACTAAAATCTATACCAGTAAGTGGAAACATTTCGCCCACTGGGCGACTACACAGCATTTGGAGCCTTTAGTAGCCCCCCTAAACAAAATTTTGGAATTCCTGTCCATTCTGTTTCACCAAGGAGCCTCTACTGCCACTTTAAAAGTTCAGTTGGCCGCTATTTCCAATTTTCACATAGGAGAAAACGGAGCTCCCATTATGGCTCATAGGTTTTCTAAAGCCTTCATGAAAGGGTCCTTTCATCTCAGACCAACAGTTAGGTTACCTACAGCTCCTTGGAATCTAAATTTACTCTTATCCCAGTTAATTTTACCACCCTTTGAACCAGCTTCTTCCTGTTCCTTAAAGTTCTTGTCCTGGAAGACTCTTTTCCTAGTAGCCATCACTTCAGCCAGACGAGTATCAGAACTACAGGCACTTTCCATCAAGCAGCCATATTTAATTTTTCACCCTGACAGGGTATCATTACGCACCAACCCTTCCTTTCTTCCTAAGGTTTGTTCGGTTGCCAACATTAATCAGTCCATTGAGCTTCCTACATTTTTCAAGAACCACTCCAACAAGCTGGAATATATGTTACACAAATTGGATGTTCATAGACAACTCAGATTCTACCTGGATAGAACTAAGGACCATAGGAAAGCGGACCAACTATTTGTAGCCTTTGCGGACAACAAAAAGGGCATGGCAGTGACGAAGCGCACACTTTCTAAATGGTTAACTGATTGTATAACCTTCGTGTATTCTGCTTCAAACCAGATTTTGCCCACCAAACCTAAGGGACATTCTACTAGGTCAGTTTCCACATCTCTGGCTCATGCGGCTCGTCTGCCATTGGACACTATTTGTGCACTTGGTCTAAACCGCATACATTCATCACTCATTATAAAGTTGATAGGACTTCCAGGGATAGAGCATCTTTTGGTTCCACTGTGCTCAGGAACATTCTTCCGTGAGTCACTCAGGGTAACGGAGCTAGGGACGCTACCCATTTGTAAGAACAAACGGCGAGATTGAACACTCTCACATAAAGAAGTTATGTCCTTACCATAACGTTCCATGTGGAGTGTTCATCTCGCCTTTGTTCTTACATCCCCACCCTCCCACCCTCAGGTCTGGAAGAGCGTGCAGTTTAGAAGTCTGGTCTGTTTGTCTCCCACTAGTGGTCTCTCTGTTGTTCCTACTGGCTTGACCTAGTTACTGTTCCTTATGTATACTTAGGTATCCCTTTTATACTTGATTGCCTTTGTTATTGCTGGATCTGGTCTTGTTTTGCAAACTAGATCTGAGGTAGAGGCAGAGGGAATTGTGGGAGGTAGGTTGGTCTCGAGCTTCTCCTAGATGCAGAGCTTTGCTAAGTGGCTGACTCGGAGCCGAGGATCGGCTCCGACACCCCATTTGTAAGAACAAAGGCGAGATGAACTCTCCACATGGAACGTTATGGTAAGGACATAACTTCTTTTTATGTACCGTATGTTTTTTTACTATCCCATCACAACTTACATCCACTTACTCCACTCATATCAAACCCTGTAGCCTACACATACCCGCAAGCAGTCACCACCACAGCACAATCCCTCTACTTCCCAGAACACTTATTAAAACAACTAAGTCACTTACCACACACAAGTACATAGCCATTCTTATTATACTGTCAAATCTCTTACACTTTATCAGGCACCAATTAAAATTAGTGGGAGACGTACACCCTAACCCAGGCCCAAACCCTGACATGAATTCCCCTTCCTCCCCACCCCTCTCTAACAACCCACCTTTACTCTCCAGACCAAAAAATAACCTACTTATCCTAAACGTAAACATACGTCGCATTAATAATAACGTAAACATAGGTAGCATTAATAATAACGTAAACATACGTAGCATTAATAATGAAGTACATCTGCTACATACTCTGTCATATACCTATTTCCCAGATCTACTATCCCTAACCGAAACATGGTTAAAGCCTACTACTCCCGACAGTGAATTTCTTCCCCCAGGCTATAATGTAATACGCAATGATAGACTATTCAAAAAAGGGGGTGGTGTAGCATTACTTTACAAAAACAACCTAAAGATTACCATTATCCACCCTCCTATACTCCCCTTAATGTCTTCTGAACTACTGCTGGCCAAACTTCAACTTACTAATAAAAATGTCTTTGAATATTATTACAGGGTATATACCACCAGGTAATAACATCCCAACCCTAGAAGCCCTTTTACATTGGGCCAATCAAAACCTTCTCCAAGAAACAATTATCCTTTAGTATAGACTGGCATACATGCTGTAGTACCAACCCCACCAACTTTATAAATCTTTATAACTTCCCCCAAATTAAGTGTAGTACAAGGCTAGGTAATAGTAAATCCAAAGAAAGCCTCTTAGACTGGATATTGATAAACAATGCCAATACATTCTACCTACCAGATGACCTCAGTGACCATCAACCCATTACTAAAACTCAAATCTCACACCAACTCCGAGCCACTACTTCGCACCATTAGGAACAAACAAAACTTTGATACAAGTAAATTCAATTTAACTACAATACCAAAGGTGGAACGTACGAAAAACACTCCCACTAGATGAAGCTATTTAACATTACCTTCCTAAAAATTTTAAATGCTCATGCACCTCATCGTACAAGAAAAGTAAAAATTTACATAGCCCCCTGGATCACCAGTACCACCAGGAGCATGGTAACTCAAAGAAATAGAGCCTGGCATCACTGGAGAGCCACAAAAACCATAGCAACCAAACAGCAATTCCAAAAACTCAAACGAAAAAAAAAAACAATTCTACTAGACAAAAAGAATTGTTTTCTAAAGTTGCAAAATAGACACCAAAACAACCACCAAAAACTCTGGGCAGGGTTAAATAAATTACTCCACCCTGGCAAACCCATTACCCCAGCACCAACAACTGTAAGTGACCGCACTGACATTCTAGAAGCCTTTAATACATTTTTCATAGAAACCATTTCAAAATTAGTTCATCAACAACCCATAACATCTACTATTAGCAACTCCTAAGCTTGCTAGCAGTATCAAAACCACCTTCCAATTCAAACCTGTTCCCACTAATTATGTAAAAAAAACTGTTAGGTAAACTCAAAACTACTACCATAGCTGCTGACAGCATTCCTGCCAAATACCTTCAAATGGCTGCTAATGAGATAGCTTATCCAATATCAATTCTCCTCAACAGATCAATAACAGAAAGCAAAATTCCAACAATCTGGAAGACAGCATACATCACCCCACTACATAAAGGTGGCACCTGCACAGACCTTACCAACTATCGCTCTATTGCCATATTATCCCCACTAGCTAAAGTATTGGAAAAATGTATTCACCATCAACTTATGCAATACCTACTTAAAAACCAGCTTCTCACTCCTACCCAACATGGGTTTAGACCAGCCCATAGTACAACTGCCACCATCCTCTCCTTCTCTAACTTCATCAACCAGAACAGGCATTTAGACAAGCTAACATCAGACATATTTTTAGACCTATCAAAAGTCTTCAAAATGGTAAACCATCCCAAACTTCTGGAGTCCCTCTCAGACCTTGGACTAGCCAATCACTCACTAGCCTGGTTTCAGAATTACCTACTAAGTAGACAGCAAGCAGTCAGGTGTGATAACAAACTATCCACACTGCTTCCTATTACATCTGGAGTCCAACAAGGGTCAATTTTAGGCCCACTGCTATTCTCCATCTTCATTAATGATCTCAACAGCATCACTCAAGATGCAGCTGTCATACAGTATGCTGACAACTCAACATTAGTCTGTTCAGCCAGCAACCCTCTGACACTCCTCTCCTTCACCCAACAAGTCTTCAAAACCACTGAAGCGTGGTTTCTCAGTAAAAATCTGTTACTATACCCCAAAAAATCAAAATTATTAATTTTCAAACCAAATAAATCCAACTTTCAATTATGTCTAGTGATGGTACCATTATCTCCCCAGACTCCCACACAAAACTGCTAGGAGTGACCATGGACAACAACATATACGCAAAAAACTTGGCTGTTTGTACAAAAATAAAACACACCTAAATCAACAGGCTAACATTACCATGGCTCAAACTCTGCTCCTATCCACACTTCTATATGCTGCTCACATCTTCACCAACCTATCCAAAACTGAAGTCACAAAACTAGACACCTGTTACAATCAAATTGCCAGATTTGCCACAAATGCTCCTTACCGTTCCTACCATTGCCACTCACTACTTCAACTAAATTGGCTTGAACTTCCAAATCCCATTACCTTCCATCAACTAGTCTTCATTCAGAAGCTCCTACTATATCCTGAAAAAGTACCAGCACTATATAATTTGCTTAAATTACAAGAAAACCCCAGACAACTATGCTCTAATGACAAAATATTAATCAAAATAACCAAATCCAACAACTCAGCAGGTGATTCCCTATTTCCTAACTACATAGGTAAAATCTGGAACTCACTGCCCCCTGCTATTACCTCAGTAAAATCGAGCATTAAATTTAAACTACTACTAAAAGAACACCTTTTTATCAAAAGACAATGCCCATGCCTTCCCCCAGGTTGACCCTCTATACCCGTTTCCTCAACCTCCTCATAGTAACTTCATCTACTAGCAGTCTTACTATGCTAACTTATCTGCTAGCAGTCTTACTATGCTAACTTATCTGCTAGCAGTCTTACTATGCTAACTTATCTACTAGCAGTCTTACTATGCTAACTTCTCTACTAGCAGTCTTACTATGCTAACTTATCTGCTAGCAGTCTTACTATGCTAACTTATCTACTAGCAGTCTTACTATGCTAACTTATCTACTAGCAGTCTTACTATGCTAGCTTATCTACTAGCAGTCTTACTATGCTAACTTATCTACTAGCAGTCTTACTATGCTAACTTATCTGCTAGCAGTCTTACTATGCTAACTTATCTACTAGCAGTCTTACTATGCTAACTTATCTACTAGCAGTCTTGCTATGCTAACTTCATCTACTAGCAGTCTTACTATGCTAACTTCTCTACTAGCAGTCTTACTATGCTAACTTCTCTACTAGCAGTCTTACTATGCTAACTTATCTGCTAGCAGTCTTACTATGCTAACTTATCTACTAGCAGTCTTACTATGCTAACTTATCTACTAGCAGTCTTACTATGCTAGCTTATCTACTAGCAGTCTTACTATGCTAACTTATCTACTAGCAGTCTTACTATGCTAACTTATCTGCTAGCAGTCTTACTATGCTAACTTATCTACTAGCAGTCTTACTATGCTAACTTATCTACTAGCAGTCTTGCTATGCTAACTTCATCTACTAGCAGTCTTACTATGCTAACTTATCTACTAGCAGTCTTACTATGCTAACTTATCTACTAGCAGTCTTACTATGCTAACTTATCTACTAGCAGTCTTGCTATGCTAACTTCATCTACTAGCAGTCTTACTATGCTAACTTATCTACTAGCAGTCTTACTATGCTAACTTCATCTACTAGCAGTCTTACTATGCTAACTTATCTGCTAGCAGTCTTACTATGCTAACTTATCTACTAGCAGTCTTACTATGCTAACTTATCTACTAGCAGTCTTACTATGCTAACTTATCTACTAGCAGTCTTACTATGCTAACTTATCTACTAGCAGTCTTGCTATGCTAACTTCATCTACTAGCAGTCTTACTATGCTAACTTATCTACTAGCAGTCTTACTATGCTAACTTATCTACTAGCAGTCTTACTATGCTAACTTATCTGCTAGCAGTCTTACTATGCTAACTTATCTACTAGCAGTCTTACTATGCTAACTTATCTACTAGCAGTCTTGCTATGCTAACTTCATCTACTAGCAGTCTTACTATGCTCTAAACCACTCTCTTCTACTCTTTGTACTCCCCATTTCTTTCTAAAACCAACATACTCAAAACAATTTTTGGTAAATTATGCATATTCCCGTTTATGATATAACTGGTCAAGTAAATATTACTGAGAAAACAACTAACATTTCCTTCTACTACATTTACATTTATTTTTTTATTTTATTTAACATTTGATAACTGGGAAAGTCCGACTTGGAACAAAGCCAATTTTCAGTGGAGGCCCAGAGAGGAAGGCTCCAAGATGCATGTCTTTGTAACGTGGGAGGAAACTGAAGCACCCGGAGGAAACCCACACGAACACAGGGAGGACATGCAGACTCCACACAGAAGGCACCCCATCTGAGAATTGAACAGGAGAACCTATTGCTGTGAGGCAACAATGCTACCGCTGCACCACTGCTCCCTCCAAAATGCTTAAAATGTTTGTTTTTTTTTTCTCTGTAAACTAAAGTGTTATTTTTGTACTTGTTCTTTGTATATGTTAAATGACTTAGTTGTATATTAACAAACTGTGGATCTTTTTTCCCCGGGCCTCCGCTGAAAATGGACATGCATCCAATCGGATTCTCCCTGTCAACAAATGTAAAATAAATAAAATAAATTGTAGTGGTTAATAGTGCCAGCACCTATTCTAATGGACAGAACAGTGGGTTTCCTTGTAAGCTATTTACTAGCACACTATGGTTGGAGAAGGCTTGTTGCCTGCCATGTAATTTGGTTCTGTACATTTGTAATAAGAACTTGATTTTCAGTGGATTGTCCAGTTATTTCCCACTGGTAGCCAAGTCAGAAGATTCTGATGTCAACAAATTGCAGTCATTAGCCAGGAGCGTCTAACTTCTTTAGTTCAGGGGGTGACTTACTGTACCTGGAGAGGCTTGGGGGAGTCGCATTACCATACTGAAGACAAATCTGCTTGCTGTACATTCCACAGCCAGTGGCGCACCTCAGTCCCAGCCAGTGGCGCACCTCAGTCCCAGCCAGTGGCGCACCTCAGTCCCAGCCAGTGGCGCACCTCAGTCGCAGCCAGTGGCGCACCTCAGTCGCAGCCAGTGGCGCACCTCAGTCGCAGCCAGTGGCGCACCTCAGTCGCAGCCAGTGGCGCACCTCGGTCGCAGCCAGTGGCGCACCTCGGTCGCAGCCAGTGGCGCACCTCGGTCGCAGCCAGTGGCGGACCGCGGTCGCAGCCAGTGGCGCACCTCGGTCGCAGCCAGTGGCGCACCTCGGTCGCAGCCAGTGGCGCACCTCGGTCGCAGCCAGTGGCGCACCTCGGTCGCAGCCAGTGGCGCACCTCGGTCGCAGCCAGTGGCGCACCGGTCGCAGCCAGTGGCGCACCGTCGCAGCCAGTGGCGCGCAGCCAGTGGCGCACCTCGGTCGCAGCCAGTGGCGCACCTCGGTCGCAGCCAGTGGCGCACCTCGGTCTCAAAACTATAAATAAACACTGCTGGTTTCAGAATCACTTATATATTCCTGCCAGACTGGAAACAAGCTTACATTGCTAAATAGTACCCTTGCTATAATAGCACAGATATAATGGTGCAAATCACATATTAGTTTTAAAAATGTTATAACTGTTCAAATCCAGGTGAAGTTTTACCAAAAAGCAAACAACAAATGGCAAAAATCAGAATAAAAAGCTGTTGAGATATGTGACGTGCAAGACACAGTTAATGGGATGTCTCTCACGGCTTGTTTTTGCACAGATATCGTCTGTTCCAGCTGTTGAAGTGACAATGCAAAGTGTTTCTGCCAGATGTGTGTCTGTGATAACAGATGTTGATTTGCTTTTCTTAGTCTTCTTTCTGGATAAGTGCTGCTCACAACAGTACATGCTATCAAAAAGTCCAGTAAACATCAGTCATAATACTTGTAGAAGACTATACTATTTCATATAACAGCGTTTACTATGATACTTGGATATATTTTTGCAGAAACAAGTACTGTAGGATTGTAGAAATTAAGGTGACGGTTTTTCTGAGAAGGCGCTCTTAATTCACTGTTTTGAAGCTTCATGAGTTGTACCTACATGGTATCAGGAGTAGTGCGTGGTCAACTGGAAATGGGTCTCCAAATGCTGAAGTGGCAATCTGAAGGGCATCTACTAAATGTGCGTTTGTGAAAACTGCAGTAAAATACATTACATTGTGTTCTCCATACTTGGATACATTTCTGCGAAACAATTGCTGGAGATTTGTAGAAATTCCCAAGACTATTATCTGTGATGACCCACTCTAAGCCAGTGTTGTTCTCATGCTCAGTTTTAACTGCATGGTATCAGAAGCAGTGCAAGGATCAACTGGAAATGGGTCTCCAAATGCCATCTGGCAGATTTGTGAAGACTGCAGTAAATCTCAGTGTTTTCTATACTTGGATATATTTCTGCAGAAATAGTTATTGGAGATTTGTAGAAATTTAGGAGGCTTGTTTGTGAAGGCTCTCGTAAGTCATTTTTGGTCTTCTGATTTTAGTGTTGAGAAATGAAATGCCTTCAGCTTAGACAAATGCATCTACAGCAGTTGTTCCTTTTCAGAGAATGTGATAACATGTTCATACAGTCGATTAACTAAGTGATCTGTCTCCTGTAGTTTCATATTTTAATTCGGCTAACAATTTGGTAATATTTACAAGAAAAGCAAGGTCATTTAACCACAAATTGTCTTAAAATTGTGGCATAGTTTCCTTTATTGGCCATGAAGGATTTTATTTACTCTCACAATAACCAAACTCTTCCTAGTGTTGCTGCCCTCTTCAACCACCAAACTTGACAGAAGTAAATTGAATCATGCTGTGCACCTACCTCGTCAAGAGAGACTTTAAACTGCCTGTGATTCAGACCTCTTGATTTTGACGTTGACAGCTGAAATGTCCTTTTCCATGACCTGCTTTTTTTCTTCTGTTTTGGAACACAGCTTCATAGGTTAGTACTAGACTAACTGCCCTTGTGAGTCATTTTAAGCTTAGCCAATTACCCCCTGTGAGAATCAAGCCCTGCACCTTGTGTCTGTAAGGTAAGCACCTTAAACATTATGCCAGCCTCCCACCCCCCTTTTCTTGCTGGATTATGCAGTGAAGTGCTATGAGTTCCTGTGGCACTGACTTCATCATTAAACTTACAAGTCCACTTTTCTTTCCTGTCATATGAATGGAGCCCCATCAGTTATGACCCCGCAGAGCTTGGCTTCACTGAGCTTCCTTTTCTCCAACAGCTGTTACAGTTATCCAGTTGTGCTCCTCCTCTTTGCACAAACCTCCAGCAGTTCATTCAGCTCATCTAAACACTTAACTCCTTGAGCAAGTATAGCCAGTTGAGCAACAACCCTAACATCAGTACTTTCATCGACTGCCAAGCTGAAGAACTGACTGTCTTCTACCAGGATTATCTTTGATGTTTGCCGAAAGGTCCTGCACTTGTCTGATGTGAAAGACTCTGACTGTCCACTGTTTATATGTTCATATGTAAGTACTAGGCTAACTGCCCTTGTGGGCCATTTTTAAGCCTAGCTAGTTTCCCTAAGGTGAGAACCAAACCTTACACCTTGTGTTTGTCAGGTAAATACCTTAACTGTTATGCCAACCCTCCTCCTAACTTCTTCTCAGGACAGGCCACATCTGCAAATACCTTAAGGCAGCCTTTCACACACTTTCCATCTGAGAATGACTACCCTCCTTTAGCTATTAGTTCTGCTATCAAAATCTGACATTTGTTAAGACTTCAGTACTCAAGCTCGCAACTTCAAAAAAATGACCATTAGCTGTTAAAACAGCATTCCAGAACCTTTACTCTCTCCTTCCTCAGTTGTCCAGTGATGATGTCAAATTTAGTTGCATACTTCATAGTGTAATGATGCTTCATTTTGTCCTTGGGCGCAGCTGTAGTTTCTTGACAAATTAAACACACCATGCTGTTCAATCACAACATAGTCCTCAGGCAATGAACTTATGAAGACATGACCGTCACTGTCACTCTTTCTTTTCTTACAAACATGCAGCAATGTGATAGGTAGCTATGGGAGAAGGAACTAAGAAAAGCATAAGCCAAGCTGACCAACCTCCTTTGATCCCTAAACATTATGAACTAACTTCGACAATGTGCATCGATTCCAGAATTAACTTCGCAAGGGCCCTGTAGGGTGACAACAACCACGGTGATGCAGTCTTCTGTACAGGACTCTGCGTGCTGCCATATACAAAGTAACCACATTGTTGCACCCCTATCCTAACAAGCCATATTAATGCTCCGTATACCCCAGAGAAAAAGGCATAGTATTGTACCTCAGCTGCCAGTCATAGTAACATACATAGTAGACTGCATCCTATGTTTTACTAGTAATTAACTTTACCAATTCAACACACCACTCTGACAAGAAAACCTTCAACAGGTGGGTAAGCACCAATGAAGATAGCAGCTGTAACTCAGTAGTGGACAGTCTTCTGTACTCCCAGCAGGTCTGAAGGAAGAGTAGAAGTCCGTAATTGCATTATAGTTTCTTGCACAAATTGCCACATGATCATATCAATTAGAAAGACCCAAGTACAAGCCAAAAAAATGAACCATACAAACTGCATAATTATTGACAGCCAAAAAAATGGACAATCTAACCCTAAGACATGTGAACGTAACTACCACAATTCTGTTTCCTTTTTTATTGCAAAAAATGTCAGCGCAAGCAGAAAATGGAATATTGCATTACGAAGACGTGAACCATGCCACTCCTTCATATTTACAAAGTTGAGTGTAAGTGGGGAAAGAACTGAACATCAGTGTTGGTAAGAAAAAAAAGAACTGAACTTCACTGCAATTGAAAAGGACTGAATATCAGTGCAAGCAAGAAAAGAAAAAAACAGTGAACATCAGTGCGAGCACTGGAAAAGCACTGAACATCAGTGTGAGCACGGAAAAAGCACTGAACATCAGTGCGAGCATGGAAAAAACACTGAACATCAGTGTGAGCATGGAAAAAACACTGAACATCAGTGTGAGCATGGAAAAACACTGAACATCAGTGTGAGCATGGAAAAAACACTGAACATCAGTACGAGCACGGGGGGAACTGCACATCAGTGCGAGCACGGGGGGAAAACTGCACAACAGTGCGAGCACGGGTGGAAAAACTGCACAACAGTGCGAGTACGGGGGGGACTGCACATCAGTGTGAGCACGGGGGGAAAAACTGCACAACAGTGCGAGCACGGGGGGAAAACTGCACAACAGTGCAAGCACGGGGGGAACTGCACAACAGTGCGAGTACGGGGGGAAACTGCACAACAGTGTGAGTACAGGGGGGGGACTGCACAACAGTGCGAGCACGAGGGGAAAACTGCACAAGAGTCCGAGCATGGGGGGAACTGCACAACAGTGCAAGCACGGAGGGGACTGCACAGCAGTGTGCACATGGGAGAGGGGACTGCAAAACAGTGCAAGCAAGAGAAAAAAAACTGCACTTCAGCGCAAGCAAGAGAGAAAAAACTGCACGTCAGTGCGCGCTAGTGAAAAAAAAACTGCACATCAGTGTGCGCTAGAGAAGAAAAAGCTGCACATACGTGCAAGTGGAAATTGATTTGGCAATTCTAGCACAAACCCCAGAAATGCATGTTGAGCACAAGTAGAAAACCTGAACAGTATCACAAATGCATAGAAGAATTTGTAAAATAGTTTCCCCTCTCCACCTCGTATGCACAGCAACTATAACAGCAATTGTAGCATTCACCTAAAAAATGGATATCAAGTCAGAATTTAACTTCACGGACATCAAAAATTTAACATTTCCCCCAACAACCCCATCAGTAGTCTGTCCATGTATGCACAATCACTTCATTGACATCAAAATGAAACATTTCCCCATTGACCTCCTTAGTAGTCTGTCCCATGTACGCACAAACACTTCACTCACATCAAAATGAAACATTTACCCACGTGACCCCATTAGTAGTCTGTCCATGTATGCACAAACACTTCACTGAAATCAAAATGAAACATTTCCCCCAGTGACCCCTTTAGTAGTTTGTCCAAACTCACACCAGTATTACACGCGCTTAGTTGCTCTTTTCTCACCTCATAAAGAAACAAGTATTCATCACTCCTGCAGACATTACCCATATACAAGCATACACACACACACACACACACACACACACACACACACACACAGACAAGCAGATGCATAAAACTTAAGGCTTAACCTCTTCAGATTTTGCCAAAAGAAGAAAACTGCTCCAAACCAAGACCACCATCAATGAGATGAGGCTGTCTTGAGTCTGCACTATATAGCAGCACAGCGTATGTGCAGATGTAAAATGCAACATATGGTTAACTGGTGATGAACTTACTTTTTAAAGCAACAAGACCAGTTGGCCACAACAAAAACCTGCATTATTTCCCCCTGTTGAGGCTTTGGCGAGCCATAGAAAAGGCATTGGCAGGCTGGATTGTGGCTCAATGGCCGCCCATTGAACAGCCATGTGTTAGCATGTCATTATTGCCTACTTATAAATCTGTCTTCAGTCACTTTCTACTTGTGTAGTATATTTTTCTGCTTAAGGTCATCTTTGCTTGCTTTATCTTATTAACTGGATTAACATGAGGTGCATTAGTCTTTTTATCCAGGTACTACCTAGGGGGACATTTATAAAGACTTACTACCATTGAAGTACTGCTAAATGTGCCGAGAGACCTTAAATCCTGGTCTTTGACTTCTACAGTGGATTTGCCATCTTTATGAGCTCCGTGTAGGGTGTACCCATTCTTTCTCCATTGTAGACGTTTACTCCTTTACATGAAGAAGGCATTTGAAGGTGCTGGGATTTTCTCAATTGTTAGTGAAACTGCAGAGATTGCAGATGTTACAGGGCGTGTACGACTTCATGTTGCCAGTGTGAGGCAGACATGCCCTGTGACAGTAACAACAGTCTTGTTAAGCATTTGTACATACAGCAGACTCCCTTTTATCCGTCCTCTCTTTAACCAGCCTCCTCTTTAACTAGCCATCAAATTTCTGCAGTAGCCCTAGTAAAAGACGAGAGAAAAACACCACTTCTGCCTCCTGTAGGCTAAATGACAGACATTTGAGTTTTAGACTTCATATTCCTTAGAAAAAAATGCATACAAACACAAATTGTTATTCCAGCTGATTTATAACCTGTAAATGCTATTTTGTAATTTTTTTTGATTAACCATCCATTCATTTATCCAGCCTAAGGTCCGGTCCCAGTGAGACAGGATAAGAGGGAGTCTACTGTACTTTGGAATTCACCAGCCTCTTGATTTGCTATATCCTTCAGCTGCCAGAACATTTTCATGAGCTGATTATGCTTGTATATTCAGCAGATGTCTGAGCATCTGTCTGCCTCTTCCTTTTAGTCTGTGTGTTTTGTGAGAGTACATAGAGTCCTAGCACATGTGTAGGAGCTGACATCAGGCCTGACCCTGCATTGCCGACCTCAGCCTTTATTATCTGCTTCCTTTGTGGGTAGACAAGGAGCAGGGGATCTTCAGTCCGATCCCCATCAAAACATCGAATCACCAGAATATCTAATCTAACTTCACCAAATCTTCACTATATGGAACTCCCAGAAAAACTAACCCCAGGTAAACAAACTACTCGACTACCAGGACAAAACAACAAACACCGAAACAAAAAAGTCCTCTAAGTGGGAGGCTTTGTCCATAAAATATTCCTTTCCACTTACCACTGTCTTTTGTTTTCACTGTAGAGCTATCTTCTGCTTAGAATTTTCCTTCAACAAAGCATAGCATCAGACACTTGTGGCCAGTTCAGTCACCTTTCCCCAAAGTAAATAGGGTCCTACTCGACTGTAACATTTTATAGCTGATGAAACCAGAAAGACAGTCTCAGTTTTTTTTTTTTTTTTTGGGATATAAACTTAATGAAGATAAAAGAGGCTATGTTCTCACACATGAATTGATTTGGCAATACTCGTATTTTTGGGAACATGATAAAATTAATATTTGAGTATGAGTTAAAAAGGAGTATGTTGTGGCAGCTAAGGATATGGGGGAAGAAACTAAACAAAATATAATACAAAAACTGAGAAACTGGAAGCTCTTATCTATGGATAAGGGATACCAAGACACAAGTAGTAAAAATGTAAGAATGCCTATCTGTGATTTCCCAGGGATACCAAGACACAAGTAGTAAAAATGTAAGAATACCTATCTGTGATTTCCCAGGGATACCAAGACACAAGTAGTAAACATGTAAGAATGCCTGTCTGTGATTTCCCAGGGATACCAAGACACAAGTAGTAAAAATGCCTATCTGTGATTTCCCAGGGATACCAAGACACAAGTAGTAAAAATGTAAGAATGCCTATCTGTGATTTCCCATTTTCATTTAAAGTCCAGAGACTGCTGTTGAGGATGATGTCAAGAATCTTAATTGTCCCAAATTCTACAATTTGAGTCAAATTGTTTGAGGTGATAGTGTGTGAGACCCAGCAGAAAATGCATAGGGTCAAGGTGAGCCTTGGACTGGGCAGTTGTAAGGGGAGGTTTAGGAAAGGAAAGCATTCATTTTGTGTTTGGGGCACTTAGAAGAACCATGCAATTCGACCATGTCTAACTTGTGTGAAAGGATGACTCCAGAAGAAGAAAGAGGGTGTGGTGGCAGTTGTAGAGTTGACTTGCATACTGCATGAGTTTGACATTAGCTATGTTGGCTGCCATATTAGATTTTGTTTGCCATTACTGGTTTAGACACTGAGCATTGTGGGGGCATTACCAGCAACAGGACATGGTGCTGGTATAGCAGAGCTCTATTTCACAGGTAGTGATTCATTCTCTGGGTAGCTGTTAACCATCTAATAGCACTCACCATCTAATAGCAGTTAGTGAAAAAAGCCTGTGCTTTCCAGGGTCTGGCAAAGTTTGCTTACTGCAACATTATCAGAAGCTTTTTAGAACAACATTATCAGAAGCTTTTGAGAAGTCCATGAATTCACTATATATATATATATATATATATATATATATATATATATATTTTTTTTTTTTTTTTTGGGTGATACTTGATAGTTTGTGAACACCATTTTCATAATTTTTGAAATTGGAAGAAATAAGTTAATTGAACAGTAATGTTTCAGGGAGGTGGAAGGGACATCCATGCTACTTTTCCTGGGAATGGGACAATTTCTTGCATGATGAGTCTGTAAATGAGTAAAGTGCCTAGACAGGCAGTGGAAGAAGCAGTTTTTTAAAAATTCTGGTGAGAGTTTGTGCACTCTGGGGACCCTGGTTTGATTTTCATGAGAAGTCCATGCACAAAGAAGGCACTAACACTTAGGATGGAAAACAGGAGGGAGCTTGTTAGGTACAGGCTGTGAATGAAACCGTGGAATGGAATTAAAGCTGAGTTTTTGTACAGATTCAAGAATGCTTAGAGAAGCATTTAGCTGTAGAGATATCTTTAAAAGTATATGAAGCTAATGTTGTGCGCACTTGACTAGGGTGAAAGAGATGGTCATCTGAATTACAGTATGTTTTAAGGTTGTGTATCTGCTTTTTTCCTGTTTAATTGAATATGATGCTTCCTAGATGGGTTGGATTATCTGCTCCATTGCTGCAAGAAAAAAGGACTTCTTAACCCCAACCCCCATACCACCCCCGGGATACAGGAAAAAGACTGAAACTCTTCTGGCAGAAATGATAGCCACTAAGAAGAGAGTCTTTCAAGAAAGAAGCATTAAGTTTACAGTAACAGCTGGTTCAAAGGTGGCCCTGGTCAAGGCCTGGAGTAGAAGTAATAATTCCCAAGGTGGGATCCGATCCCTTACGGAAGGTCTGAGCTTGAAGATACTCTTCAGGAATGCTTTAAACAATCTCAGAGATGCAGTTGGTATATGGGCTTGACACACATGGAAGTGTGAGATGGCCGCCAGCTGAATTTTATTAGAGCAGCTGAGCACAAACTGATAAGCTCCAGCCAGAAACTCTAAAATTGCATACGAAAGAGCAGAAAAGTGACCCAAGCCCAAATGGGAGAATATTTTCCACTTGCTACAATAAATCTTTCTAGTTGAAGGCTTTTGAGAAGAGGAGAGGGTGTGCACAACTGTCTTAGAAAGCTAGGGATCTCTGACAATCATAATTAGAAGAACCAAGTGATCAACTTCAGGGATTTCAAATTTCGGTAAGGCTGGCCCAAAATAATGGGATATCATGTCTGGACTGGAGTCCAGAGGCCAAGGAGGATGTAATGGGTAAAGCCACAAGAAGGGGAACCACACTTGTCTGGTCAGTAAGGGGGCTTTGAGGATTACAGTCACTCTGCAATAGGCTGTTTTCTACAGGAGCTTGATTTTTAAGGCATATGGGAATAAGCAGCCAGCATGGATAAGAGCAAAGAAGCTACTGCTTTTGGTGTTGCAGGGGTCACAAAGAGGTCACAGCATGGGTGAACCCAGAGGCTGAAAATGCATGCTGCCATTGCTGGATTGAGAGACCACTTGTGAGGCATCAGTGTGCTGCTGCTCAGATTGTCCCTTGGAATGTTGCATTTCCCACGAATGTGTTTTGCTGTCAGAATATATTGCAAGGGCATCACCTACTGTCACACCCTCATAGCCTCTTTACACAGGGGATTAGATCAGGTTCCCTCCTGCTTATGTACCAAACCACTGCCATGTTGTCTGCCTCCCCAGAGGTGTGATCTCCATACAGAAGTCTTGAAAGACCTGCAGTGCTCGGAGGGCTACGCTCATCTCCAAAACATTAATGTGAAAACTGGCCTCTGACTGGGACCAGGTACCTTGGTCTGTCTTACCTTTGAAATGTCTCCCTCCCCAGTCCCATTCCAGGAGGGAAGCATCAGTGGTCACTGTGGCCATGAGCTGAGGGACAACAAATGGGTGACTTGCAGAAACCTGATATGATGTCAGCCACCAAGAAATGTGATCTCAGGTGAGGGAGTGATTGGGCAGGAAGGTCACAGAATGAATTGTAATTGACCTTTGGACTGAAAGTCCACTGAAGAACACTCCTGAAGAACCTGACTAGAGGAACAATTCAGACAGAAGTAGCCATTAGGTCAAAAAGATGATGGTCTAAGTAAGCAGGTGGCCATAAAGTAGTAAACTTTGATTGGCTTGAAGTCATAGAGATCATCTCAAACG
This sequence comes from Protopterus annectens, assembly GCF_019279795.1. Lineage (NCBI taxonomy): Eukaryota > Metazoa > Chordata > Ceratodontiformes > Protopteridae > Protopterus > Protopterus annectens. The sequence continues at coordinate 333,594,567 of NC_056744.1, read as the reverse complement.
ATGAAGCCTGGCAATCTGTTCGGTGGTGTCCAGATGGCATTTAACAAGTTCTAGAACTTGAGGAAGTTCCAGGTTTGACTTTTCAAAATCAACTGTAATGCCCAAAGACATGCACAGCAAGAGCAAGTAGTCTGTCTCCTGAATCAGCAATGCCCTCGAAGTCAGTTTAAGTAGCCAGTCATCCAGTAAGGAAAGACCTGTAATCCCTGCTGCCTGAGCCAGGCTGCTGCCATGGCCATGCACTTGGTGAACATCCAGGGAGCTGTGGTGAAATCGGTAGTGATCAGCCCACAAACTGAACAGCAGGAGCAACATGGAATGCCCCGCTATCTTTCTGATAGCAAGCAACTTTGAGGTCTACTGAGTGCATCCAGTCTTCTTCCTCTGTACAGGTAGAATGGACTGCACTGTCACTATCTCGAAATCGGTCTGTTTACAAAAAGGTTTAACTTAAATCCAAAATGGACCTGAGGCGCCTGATTTTCTTTGGCACCCATAATAATATTGAATAGACCCAAGATTCTTTCTGGTCTGGTGGGTCCTTTTGTTTGACTTGTTTTATAAGCAGATTTTGAATCTCTGCTTCTGCTACCCTTCAGTGATGGGGGTAGTACATGTGGAAGGGTTTTTTTCTCCCCAAGATAGGGGCAAACTGAAAGGAAATGATGTAGCCCCTTTTATACAACTGTCAACATCCAAGCATCTGACGTGATGGACTTCCATGCTTGAGTGTGGAAAGCCAAGCACCCCTGCCCCCCCTCCCCCCTTGAGTGCTGAAAGAGCTTGCCAGAAAAAGGACCTCTGAAGCCCTGATTCTGTGGACTACCCCTGCCCTAGGGCAGCATCCATTAAAGGTACTCCCTATGACTCGGGGTGCATCTTCACCCCCCCCGCCCCCCAGTTTCTAGAGATGGTCATTTTGTTGTATTTAAAAGCACATTCCCACAACATGCAGTCTTTCCCTCATTCTTATTCCTGATCAGAGTATCTTTAACTTTGGTCAAATAAGGTGCACCCGTCAAAAGGGGCATTCAGAAAGGGCTCCTTAAAGCAGCCCTCATAATTACAGGGACACATTCAGGCATGACAGTAAATTACTATGCCTGCCACGTAGGCTATACTATCCACTCCATTAGATATGAGGTGCATGGAGACATTCAAGACTGCATAGTAGCCAACTGAGTCTCCAAAATCTTATGAGATTGAAATACCACTGACATAGACACTGTAGATGTCTAGTCAAATGTGCCATGTAGTTCATCCCACAGAAGGCAAAGGTGACTGAAGCATGCTTGAGCTTCCTGAAATGTTCCAGTGCATTTGACTCCCTCTTCAGGAGATGTATTTTATTTATTTAACATTTGTTAACCAGGAAAGTCCGACATGGAATAAAGCCAATTTTCAGCGGAGGCCCAGGGAGAAATGCTCTAGATGCATGTCTGTAATGTGGGAGGAAACTGGAGCACCCAGAGGAAACCCACACGAACACTGGGAGGACATGTAGACTCCACACAGAAGGCACCCCAGCTGAGAATCGAACCAGAGAACCTCTTGCTGTGAGGCGACAACGCTTCCACTGCAGCACTGCGCAGTCCAAATGAACTGATGAAATGAATGAGATGAACCTTTGAGGTTTGTTTTGTAGTGGATGCACAGTCACAACAGTATCAACAGTAGGACCCTTTCTTCAGAAATACCTATCCTGTTTGGTTTACTTGGTATGGGGTTCACCATTTCAGGTTCTCACTTTTCCCTCCATGACATAAGGTAGACCAGTGCATCCGGAGTTGATACCACCTGAGGTGTGGATTAGTCTCCACACCAAAGTCTTTGATAAAGACCAGCAACTCTGGGGAAGGAGCATCCATGGTCTAACCCCCCCCACACCATTGTATCATCAATTTCAGGACATCATCGGGGGGGGGGGTTGATTTAGGGAAATCTTCCCCTTCATCGAGGTCTGACTCTTCTGTTAGCAATTCTTTTAGGGAAATGAAGTGCCTCCTCTTGCACTGGCTATTTCTACATGCCTTCTCAGAATTGAGATGGATGGGGGGACGAGCTGCTCGAAGCTTTTGGATGCAGGCTGCTCCTGGATAATTTCATGAGGCTCCAGTGCTGCAGAAGGAAGAGATCATATGGACAGGATTGATGCCATATGCAATGATCTAGTTTCTGACTGTGGCAAAACCTTCTCCATAACGTCAGACAAAGTCAGATGACTGGGAAGAAATCTCCCTCACCCTACAGACCTAGGGGAAATTCCCCACTCTAGCTGCTGATCCAGACAGATCTGATGCCAAGACTATTGCCGAGTTGTCCAGAACTGAAGAGACAAGTATGGCTCTAATAACCTCAGAGTTAACCTAGACCCCTGGTCCATGTCTCCAGGATGCATTTGGTTCCAAATACATCAAAGTGATGCTGAGAGCTGGAGCTAACCAAGCTGTTGGCATCAACTCAGAAACAACATAGGTTGGCATTGAATCCTAGGTCATTGTTGCCAATGTGAAGATTGGAGAAGGATTCACTAAGGAAGGGGTGAGAGGGTCATCTTTCTCCACCTTTGGAACTGAGGGGGTAAGAGAATGATCCCAAGTCCATCTGCACCTCCAGAACGGTTTGCACCAATTTGTTCAAATCTTATTCCTTTAGACTCTTTGTGAACCTTGCAGACCTAGTAGAAGAGGCCATCAAAGATGGTTTATAGGGTTATAGAGCTGTTGCATGGCCATATCTGACTGATGTATTCTAAAGGGAAATTACCAGACCCAAGTAGGAGAGGGTTCAATGGAAAAGCCACAAAAGGGGAGTGGAGCTGACCTGACTGCAGGGCCACAGAAAGGAATGGACTAAGAATATCTTTGAGCTCTGACCAGTTCCAACACTGAAGTTGATACCTGTGGTGATTGGTACCAGAATGGTACCGGCACTAGATCTGTGCCTTTAACTGAGAAGGGAGAAGTCCTTAGGGCCTTTCACTATAGTTCATCCAAGATTGCAAGAGACTCAACAGGCTGCTGCTTGGCCTTGTTCACTCTTTTTCTACAGCTTTCCTTTTCTGTCTCTCTGTCCCTGTTTCTCTGCTCCTGTACTTTGTTCTTGGAGAGAGAACGAGATGGAAGGAGTGAGCACAGCAGAAGATGCAAGGAGCATTCCCTTCAACATCAGTTAGGCCCTGCTTGGCCAAGACCATAGCCTCATAGGATGGACAAGCTTGACATTCGGTGTCCAGCCGTACCTAAACAATGATATTGGCTACACACATTCTAAATATCTGTAGATAAATATCAGTATCTATATAACTAAACAGTTCTATATTATCAACACTACCCACAGGCTATGCTATAACTAGCACTGTATCCTGAAAAGGAGGAAGACTAAACCCACTAAAGAGAAAATGGTGGAAACTTTGTTCACGAGCTTGCAGGGAAAACTTTTCTAACCAGTTAATTAGCTAAGAAATTATAAAACACCAGTGCTAACTGGAAGAAAAGACCTTGTAAACTTGAGGAGGAGGTAAACCAAAAAGAGGTTCTTAGGTAGGTACTAGGCTATCAGCCCTGGGGGTCTATACAAGCCCAGCCAAAAAGGTATCCTGGCTTTTGCCACCCAAGAAAATTATTTTCCTGTGCCACTGTTGAGCAGAGCCACAGAGGTGATCCCCAGGGTGAATTTCCTATTTCGCATCCAATCATCAAGATTTTTCTTGGAGTGCTAATGAGGAGCTTTGTTTGATATAGATAGGTAGTTTATTCCAGAGCATGGGAAGTCTCTGGGACAGGAATCTATCCCTCCGGCATGCTCTGTTTATTGTGGTTGCAAGGTTTAGGTCCCTAGAGCATGTAGCTCAGAGGGATTGGGATTTCTTTAGGCGGAGCATGTCCAACAGCTCTGGGTTTGACACAGCTTTGTATGTTAGGCAGAGATCCCCTCTGAGTAGGCGATATGTGATGGAGTAAAGCTGGAGTTTTTTTAGACAGTCTGTGTAGGGCATCTGTTTGAGGCTGGTAATCCTCTTTGTGAGGTATTTCTGTGGCCTTTCCAGTTGTTGTAGATGTCTTGTGACATGCATACTAAAAGGGGCTTTGTACTCTATAATGGGTCTAATGAGTGATGAGTAGATGGGAACAATGAACTCTCTTTCTGGATGAGAAACCTTTTGTGATGAGGTGTGCCACATAGAAGGATTTCCTGACTACTGTGGCGATGTGATTATCAAAGGAGAGACTACTGTCCAACTGTGTCCCAAGGTCTCTTATCACACTTTCAGTGTTAAGTATACTACCGCCTATGTTGTAGTTCATGGGTACAGAGTTTTTACCAAAGGGGATGAGAGTGCACTTTTTGGCATTGAGCTTGAGGCCATGGCTTTGACACCAGGCATCTGTCTCAGTGAGGCCCTTTTGTAGGATGTCCACATCGTTAGGAGTTTCGATTATGGCTCCTAGTTTGCAGTCATCTGCAAACTTTGTTAGCCAAAGACCTTCTGTGTTAGCCTGTACTTCAGAGAAGTAGATACCAAACAGGAGAGGACCCAGGACTGAACCCTGTGGTACTCCACTTGTCAGAAGTCGGATTTGGAGTCTGCTACTTTCACAGTGTGGGTTCTGTCATTGAGCCAGTTGGCAGCCCATCTTGTGACATAGGGATTTATACCTAGTTTAGTAAGTTTATCTATAATTCCAGATTGGGGGGATGGTGTCGAAAGCCTTGGCAAGATTTAGATAGGCTGTGTGAACCACCTTACCCTTGTCTACGGCTTTGGTAACTGCTTCAAAGAAGTCTATCAGATTTAGGAGACATGATCTGCCTTTTACAAACCAGAACTGGGAGGGATCCAGAGTTTGGAGATTACCAATGTCTTTGTTTATAAGTTCCATGGCCTTGCAGATCAGGCTCATCAGACTAATGGGGTGGTAGTTCCTGGGGTCTGTGGTGGCTCCCCCCTTGTGGAGTGGGATAACCGTTACTGTGTGCCATTCAGCAGGCACAAAGCCTGAGGTGAGGCTATGATTGAACATGGTACTTAGGTGGGTTGCCAGTTTGTTCTGTAGTTCATGTAGAGCGCAGCCTGGGATGTTGTCTGGTCCCATGGATGCTGTGTTCTTGGCTTTGGAGAGTGTGGTTTTTACCTGTGCAGCCATGATTACAGGAACTTTGTATTCTTCCGGTATAGAGATGGGCTCTTTAGGGGGTGAGAGGGGGGGTAAAGTTAGCACTGAACCTATCTGCCAGGATGTTGTCAATATCAGTTGAATCTGTATTTTTAGTGCCATTGTGCTGTAACTCAGAGCAGATCTGAGTGTTGCCATTGAGATTCTTGACATAGCTATAGAATGCTTTGTGGTTGTCTTTAGAATCAGTGGTGATTTTGTTTTCGTAACTAGCTTTGGAGGATTTTATCAGGGATCGCAGCTTCTTAATGAGGTTGACCAGGGAGCTCCTCCACTCGTGGGATTTTTCTCTCTTTTGCAAGAGTTTCTTCCTTCTGTTGTACAGTTTATTTATGGGAGGGGACCACCAGATATTGGCTTCCTTTTTTTGGAGGATAGCGTCTTGGTTCTGTTTGGGATAGCACGATCCATGCACTCATGTAGGTGCTTATAAAGTGCAATTGTGTAGGATTCAGTAGTCGTAACTGTATTGTCCATCTACATGGGTGTCATGAAGTTCACCACTTCTGTCTTAAGAAGCATGAAGTTGGCTTTGGAGAAATTTTTTACCATGGTTTCCTTAATGGGGGGTGGAGGCAGGATGTGGATATCTAGGGTAATTAGCTTATGGTCGGATCGGACCAATGAGGCGTTGAGTTCAGGTGTGGAACACCGGTCACTCATATTGGTAATAACTAGATCTAGGATATTGTTGCCCCTGGTGGGGTTGTGGATAAGTTGATCCAGGGCATTGGAGGCAAATCAAAATGAGGCCAAAAAGATTAATTAGCACTTGTCGAAGCCGGAGTTTCAGGCAGCTTGTCTGACAAGTGACCAACAAGATCAGAGGAGATTTACAAAGGCAAAAGCATTATGGGATCTTCAGAGCTGAAGATTCTGAAGCATACTGGCTTGTGATTCAGTCAGATCCAATAAACCACAGGCTGAGGTGGACAGAAAAAGGCAACATCAGATGTAGTATTTTCTTTTAGCAGTAAGCACTTTCTCATATTGCTCCAGTCATTTGAATAATTACTCTGCTTTGACTTATATTGTTGGTGTGGCCTTAGCAATGAATTAAGTTTGAAGTACTTGCACCTGTTTATATCCTGCAGTATTACGTAGTTTACTTTTGGCATTGAAATGTGTAATTTGGTCATTCATTTCGATTCTTTAGTAAGAATATTTATTTGTGGCAGTTTCTGATTGGTTAATGTTTGATGTGTTTAACTACATAGAATTCTCTTTTGTCAGTTCATAACTTAGAAGCCGTATAGCTGAGGTACTAGTTATCTCTTTGAAATTGACCGTTTGAGCTGTATTGGACTTTCTGTTAGGTATATGGAAATGTTTTGGGGACTTTTTTCTTCCATTGGAGCTGTTAAGGAAGAGTAGTTGACGGTGGCTGCTGGAACAGCATGGGGGGTTGTTGGACTTGCTTGATGACCTTTGAACGTTTGGTATAGGAATAGAGTTGGCATATGCTTAACACTTGTTATGCTTTCCCATCTTGTAAAGAAAGCAGCTACCATACTGCCCAAGTGGGAAGGTGCAAGCCAGCCCACTCCCCTAATGTAGTTTGTGCATCAAGGCAGGTGTGATGCATGATGAAGAGTGGTGATATAGGCAAGGTGAAAATTATCATGGGAGTAAAACTGGTACATTGAGGATGTGCAAGGCCTGGCTTATGCTGACCCTACTGGAGCTCTTAGCCACTCAGTGAAGGGTAGTAAAGTGTGTAAATGTTCATCTTGATGCAGTTGAAACACATTTTGTAAGCTGATCAGAGCTTAGGATCATAGATTAGTACTAGGCTAACTGCTCTTGTGTACCATTTTAAGCTTAGCCAATTACCCCATGTGAAAATCAAACCCTACACCTTGTGTCTGTAAGGTAAACACCTTACCCACTATGCCAACCTCCCACCCCATGTAGTGTAGTTGCCACATAGAACGGTAAGGGGTTAAGTGTTTACACCATTTAAGAATGGTAAGGGGTAAGTGTTTACACCATTTTGTAAGTCGATCAGAGCTTGAATGAATATGTAATGTAGTTGCCACATAGAACGGTAAGGGGTAAGTGTTTACACCATTTAAGAACGGTAAGGGGTAAGTGTTTACACCATTTTCTTGCATGCCAAGTTATGCATACATTGCCTGCCTCATTAAACACAGCAGTAATTAAGCATGGTAACAATGCCAACATGGAACTACACTCTGAAAACTTGTCTTTGTAGTTAAAGTATATGTCTATAAAGTTGTCATCACATTTGATTAACACTTGCCTTGATGAAGTATTTAGTTTTGAAGCCTATCTGGAAACCGCTTAAAGCACACACGAAAGGGGTATAGCAACTTTAGCTGGCTTCATGTCAACAAAGTTAGAAATTGTGTGAAAGCTCTGGTTAGAAATGAAAACACACTGCTTGTTCTGAGCACCAAACCCTCTTACATTAGGACTCATCAGTGGCATTTCTTTGCACAAAACCACACTTTTGTGAAATGCAAGACACTAGCATCAGCAGTGCTCTAGTGCTTTTCCAGCACTTCTGACATCGTCATACAGTCCGTGAGATGACCTTATGCTTCCTGAATTTATTTCTTTTGTTATCTAAATCATGTCAGATGCAAAGAACCCTTATTTCATAGTCCTGTTTTTCTCAGCAGCCGTAACTGCATGGTATGTGGTTTTGCCATGTTTTCATGATGGCAGTAAGGTAGTTAACTGAAGTGTAGTTTGCAAAGTGTAGATGTTCTTCGTGTTTCACTGTTGCAGTCAATACATTTGGGTTATCTGCTTGCTGTAGCCCTCAGTCGGACTGATTAACAAAGTCTTGGGTCCTACATCAGTTGCTGTCTCCTCTTCCGTGACGTCAGGTTGTCAGGGGTACAAATCATGCAGCCGACGTCATTACATCAGTCTTTCTTGCCATGCGATGCCCGAAGCAGAAGCAGTTCGCAAGTGCCAGTCGGCCGACTCCTGAAATTTTAGTTTTTCAGTTTCAGAACCGAAGTCTTCAATTAAAAGCTAAGTACCCCATTGGAGAAACTTTGTCTTGCTCTAAACTGATGTCAGTAAAATAAATAATTGCATTTCTTGTGGAAAGCAAATACCTCATAAAGATTTTCATTCGTACTGTATTCCTTGCCTAGGCCCTGACCACGACGTACCTCACTGTCGGTTTTGTACCTTATTTAAACCATGAATTATCTGTTGTCTGTATACTTGCACCTCTAAATATTTTGGTGCTCTGTTCAATTATCCTGATACATCTTCAGTAAGCCATTCGACTACCGACATTCCGAAAAAACGCAAAGATAAAGACAAAGACAGAGACAGGCCGCCCAGTTTGCCAGTACCCAGTGAGGCGCTTTCGCAGCCCCTGATACCCATTACTTCAGATTCGCAGGCCTCTACTGAGACCCATTCAGAGTCCGGTATGCTGCGAGATGCTTCAACTGTGGAACCTGCGGATGTCTCTACCTTGGATGGGTCCGGAGCCGCTGTGCAGGCTCTGGCTTCTGAGGGTGTATTCAGGCCTACTGACTTGCATATTAAACCAACGCCATCTTCTTTTTCAAAGCATAAAACTTGAACCAAGCCTAGAAAACTGACGCCCAGACCGTATGGTCAGGCCTCTATGCCTAAAAAAACAAATGATAAGAACGAATATCTTATTACTTTAATCAGGGGAAGCTAACCTTCTCCCTCTAAGAGACCTAGGACTGAGTTTGCTTATGATACTTCTGACCAGGATTCTGAAATTTCTGTTTCCTCTGATGACCAGGATTTACCCTGATCTACCTGTGAGGATTCTGATGCTGAGGACTGTATTCCCTCTGTTTCCTCCCCCAGAAGATTTCTCTTTTGGTGAAACCTTGCATACTCTCAGGGAGCATTTTTGTTGGGAAAGTCAGGATTTCTCTGATTCTAAAAAGAGGCTTAGGGATTTCTTACTCCTGCCCCAGCACAGGCCTTTAGCTATACCTCCTGTACTGGGCATTGTTGATGCCTTTTTGGAATGTAGCCTGGCCCCCGACTCTCCATCTCCTGCTTCCAGAAAACCTGATAGATATTACAGGGTTCCTGACTCTCACAAGTTCCTTTTCAAAAATCCTACTGCAGATCCTGAAACCGTTTCACAGGGACCCAAGGGCATTAAAGCTACTACTACCAAAAATCCTACCCCCTCTGACAGAGACTCCAGGGCGCTGGATAGATGGGGTAAGAAGGTATACACTTTTGCAACTTTGGCCATTAGGGCCTTGAATTGCCAGTTTCGTATGTTAAAGTATCAGCTGCATATTATTGGAATGCTTAAACAGAAAATTATGTTGTTTCCTGATTGTGCTGAAAATAAGGATTTACAGGATTTAATGCATTCTGCTGAACAAGTTGGTAAACATACATTGCAATGTGGTTTTGATTCACTAGAAGCATCTTGCAGGGCTGTGGTAACTGGGTCTGTACGTGGAAGGCATGCTTTGTTTAAGGAGAAATCCTTGCCAGATCATGTTAAAGCGAAATTACTGGATGCTCCCTTAAATCAGGACCGACTGTTTGGCAACAGGGCAAAAGTTCTTAAAAAGATGGAGGAAAAAGCTAAATCTATACAAACTGTTAAAGATTTTTTACAAGTACAACCTCCAAGATTTAGTAGGCATTGGCCTTCTAAGAATTGGTCCTTTCCTGCCTCTTCCAAACCTTCTTGGTCCAAACCCAGATTCAGTAGAGCACCCAGGCTTCAGTCCCAGGGGACGCACAGGACTAAGCAGTGTGGGGGCCTCCACTTGCAAATCTGGGCGTAATAAAACTCCCCCATATTGGTAAACTGTCTCTGACTTCTTAAAACTTCCAAGCACTTCTCAACTGTGACTGCCCCTTTGGGGGGAAAGATTGAACTTCATGCAAGGAACTGGGGACTCATTACCCAGGACAAATGGGTTTTAAATAGTGTCCCAGGGGTACAGATTTCACTTCTACACATTACCAACTCCAAGCGGTTGGCCATGTCTACCTCCAAAACAGTGGGCAGAGGCCCAAAAGCAAGTACTCTCTCTCTTAAGCATAGCATTCAGTTGGTACCAGAAGAAGAAAAGGGACAAGGTTTCTACTCAAGATTTTTCCCAGTACCCAGAAAAGATGATTCATGACATCCTATCCTGGACCTGCCTACTCTAAACACCTTTTTAGTGATTCCAAAATTCAAGATGCTGACTCTTTACCAGTTGCTTTCTGTGCTAAGCAAAGATGCCCGGTTGGCAACACTAAATTTAAAGGAAGCATACCTCCACATCCCAATCAGGGAATTTGGCAGAAGATACCTACGCTTCAAAGCAGGCTACACGCACTAGCAGTTCTCTGCACTGCCTTTTGGCTTCTCTACTGCGGCCAGGGTATTCACAAAGTGCCTAGCTCCAGTCGTTGCATTTTGCAGGCAAAGAAATATTCAAATATACCAATACCTGGATGATTGTCTAATTCAGGCAGAAAACCAGGACATACTTTTGAATCATCTGGCTTTTGTACAAAGGATGCTAACTTGTCTGGGGTACACCATAAACGAAAAGAAATCACACCTGGTACCCTGTCAACAAATTATATTCCTGGGAGCAAGCTTGAATACAACTTCCCAGATGGCTTTCCTCATGCCAGAGAAACAAATTCACTTGACAACCTACTTCAAACAAGTGGCCACAAAAACCCTGCTATCTCCAAGGCAAATACTACAAGTCTTTGGGGTTCATGGCCTCCTGCATTCTTCTAATTCCATATGCAAGACTGCATATGAGGAAACTACAGTGGTATCTAAAAAGCCTATGGTGTCAACATTCTCAGGATCTAGAAGCAATGATTCCTATCATTCCTTGTTTACATCTAGAGTTCCTTTGGTGGGCAGAGGCCTGCCACCAAAACAAGGGACTACCATTCACACTAACCCCTGCTGCCCAAATCCTAACAGATGCATCAGACTATGCATGAGGGGGCACACCTGGCAGGGAAGTGCATTCAGGGCAAATGGAACCCAATTCAAATGCACCTTCACATCAGTCATAAAGAAATGTTAGCTATACAGAATGCTCTGACAGCCTTCAAGGACCACATTCTTCCAGGACAATTAATGGTAAAGATGGACAACACCACTGTTATGTGGTACATAAACAAGCAGGGGGGTACACATTCTTACCCCCTCTGCAGACTAGCCATGGCTTTGTGGAACACAGCCTTGAGCTACCAAGTGTATCTACAAGCTCAATTCCTGCCAGGAAAACTAAATACACTGGCAGACGGACTAAGCAGAAACCTCATGGACCCACATGAGTGGAAACTGGAACCAAGGATTTTCAACATGTTGACAAGCAAATGGGGGAGCCCAGATATAGACCTGTTTGCCTCTCCCCAGAACTATCAATTGGAAAAATTTTGCGCAAGGACTCCCCACAGACAAGCTTTGAAGGTGGATGCTCTGTCCTTCAGCTGGAAAAACCTATCAGTTTGTGCCTTTCCTCCTCTGCCTCTGCTCTCCAAAGTACTACTAAAGATCAAACAAGACAAACCAATGATGATTTTGATTACACCAGCCTTCCCACGCCAACACTGGTACCCCCTCCTGCGCAGTACGCCACTGTTGGTCCCATGGCACCTGCCTCAGACTCCTACCCTGCTGTCTCAGCAGGAGAACCAGATTCTGCACCCTCAGCTTCAAACACTGAACTTAGCAGCCTGCCTAATTACCTAAGCTCTCCTTTACCATCCCTCAGTAAACCAGTGATGGATGTCATTTTAGAGGCAAGGGGGCCTAGTTCTAGAAAATCTTATGCTGAAAAATGGAAAAGATTCTGTGCCTGGAACCAATCTCAAGGGATGAGCACAGCAGTGCCCAATTTACCTCAGATTTTACAATACTTAACTGAGATGCTTCACAAGTTCCTGTCTTTTTCCTCACTAAAAATTCATGCCTCAGCCATTTCAGCTCATTGTAACACAGAACCTCCTGTTTTCTTTCATCCACTGCTCAAGCAGTTCCTCAGAGGCGCCAAAAATTTAAGACCACCCAGGAGAGCTCCAACTCCAGCTTGGGACCTTAACTTTGTATTGGAGAAACTCACCCTTCCTCCTTTCAAGCCAGCTGCTACTGCAGATTTAAAATTCCTTTCCTGGAAAACAGCTTCCCTTTTAGCCATCACTTCAGCAAGAAGGATAACTGAATTACAGGCCCTTATGGCAGTGGAGCCTTTCATCATCTTTCATGCAGACAGGGTGTCCCTCAGGACCAATCCCTCTTTCATGCCAAAGGTGGTATCCAGTGTGGCCTTTAATCAGTCCATTCATTTGCCAACCTTCTTTCCTAATCCACAGAACAAAGGGGAATGGATAATGCACTCCATAGATGTGCACAGACAACTTAGATTCTACTTGGACAGGACTAAACCTCAAAGGAAATCTGAACAACTGCTGGTGGCAATTGCTGCAGGGACAGAATGGAAGGCTATTTCAAAGCAAAACATTTCCAAATGGATAGGCCATTGCATTCATTTCTGCTATAAGCACCATGGAAAACCTATCCCACAGGGGATCAGACCCCACTCAACTAGGGCTGCATCTACCTCTACAGCCTTTCTCAGAGGCGTACCTACCAGGGACAATCCTAGAAGCTGCTACCTGGAGTTCTGTACATACTTTCACCAAGCATTACCATTTGCCAATTTTCTCTAAATCCAGAGCTGGCTTTGCCACTGCAGTTTTGCAGGGCGTTATAGCTTGTCCTAATGCTATCTCAATTCCTCCTCCCATCCCTAGCATTGGGAATCTACCCAAATGTAATGACTGCAACAGTCAAGCACTTAGAACATAGTACAGTTGTGTACACTTACCATAAATGTAGATGTTCGAGTGTATTCACTGTTGCAGTCGTGCTTACACACCCTCCAGCCCCCTGATGTTTTTTGGCTATACCTCTTCTCTCCTTTTCAATGCTTAAAAGCTTTTTGGTGTATTTGCTTTTTTGTTTGAGGTATAGTCTTGTATATTTATAGATTTAATTGCTTTCCATTAGGGGGGGGCTCCTGACATCTGGGGCAAGAAAAACTGATGTAATTACGTCGGCTGCATGTTTTATACCCCTGATGACCTGACTTCACGGAAGAAGAGACAGCAACCGACGTAGGACTCAATACTTTGTTAATCAGGCCAACTGAGGGCTACTGCAGGCAGATAACCCAAATGTAATGACTGCAACAGTGAATACATTCGAACATCTGCATTTATGGTAAGTGTACACAACTGTACTTTTATTGTGCAACAGTTACAGGAAGTACATTATCCTGAATTTATAACACCTTTCCTGGATTTGATTTAAACCTAGAGTGGGTTTATATATAGCAGGATGTGCAAGGATTACATGTCCTCAAATTGTTTGGGGGGGGTCTACTAGCAGAGTAGATGTTCTTCATTCCACATTGCTGCAGTCCTAACTATTGGGTAGTCCGCTGTCCAGTCGGCCCGAATACCAAAGTATATGGCTGACGTCGGTCAGGGCGCATTAGACTGACGTCAGTACGTCAGGGTACTAATGCGCATGACCGACGTCATATCCTCAGTCTTTTTTGCCGCATGGTCCGATGCAGAAGCAATTTTGCGAGTGCAGGTTGGCGTTCTGAAAGTTTCTGAAGTCAGAGTTTCAGACCGAATCAAAGTTGGCTAAGTACCCGTTGAATATTTTGGTTTTTGCCTCAGTATTTAACGGATGTCAGAAAAAGTGAATAACTGTATTTCTTGTGGGAAACAGATACCTCATAGGGATTACCATACTTTGTGTATACCTTGTTTAGGGCCTGAACGGCGTTGTTGGATGCGCTCTTGTGCTAGATTTAACAAGCACTATTAAGAGAAGGTTAGACTGTGCCAGATTAGTTTTGGGAAGCGTTGTAATTATAAAATGCCGTCTGATGCTCCGGCCGCTTGCCAAAAGCGCAAGGACAAAGCAGCAAAGCCTAGAGTGGAAGAACCGACAGTCCCAGGCGTCGGTTCTTTAGAAGGCTCAGTGGAGCGGAGGTTCTGCCAGGTGTTTCTTTGGAGTCTCAGTAGAGACTTTACTGTTACAGGATGTATCCTCTCAGGAAGTAGGCCAGGCTGAGGGGGCTTCTCAGGTGGCTGTTCTTCCCTCTCTTCCTAAGGTGGTTAGAGCCTCCCTTCTGTTTCCAAGGCTTCTTTGAGAGGCAGGCCAAGTTTAGCTTCAGTGGGGGTTTCTCCTAGTGCTTCAGGGTCTTTGCCTAAGAAACATATGCTTAAAATGGCAGAGGATTTGATTACTATGATTAGAGGTTCTATGCCCCCTCCTGATAAGAGGCCTAGGGTGGAACCTGAGTTTGAGAGTTTTGAGCAATGTTCGGAGGCTTCTGAGTCTTCGGCTGAAGACTTGCAGGAGTATCCTCCTTATTCTGATTCTGATGTGGATGATTCTACTCCTTCAGCTTCTCCTCCTGAGGATTTTTCATTTTCAGAGACTCTGCATTCCATGAGGGAGCATTTTAAATGGGAAGGTCAAGATTTCTCTGATTCCAGGAAGAGGCTTAGGGAATTCTTGTTTTTACCCCAGCATAGGCCTTTAGCTATACCTCCTGTTCTGAATGTGGTGGAAGATGTTTTTGCAGAGGCTTCCCTGAATCCTGATTCTTTGCCTCCTGCCCCAGTTAAACCGGATAGGTACTATAGGGTGCCTGAAGCTCATAAGTATCTTTTTAAGAGTCCTAGGGCAGACCCGGAAACTGTCTCTCAGGGGCCTAAAGGTGTGCAGCCTCCGAAGTTTAGTAGAAATTGGCCTACTAAGGGATGGACTTATCCTGCTTATGATTCCCAGTCTAGGGGTAGGTCTAGACGTGGTAGGGGCAGAGCTCAAGGTTCTTTTAGGCCTAGGACAGGGAGTTCCCCTGCTCAGACTTCTGGTGAGGGCAGGGGTCAGTCCTTTCGTAAGCAGACCCAATGACCTGCCTTTTCAGCTGCCAGTTCATTCTCGCCTGGCAGCACCTTTGGGAGGACGGCTGTCTCTTTTCAAAGAAAATTGGGATTTAATTACCCAAGACAGATGGGTTCTGGATATCATTCACCACGGTTACAGGTTTTATTTCCATACCTTGCCTCCTTTCAAAGGCATGCCAGACATTCCTCCTCTACAAAGAACAGAGGCTCACAAGCAAATTTCTCTGTTGCTCCAAATAGGGGCCATTCAGCCAGTTCCTGTGCCAGAAAGGGGCCTAGGATTTTATTCGCCTGTTCCTAGTACCAAGAAGGGGAACACGTGAAGACCAATTTTGGATTTATCTATCCTCAACACTTATCTGGACATTCCCAAGTTCAAAATGTTGGCGTTACAACAGCTTTTACCTCTGCTGGGCAAAGATCACTGGATGGTAACTTTAGATCTCAAGGAAGCTTACCTTCATGTGCCTATAAGACTAAGTTGCAGGAAGTATCTGCGTTTCGAGCTGGAAATTCTCATTATCAGTTCTCTGCATTGCCCTTTGGCTTATCTACTGCGCCCAGAGTATTCACAAAGGTTCTGGCTCCAGTGATAGCTTACTTCAGGCTAAAAGGAATTCAAATCTATCCTTACTTGGACGACTGCCTGATTCTGGCTCAAGAAAAGGAAGACCTTCTACAGCATTTGGAATATGTCATAGCAGTGCTAAGATGCCTAGGGTATTCTGTGAGCGAAATAAAGTCCAGTCTAGTACCCTCTCAAGACATGTGCTTTCTGGGTGTGAGACTGAATACAGCAGCCCAGATGGCCTTTTTAACCCGGACAAACAAAAGAATCTTTCCAGTTACTTCCATCAACTATCTCTTCAGTCCGGGCTGACTGCAAGGACAGTCCTTCAAGCCTTAGGGTTCATGGCATCTTGTATTCTGGTGCTTCCCAATGCCAAACTGCATATGAGGAAGCTGCAATGGTATCTCAAAATGTATGGACACAGCACTGCCAGGATTTGGACACTGTCATTCAAATAATACCTTGCATTCAAAAGGAATTTTTGTGGTGGGCTCAGGAATGTCACCTAAACAAGGGACTCTCTGTGACCCGGCCAGAGGCGAGTCAGATTCTAACGACAGATGCCTCAGACATTGCTTGGGGAGCTCATCTAAATGGAAAGTGGATACAAGACAAGTGGCCTGCCAGACTACAGCATCTACATATCAACATGAAAGAGATGTTAGCAGTCCAGTTTGCATTAATGGCTTTCAAGGAGTTACTTCTTCCAGGGCAGGTGTTGATTCTAACAGACAACACAACTGTCATGTGGTACATCAACAAACAAGGGGAACACATTCTTACCCATTGTGCAGGCAAGCAATGATTTTATGGGAGACTGCGCTCAGCTTGCAACTAACTCTTCAGGCAAGGTTTCTGCCGGAGCACAGAACTCCTTAGCAGATGTGTTAAGCAGACAAATCATGGATCCCCACAGTGGAAACTGGATCTTCATGTATTTCAAAATTGACAGTGTCATGGGGAACTCCAGACATAGATCTGTTCGCTTCTCCACTAAACCACCAGCTGCCAAAGTTTTGCACAAAGAGGTTTCATCACACAGCTTGGAAAGTGGATGCTCTTTCTTTCAGTTGGAAAAATCTTCATGTATATGCTTTTCCACCTCTGCCTCTTCTCCCAAAGGTGCTTCTAAAGGTCAGACAAGACAAGCCAAGGATGATTTTAATAGCTCCAGATTGGCCTCGGCAGCACTGGTACCCATTACTGAGGAGTCTGGTAAGGAAGCCTCCATGGCCTTTACCCTTGATTCCACACCTGTTGTCTCAGAGGGACGGTCACCTGCTCAATGTCAAGCTTCACTCTCTTCATCTAACAGCCTGGCATATTCTGTTTTGAAAGACAGCAGGTCTCAACTTCCTCAACAAGTTTTAAATGTGATTATGGAAGCCAGAAGACCTAGTACAAGGAAAGTGTACGCAGAAAAATGGAAGAGATTTTTATTTTGGAGTGCAGCAAACAATTTGGAGATTTCTGAGCCTAATTTGAGTGTGGCTCTTCAATATCTTACTGAGTTATTGGACAAAGGTTTGTCTTTCTCTTCCATTAAGATTCATGCTGCAGCAATTTCAGCTCACTATGATTGTGACCCACCATTGTTTTCGCATCCTTTGTTCAAGCAATTTCTTAGAGGGCAAAGAATATAAGACCCCACGTAGAGCTCCTACTCCTGCTTGGGATCTCAATTTTGTGTTGGAGAAACTTACTCTACAACCTTTTGAGCCCTACTGCTAAATTGAAATACTTGTCATGGAAGACTGCTTTTTTGTTGGCCATTACTTCTGCAGGAAGGGTTTCTGAGTTGCAGGCCCTTATGGCGGTAGAGCCTTTTTGATTTTCATAAGGATAGGGTATCTTCATTACTAATCCTTCCTTTATGCCTAAGGTGGTTTCTAGTGTGGCTTTAAACCAAACTATTCATTTGCCTACTTTTTATGCAGATCCCCAAAATAAAGGGGAAAAGATTTTGCACACTTTAGATGTACACAGGCAATTGCGTTATTATTTGAGCAGGACTAAGGATTTTAGGCAGTCTCAGCAGTTGTTTGTTTCTTTTGCTTTGAGTTCGCAGGGCAAGCCTGTGTCAAAACAAACTATTTCTCGGTGGATTGGGTTTTGCATTGCATTTTGTTATTCCCATCATGGCAAGGAGATTCCAGCTGGGATTAGGCCTCATTCCACTAGGGCTACTGCCACTTAGCATTTCTAAGGGGGGTGGCAACTAAGGATATTTTGGAGGCAGCTACTTGGAGTTCAGTGCATACTTTCTCTAAGCATTATCACCTTCCTCTCTACTCTAAGTCTAGGGCTGGTTTTGCCACAGCTATTTTGCAAGGCATGTTGTCAGTTCCTGCTTCCTTATGATTTGCCAGCCTCCCTTACCTCTGCTTTGGGATTCTACCCAATAGTTAGGACTGCAGCAATGTGGAATGAAGAACATAGTACAGTTTTGTACCTACCATAAATGTAGATGTTCGAGGATCCACATTGCTGCAGTCCAATTACCCTCCCTCCTTCCCTCTGTGTTTAGGGGTGGTTGTGTAGGTGAGGTTATATTCTGGTAATTTTGTATATATTGTACATATTTTTGGTGCAGGTATGTTTGGAGTTTTTGGTTTTGGCCTTATCTTTTCAGGGTCTTCTGACATCTGGGGCAAGAAAAGACTGAGGATATGACGTTGGTCATGCGCATTAGTACCCTGGCGTACTGACGTCAGTCTAATGCGCCCTGACCGACGTCAGCCATATACTTTGGTATTCGGGCCGACTGGACAGCGGACTACCCATATGTAAGGACTGCAGCAATGTGGATCCTCGAACATCTACATTTATGGTAGGTACAAAACTGTACTTTTTTCCTACTGCATGTACTTATTTACTTTTTGTTTCACTCTGCCTTTGATGATCAGCTCTTTAATAGAACCCCTTATGCTGCTTATTCCGATCCCTAATGACGGACTGCGACCCCAGCCCCATGTAATTCAAAAATATGTAGTCTTTGGGACCAAGCAGAGAAAACATTGCGGTATCCGGGTGAAGTACCATCATGAAACCCATTGTGCTAAACGTAGGGGTGTGTGGGTGAAGTACCATCATGGTAAACGTAGGGATGTCTGGGTGAAGTACCATCATGCTAAATGTAGGGATGTCTGGGTGAAGTACCATCATGACACCCATTATGCTAAACGTAGGGGTGTCCGGGTGAAGTACCATCATGAAACCCATTATGCTAAAACGTAGGGGTTTCCAGGTGAAGTACCATTATAACACCCATTGTACTAAACGTAGGGATGATCAGGTGAAGTACCATTATAACATCCATCGTACTAAACGTAGGGATATTCAGGTGAAGTACCATCATGCAAAGCGTAGGGGTGTCTGGGTGACGTGCTATCATGAGACCCATTATGCTAAATGTAGGGGTGTCCGGGTGAAGTACCATTGTGACACCCATTATGCTAAACGTAGGGATGTCCGGGTGAAGTACCATCGTGACACCTATTATGCTAAACGTAGGGGTGTCCAGGTGAAGTACCATCGTGACACGCATGCTAAATGTAGGGTTGTCTGGGTGAAGTACCATTGTGACACCCATCATGCTAAACGTAGGGGTGTCTGGGTGAAGTACCATTGTGACACCCATTATGCTAAACGTAGGGATGTCTGGGTGAAGTACCATCTTGACACCCATTATGCAAAATGTAGGGGTGTCTGGGTGAAGTGCCATCGTGACACCCATTATGCTAAACGTAGGGGTGTCCAGGTGAAGTACCATTGTGACACCCATCGTGCTAAAAGTAGGGGTGTCCGTGTGAAGTACCATCGTGACACTCATCGTGCTAAAACATAGGGGTGTCCAGGTGAAGCACTATCATGAGATCCATTATGCAAAACATAAGGGTGTCTGGGTGAAGTACCATTATGACACCCATCGTGCTAATTGTATGGGTGTCTGGGTAAAGTACCATTATGACACCCATCGTGCTAATTGTATGGGTGTCTGGATGAAGTACCATTGTTATACCCATTGTACTAAACGTTGGGATGTTCAGGTGAAGTACCATTATGCTAAGCTTAGCGGTGTCTGAGTGAAGTACCATCATGAGACCCATTATGCTAAACGTAGGGGTGTCCGGGTGAAGTGCTTACATGAGACCGCATTATGCTAAACGTAGGGGAGTCCGGGTGAAGTGCCATTGTGACACCCATCATGTTAAAACGTAGGGGTCTGGGTGAAGTACCATCATGAACACCCATCATGCTAAATGTAGGGGTGTCTGGGTGAAGTACCATCACAAGACCCGTTATGCTAAACGTAGGGGTGTCCAGGTGAAGTGCTATCATGAGAACCATTATGCTAAACGTAGGGGTGTCTGAGTGAAGTACCATCATGACACCCATTATGCTAAACTCTAATGCTAAAATGCTCCTCTGTGCTGGTGTGCAGTGATGTTACAAGGGGTGAAGTGCACACATTGCCATGAGCACATACAGATCCCACTGCTGACACCTGCCTTTGTTAATAAGCCTGCAGCATTCCATTCGTAGAGTTCCAGGTCACTGAAAATAAACACCTGCCCTCTCCTAGCTCAAAATAATCATTTATTTAGTTACAGCCATGAATATATTTTCCTTCAGCTTAAAGTTCACCACTCAGATGCCTTTTTTCCATTACCCCCAAGTGCGTTTCATATGCCTGCTGTGCAATTATTTCAGGGTAGTACAGTTACTCAGTAGATTTTGTTTCAGCATTGCCATACCAGGTCTTTCATTTTTGTCTGGGACACTTGGCGTTACTAAAGCCTACTACAAAATAATAGTAAGTAACTTTAGAGCTGCCATGGACTGCAAAACAAAAGGGGCTTTACCATTGCACTTTTCCCCAGCAACAGAGGGGACTGCTAGTGATTTCAAATCATTGTCCTCTTATAGTCACTTAGTCTTGTAGGTAGCCACATGCTTGTTAATTTCTATGGAGGAATAACTTAAAAAGATGTCAGAACACCCCTTCCCACCTCTTTAAATTCTTCATGATATTCTTGCAAAATTCAGTTATTGTTGATCTTTGCCCACTCCACTTGTTTTCTTTTTACTCCCATATTAATTTAAATTTAAAGTGTGGCTTCACAAGCATTATAAAGTGCTGTGTGCACAAATGTTCCACAGGATGGACATTCTCACATGCCTGGGCTGTGAAGAGTCTTAGGGAGCATATTCTTTAGAAGCATGTTTACAATCGGGCAAGAGGCAAAATAATTATCAGGACAGTGAGGTGTCAGGTAGCACAATGGATGGGATACTGGAGACATTACAAGAGATATTTCACCAGGGAGAGGAGCAAGTCCCATTTACACATTCATAGTCCTGTCTGCTATTCTTCAGCAGTAGATATGAGCACTCCTTAATGACAGTGCAACAGATGTCTTTGCTGAGTCTCTCAACAGTAGTTTTGACAAGGTGCATCCCCAGGTTCAGTGGAGCCATCCTTTACTCTGGTGAGGCCCCAGCCACAGGGTTACCCTCTGCCTCATCAGTTCTGACAAGCCTCCCATAGAGATGTGTGTATAGGCGTATGTTCAGGGATACTTTCCTGAACCTCATGTGATTATTATCTTGAACAATGAGAGGGATGAGGAGGTCTCCACCAAAGCCCTTGAACATTTTGGATCAGGATTCAGAAAATTTCCAAAAAAAAAAAACATTTTACTTGCCTAAGTCCTTTCATTTTCCTCTATCCTGTGAATATTCTGACCACTCCATATCTCTGTTTTGAGGAATTTTTGTAAAGCAAAAAATATATGTGGCAAAATGCCTTGATTTGTCCAGTAATTCCTGCAAAGGTGATGCTACTTGTCCTGCTTGTCATATGTTTCACCATCGGGTCTGCGTCTGACAGAGCCCTGCCTGACGCATATGAAATCTCCATTGCCTGTCAGTCACACACTCACAGCAATTATCCATTAACTGATGTCTGATTCTTTACCATTTAGGTGCTGTGTATGCAGATGAGTATTCTAAATGCCTGGTTCTGTGGGGTAGAAAGGTCTTTGCCCCCTAACTCTTGGCCTTTAGGACCATTCGTAATGTGAAAGGGACCATATACTAGGTCCAGTTAAATAGTAGGAGTTAGTGGAAAGTCGCCTTGACTCAAAGCTGAAGTTGAAACATTTTATTAATCTTGTTTAAAGAACTGGAGGCCTGCATGTAGTTGCTCAAATCTTTAACATGTCAGACACAACAAAACTGTTGCATTAGCAGAGGGTGGTACTTTGGAGATTCTGATGGCTGCATGTCTTAAGTATTCCAGCCAAAGTTCAGTGCCACACAAAATGCACTTGGCATTACAAGAGAAGTCAAGTGGACACTTCTGTTCACCAGATGTAGAAAACCAACAAGCCTGTGATTTTACTCACATGGGCCATTATAAAATTTTGCAAGCTTTCAGATCCCAATAAGTGCTCCAGTGTCACTGTAGGTCTTAGTTACAAGAGGGTTATTATACTTAGTAAATCATGTCATTTGGACTTAGTTTCATAGTTAAGTAATAGGCTAACAACCCTTGTGGGTCATTTTAAGCCTAATCAATTCCTCTTTCATACATGCCAGTCAAACATTGGACATTGTGACTGAGTTAAACACCTAAACCATTATACCACCCCCCCTCATCAACAAAGCTGCAGTTTTCCATGTAAAGTGACATTACTGCATACATGCATTTTTTTCTGTATCTGTTTCTATTTGCTGTACAAGTTAGTGCTTGTCTTCTTTTTTAACTTTATTAAGTTGTAAATTCAGACGTAGGCAAGCATACATTAACAGTTAAGAAAAGAAACCATATTAACTTTTTTCCATTTACATACATTGTACATCACATATAAATCCAGCATTACATAAACTGTAGAATTTCTGCTTTCACATAAACTTCACTCATCCTGACGTAATTCTACATGCATTGTTCTCACAGTTTCCATTTATTTCTATGTAATTTGCTGGGTTTTTTTAAGATTCCTTGTTCAGTTCTGTAATCTAAATACAGTTTATTTAGATTTTGATTTCCATTTTCTAGTAATTGCTTTTTTGGCAGCCAGCAGAATTACACTTAAGGCCTTACTATGTCTATGCAGTTCTGAGCCTCTGTCCCAGCTGAAAAGAATCATTTCCTTGCCCAGTATTCCCGACAGAGTACTCTGGAGGGAAAATTTTAAAGTCTGCTGACTCATTACATTCCCAAAACATGTTACCAGTAACCCCTTTCTTCATTTGTCATCTACCAGAGAAAAAATTCTTTGAAGTCTGCTTAGGGTCTGAAATATCTATGCAAACAGTTCCAAGCAAAGATTCTAAACCACCTGACCTTTCTTGCATAGTTTGGAGCCATGCATATGTTCTCCCATTGTTCTCTTGTAAATTGCTTTTTCAGTATTTTTTCCCAATCTTTTATAACCTCCTCTGATTCTGTTGGGTATAATGCAATATTTATATCCCTACTATTTTTTTTAACAGCAGCTTCTGTTCTAGATTCAACTAATAACTCTAACAGAGCAGGCCCTTAAGTTAAGATTTCCCCAATCCCTTTCTGTTTGCCTGTATTCTGATATCAATCCCTGATCGGGAAGGCAGCCTCTAACCTGCAGTCCAATTGTCGTCTTGGCTTCATTACATTCTATTACCTTTCCCCCTCTAGTTATTTGTCTCCAATACCTTGGTTTCTTTGCCAGTTTTCTCCAGTAAATTTCAGCTCCCTCTTGCCTATCTATCCTCTGTACCCTTAATTAGGGTCACCCCTAACGCAAAAGTTCCTTTCTCTATTCTCGTGTTGGCTTGGTTTTTAGAATACTTTTCTTCTACTTTATAAATGTAATATTCTGACTGCTGTTATTCTCCTTAAGGAGCTGCATCCAGAATCCTACTCCCTCCTTATTTCTTGGACCTCTTGAATCTCTTTCCACTTTGAATTATAGTTTTTTTGCTTGTGCTATGCATATCCGCTTTAACTGTGTAGCTGTACGATATCCATTTAAAATGGGTAATCATAAACTACCTTGTTCTTTTGGAAGGAGCAACTTATCCCACTTGTGGGGTTATCAGCATTGCTTCTCTAATTCTGTGTTTTGCTCAATTTTCAAACAGTATCCATTGTTATTTTTCTGAGCGCTTAAGTTGATTATTAGCATTGCTTATCTAATTCTGTGTTGTAGTCACTTTTCAGACTTAATCAAAAAGCTAGTTTTGAGTCACTTTTCAGACTTAATCAAAAAGCTAGTTTTGCCCATTTTTATGAGCTGTAACTAGAGCTTGTGGTAATTAACCCAGCCCCCTTGGTATTTTACATCACACAAGCAGTCAGCCATCTTAGTCTTGGTCTGATGGAAGCTTGGAAACTTGAAAACAAAGTATTTGGACTATATTTTTATCCAGGGAAGTGCAGTTAGACTAATTTAAAGTACTACATTTATTTTACCTTTTAAATCATTTTTTTGTGTTGTGTCTGATCTTTATCCGAAGTTAAAGCTATTCATTTAAGGCATTTTCATAGTCTGCAGTGCTTTCTGGTTTCTGTACTGTGCCTGGATGTTTTGAGTAGGCCCTCCTTTTATTGCATTTTTTACTATTTCTCTTCTGAATTTGTTCCCCACCCACCGTATTCCTGTTGTGCTTGGAGGCTTTTGAGCTGCCTGCCTCTACTTTATCTGGCCTTGGAAACTTTTCCCTTCTCGTCTCCTGTGTACCTGGCCCTAGAAGCTCCTCCCAGTCTTATCTTTTCTGCTCATCTTACTGGTAACTGACAAAAAGCCCCATGGACTAATTTGTGATAGATTGTAGGGTAGCCAGCTGTGAGATAATAGAGCTCTGTGCTTCAGAGAAACTGGTCCCAGAAAGGGATTTAGAAAGTTCTTTAAGTCGCTCTGCAGTTTAGTAAAATGCGCCAGATAATTCAGCGACCTGAGGGCAAAGGTTGCTGAAGCATATACACACTTCCCAAATCTGTCCAATGCCCTAGTTAGGGGATGGACAGATGAACCCTGTTCAGCAAGTTCATTCTTTGTGGCCACCACTAAAACTGTGGCATCTACTGGTACTCCTTTGCTCCAAAACTGTTCCTTTCGGTGGTGCCAGGATCCTGTCTTATCTCTTGGGGATCAGCTCAGCAGAGTCAGGTTTCTTCCACGCCCGCCTAGAGATCAAATCAATGAGCTCATCAGCAGGCAGAGTCACCCAGGAGGTAGGTGAGCAAGACCCAAAGGCTTCCAGGAATACCGGTTCCTCTTGATAAGGGTTATCAGTAGACCAACCACCCCTTTGCTTGAGGATCTCCAGGTTGTCTCCAAAGGAGAAATCATCAGGTGGAGATCTTGGGGACCCTTCCCCCTCATCAGAATCAGTATCTTCTTTAGCAGACTCTTGAAAGTCTGTCTACTCTTGCACTTTCTCTTCATAGGGACTAAATGGAGGGACGTTCAGAGAAGTATCAGAAGATGTGTACGTATACCCTGCTGGATAGCCTGAAGACGTTGGGCTGGCTGTCCCTGTGGAGTAAAGTGATGATGCTCATGGCACAAAGACATGTGGGATCCAGAAGGAAGATCTGAGAGGGGGCAGAATAGTATGTCCTCCAGAAGCAAATAACACTCTACCACCTCAAATGCAGAGCACTCCTGGGAGAAAGAGACCAACGGAGCTGAGAAGACATGCTTCTGGACCATCAGCTCCCTCTGACCCAAAGGCAGTCCACCCAAGGCAGAATTTGGAGCCTAGCTGTCCAATGCCAAGGTTTTGAAAGGCATAGATGGCTTTGACAACTTAGGAGTCGACCCTAACACCTCTGATCTGGCAACAAAGCTATGGCTCTTGAGAATCATCTGACTCCAACACACTTGGAGCCGGTGCACTCAGAGAATGTATTGGAGTCGAAGATACAACAATCTTTGGATCTGGCAGGGACTGTCCTGGAAGGCTCGGATCCAGAGGCTCCAAAAACCAAGGGTTGGATTGGAGAAGGAGCCAAGATGGGTGGAGTACCACTGGTAAAGGTCTGCGGACCCAATGGAGTAGGAGCCAGGAGAACTCCCATCTAAATCCCTCCTGAGAGGCACTTCCTTATCATCCTATCTATGTCCACTTTTGTCAGGCTCCAGGAAGAGCAAGAGGACGAGGCCACTGAAGTGGACCTAGAATGTCAGCATCTCTCCAGAAAAAGGTGATGGCAGCTTAGAAGCGACCGGGTCCAAGGGAGAGATTTCAGATCCAAAGTTATTGGATCCAATCTGTTGCTGATGAATCAGAAGGTTTAGTTTTCGAATCTGACCTTTTTCATACTTTACTCCATTGTAGGATCAGCGGACGGAGTAGAGGATCCAGAAGGGTCCAGCTGTCACTTTTAAAGAAAGAAAGGGGAGAAAAATTACAAACTGTGGTAAATCAAGGAATTACCGCAAGGGTTTCTAAGGAAGGGAAACTGGAATTACCAGCAATGGTAAGCTACTATAGTATAGGATAAGGGAGGAATGTATAAGGTATATTGAGAAAAAATGAGCCTAGTAATATAAAGATAATTAGTTTACTTAACTGACAAGAAACTACACTAAAGCTTGAGAGCTCACAGTGACCATGTCCATACGCAAAGGTGGCAAACAAGATCTGAGGGATGGTAGGGGACTAGTGCATTAGGCTAAGTGAGGAGCTTGAGGGTTTGTGTTCCATGAGCTGTAAAAAGTGGCTGAGTCAGATCCAACGGTCAGATCTGAACCTCAGTCACTCAGGAAGAATGAAAATGGACAAGACAGATGGAACATTATGGTGAGTGTATAATTTATATTTACATTAAGAAGACTGGGACTGCAATTCTAGTGACAAAAGAAAGGTAACCTAGTCTGTCCAAAATGGAAAATACACAGGGAGGCTTTGTTTGTCTGCACTTTGGGCCATTTTTGTGTTGTTTTTAAAGTGGGAATGACTAGTTATAGCCTGTTGGTTGATTTGTTTGTGATACCTCTTCACTTTTGACTAACTTAAGGGGTCTGTATTAGATCAATGAAAGCTTAAAAAAGCGAACAGTGATTAATTGACCCTGTGTAAGCGAAAGCTTACAATTCTGAACGATCAAAACAGCAATTTTTGTCCTAGGGAAAAAAACACTGTTCCAACAACAACAAAAAAAACACTTTAAACATTACATTGAATGGAGGGCTTTGCCCCTCCCCCCACTTAAATAGACCAACTCCAAGACCACACTACAGTGCTGAGAACGGCAAAGTAACGAAGCGGCCAAGCAAGTTCTTTCCCAGGGAATGAATCGCTTAAAAGCCGCTTCAATATTTTGCCGTTTCAGGCTTTTGAGTTTGACCAAGATGCATTAGAATGCATCTTCAGTCTTCTAATAATGAGTCAACAAAAGGGTTCTTTTTTTTTTTTACATTAAGAAGATTGGGCCTGCAATTCTTGTGGCAGTAGAAAGGTGGTCTGGTCTGCCTGAGTTGGGAAATACACAAGGGGGCTTAAAGTGACAATGACTTGCTATAGCTAGTTGGTACCATTTTAATTTTGGCTAACAAGAGTCTTTGCGTTAAGACTGAGACTGTTATTCTAGTGGCAGTAGTAAATTAGCCTGGTCAGTCTGAATTGGGAAACAAACAGGGAGGCTTAAAGTGAGATTGTTTCATCAAGCCAAGAGGCTTTTTATGGACTTGGTTGTTTGGAGTTAATCTACACTTGAGTTACTTTTGCTGTTCTTTTCTGTTAAGTTTCAGGATCATCCATCTTGTGGCAGAAGGTGTTTACCTGGTCTCTCTGAGTTGGGAAGCCCTCCAGAGAGCTCAAATTGTACTTGTTCATTTGTCAGAGGGCACATATGTTAGTTTTCAGCATTTTTTTTGTCTTCTATAAATTATGCACATTTTTGTGAAGCTGTTCACAGCACAGTGGAGGACAGCAGTACATTGTATAGCAACAAACCTATAGTGATAGTATTTAGGACTTTAATCTGTAACATAGAAAGGCATTGCAAGGAGTTAAGATTAGGGCAGCTAGTTAGCACATCAAACAGCACTAACATCAGATCAAAAGACTGTCTAACATGTAGCCTTAACCCTAGACACTAATTAGGTGACCACCTGGGAAATCAAGTCCTTAAACCATAATAGCTCAACCCTAATACTGGTCCTAACAACATTGATTTGCAATTTCCTTATGTCTCTATGGCCAGTTTGTTAGATATGGTCATCCTGAGACAATGTAGCAATTTTCTGATGTACTCTGACAACCTTTTAATCCTTAAAGAAACAAACACAGTGTGTGAAAGATGTATATAACCAACTTTGAAAGCAAGTCTTGCTTACAGACAGGGTTGTCAAAAACACACAATGCTCACCACGTACATACACCTTTGTATGCTGGGGCACTTAAAAGAAACCACTACAAACCTCAAAGACCTCCTAAACTATCTAACAGGAGCACCAGCCCTCAGCAATCATTAAGGGGCACACCAAAAACAACACTTAACAACACACCTAAGCCTACACCCAGTGATCACAAAGAACAAAGGCCCATAAGGCAAACTAACACTTTACCTAATACTCATGTCATGGTGGGGTCTATTGTACAGCACACAGATGCATCTCTTACCAGGCTGGACAAGAAGATAGCAGTCAGTTACCCATCTGGAAGTAGGCTCTGCTCAAGATGACAATATCATTGGCTCTAGTTCTCATTTTGTTTTTCTTTCACACACTGAGACAGCTAAAATTAACAACAGTGTCAAATAATCAAGGGAAGTAAACAAGCTGTTGGCCTGGGTCAGGGACGGTCAGTACTCTGTGCTTTGGACATGAGGATGAGATGAAACAAAGAACAAGGCCATTGTGGCCACACAGAAATATGAGACTATGAGTAACTCCAGTTGTTCCACCTCCTGTCAGTCTGCTAAGGATCCTCTTTTTGAATGGGATCTTGTGTGTGAGTACTCTGACCTGTCTGAGTTGGATCTGTGGACGACTGCAGGGATATGATATCTCATAAGTCAAGCCTCTTGTGAAGTGATGGGTGGGAAATAGCTGGGTTGCAGAATGGATAAAACAGGAATGCCCACTGAATTTTTTTGCTGTTTGCATGAATGAGAGTGTAAAACAACTTCATAGATAAAGTGGAGGGTGTGTTGACAATGACAGCAAGGTTAATGCAGATATTTTTTGAAGTAGGCACTTGAATCACTGCTGCAGGGGCAGGTAAGGTATTTTAGATGCTGTACAAACTTAAACAGCACAGTAGGAGTTTTGTGTTAATTGTGCATGTTCAGAAATCTGTGGGGCTTCGGGGTAAAGGGATTACAGAAGGATCCATTTTCCGAGGAGAGGACTGCAAGGTTTTGAGAGAAAGCAACTTAGAAAAATTAATTCAAACAAGCTGTTGGTGGAAGTTTTCCATTTGTTTTAAGTAAAAGTATATTAAATAAAATCAGTTACGGGTAAATTAGTGACACGTAAGTACCTTTTTTCTTTCCTTACCGAAGCTTTAGTAAAGGAAATGAAGGCTGTGGGTGTCTAAGCTAAATTCATTAAAGACAAAGAGCGATGGTACATAGGGCTGAAGAAGACTGGGGATTACGAATGGTAACAACCAGTAATAATATTTTGTTTTCATATGTTTCTAATTTGATTGTGTTTTTGTGTAGAAAATGGATCCGTTTTTGGATTGCCGATTACATTTCTGCAAACATGCCACATCTCTTTTTAAATGGGAAAAGTTAGATATAGGCGAAGGATGGAATAATTTGAGAAAATAAAAGTTACACCAGTGCATAGTAGAAGAGTTGTGAGATCTTTTGCTGTAGTTTTATTTAGTTTTTAAAATTACACAAATAATGCACATATTTCCTCCCTTCCAGGTGGACCATCATATGACAGTGCAGTTTTTGAAACTGGACACTTTTGACATTGATCAGTTGATATTCACTGACTTTTACTCCATCCTACCAAGTCACCCCTTTCTCTCATCCTCTCTTTGGTTCACTTGTATTACTTCTCAGATCCCATCTATTAGTCTGTTATTGTTTAATCAGTCCGTTTCATTTTATCCTACTTCTACTTTCTTAATGTGAACTTTAGTTAGTTCATGTATCTCATTAAACATGTTCAGATATTGCTCTCTGCTGTCTTAATTTCTTCTATCCACTTTATTGGCTCCCGCTCTGTAGAAACCCATTTAGCCTGCTTCTTTGTTCTTGTTCACTTGAAAATAACCGTACCTTTTCTTCATCCCCCCCGATATCTGTCTTCTCTTTTGTTTCTTTCTTTAGCTCTTGTTGCCTATGCTTGTTAACCTTGTCTGCCATTTCTCTTGTTATCCTTTAGTTTTTGTCCCCTCCTATCCGTTCCACCTTGCTATCTCTTCCCCAACCCATCTTGTGTTTGGAGTACATATTATAAAAAACGTTTCCTGTCTTTGTTTAGTGGCATATGTTTGTCTTCCATTTCTTTCCTGTATTTTTCCCTTAACATGTTTTGCACCAGTGCTTACTTTAGCCTTCCATTTCCCTTAACATGTGCACCAGTGCTTACTTTAGCCTCCCGATGTCCTTCAAGAATGCAACTGCAGTCATAACATATGGGTTGTCCTGCCTCAGGCAGCCCTCGGTCGGCCGGATTCCAAAGTCTGAGTCCGACGTCGGCTGATGTCGCATTTCTCTCCGTCAGGGCGGCTGGAGTATATAAGCATCAGCCGACGCCATCTTCTTCAGTCTTTCTTGCCGCGCGGTGCCCGAAGCAGAAGCAGTTCGCAAGTGCCGGTCGGTCAGCTCCTGTATTTTTCGATCCGAAGTCATAAAAAAAGATAAGTACCCCATTGGGGACCTTTTCTTGCCTCAGCAGATGTCAGAAATTACTGAAAAAGTAAATAATTGATGTTCTTCATCTCACATTGCTGCAGTCCTTACTTATGGGGTAGTCCGCTGTCCTCGGTCGGCCCGAATACCAAAGTATTAGGCTGACGTCGGTCATGGGCGCTCAGAACTGACATCAGAGCGTCAGGGTATAAAAGCGCATGACTGACGTCATATCCTCAGTCTTTTTTGCCGCATGGTCCGATGCAGAAGCAGCGTTGCGAGTGCCGCTCGCGTCTGAAATTTTCAATTCTGAGTTTCAGACCGAAACCAAGTTGGGCTAAGTACCCGTTGGGGAATATTTTTGTTTTTCTTGCCTCAGTTAATTCGGATGTCAGAAAAAGTGAATAATTGTATTTCTTGTGGGAAACAGATACCGCATAGGGATTATCACTCTCTTTGCATTCCTTGTTTGGGACTGGACCATGACGTAGTCGGGTGTCGGTTTTGTGCTAGGTTTAATAAGCGCACTATAAAAAGAAGGT
Organism: Protopterus annectens; assembly: GCF_019279795.1. Classification (NCBI taxonomy): domain Eukaryota; kingdom Metazoa; phylum Chordata; order Ceratodontiformes; family Protopteridae; genus Protopterus; species Protopterus annectens. The sequence continues at coordinate 333,563,508 of NC_056744.1, read as the reverse complement.
TAGATTGTGCTAGGTTAGTCTTTGGAAAGCGGTGTAATTATAATATGCCGTCGGATCCTCCGACGCCCGCTTCCACGAAGCGCAAAGACAAATCCTTGAAACCTAGACAGGTTGATTTGTCCGTTTCGGACGCCGGTCCTGCAGAAGCTACAGTAGAGCAGGCGGATCCGGCTGAAGTTTCTGTTGAGTCTCAGGGGGAAACTTTGATTTTGCAGGATGTGGCCTCCCAGGAGTCAGGTCAGGCTGAAGGGGCCTGTCAAGTTACTGTTCTCCCTTCTATGCCTAAGGTGGTTAGGCCTTCTGCTTCTTTTCCTAAGGCTTCTTCTAAGGGCAGGTCTGTTTTGCCTTCCTCTGGTGTCCCTCCAGGTACTTCAGGGTCTGTGCCTAAAAAGCACATGCTTAAAATGGCAGAAGATTTGATTACTTTAATTAGAGGTTCTATGCCCCCTCCTGATAAGAGGCCCAGGGTGGAGCCAGAGTTGGAAAGTTTGGATCAGGCCTCAGGTGATTCAGAGTCTTCTGCTGAAGATATTCTAGATTTTCCTCCTTATTCGGATTCTGATGCAGAGGATTCCACTCCTTCTGCTTCTCCTCCAGAGGATTTTTCATTTTCAGAAACTCTACATTCCATGAGGGAGCATTTTAAGTGGGAAGGACAGGATTTCTCTGATTCAAGGAAGAGGCTTAGGGAATTCTTGTTTTTGCCACAGCATAGACCCTTGGCTATACCTCCTGTTTTGGATGTTGTTCAAGATGTTTTCTCGGAGGCTTCCCTTAATCCAGATTCTTTGCCTCCTGCGCCAGTTAAACCGGACAGATATTACAGGGTGCCTGAGGCTCATAAATATCTGTATAAGAGTCCTAGGGCGGACTCAGAAACTATTAGTCAGGGGCCTAAGGGTGTTAGAGCCTCTGTTGTAAAGAATCCGGTTCCTCTAGATAAGGAAGCTAGAGCTTTGGATAGATGGGGTAAGAAGGTGTATACCTCTTCTACTTTAGCAATGAGGGCTTTAAATTGCCAGTTTCATATGTTGAAGTATCAGAATTTCCTCCTTTCTCAGCTAAAATCTAAAGTGGATGCTTTGGCAGAGGGCATAGAGTGTAAAGAATTGCAAGATTTAGTACATGTCTCTGAACAGGCGGGTAAGCATTCTTTGCAGTGTGGTTTTGATGCTGTGCAGGCCTCTTCTAGGGTGGCTGCCACTGGTTCAGTTCTTCGCAGGCACGCCTGGCTTAAGGATCAGAATTTGTCCGAGCATGTTAAAACTAGAATTCTGGATGCCCCTTTACAGTCTGAAGTTTTGTTTGGTCCCCTTGTGGAGTCGGTTTTGAAGAAAATGGAAGACAAGGCTAAGTCTATGCAGACTTAAAGATTTTTTGCAGGTGCAACCTCCAAAGTTTAGTAGAAATTGGCCTACTAAGGGGTGGACCTACCCTTCTTCTGATTCTCAATCTAGGGGTAGATCTAGACGTGGCAGGGGCAGAGCTCACAGTACATTCAGGCCTAGAACTTGGAGTTCGCCTGCACAATCTGCAGGTGAAGGCAGGGGCCAGTCCTTTCGTAAACAGGCCCAATGACCTGCATTTTCAGCTGCCAGATTCTTCTTGCCTGGCAGCTCCTTTGGGAGGAAAGTTAGCACTCTTCAAGCAAAACTGGCTTTTAGTCACCCAGGACAAATGGGTATTGGACATTATAAACCGAGGCTACAAGTTTTATTTCCATACATTGCCTCCTTTCAAAGGCATGCCAGACGTTCCTCCTCGGCAAAGGATAGAGGCTCACAAGCAGATTTCTTTGCTTCAAATAGGAGCTATACAGCCAGTTCCTCTGTCAGAAGTGGGACTAGGATTTTATTCTCGCCTGTTTCTAGTACCAAAGAAAGGGAACACGTGGAGACCAATTTTGGATTTATCTATCCTCAACACTTATCTGGACATTCCAACGTTCAAAATGCTGACGTTACAACAGCTTTTACCTCTGTTGGGAAAAGATCACTGGATGGTAACTCTGGATCTCAAAGAGGCTTATCTTCATGTTCCTATCAGGCCCAGTTGCAGGAGGTACCTGCTTTCGGGCTGGAAATTTACATTATCAGTTCTCTGCATTGCCCTTTGGCTTATCTACTGCCAGAGTGTTCACAAAGGTTCTGGCTCCAGTGATAGCCTTTTCAGGTTAAGAGGAATACAGATTTATCCTTATTTGGACGATTGCCTGATTATTGCACAACACAAGGACGAACTTCTTCATCATCTACAGTATGTGATGGTAGTGTTAAGATGCCTAGGGTATTCTGTGAACGAAACTAAGTCCAGTCTAGTACCCTCTCAGGACATGTGCTTTCTGGGTGTGAGACTGAATACAGCTTCCCAGATGGCCTTTTTGACCCCGGACAAACAAAGAAGCCTTTCTCTTTATTTCCATCAAATGTCTCTACAGTCCAGGCTGACTGCAAGGACAGTCCTTCAAGCCTTGGGGTTCATGGCATCTTGTATTCTGGTGCTTCCTAATGCCAAACTGCATATGAGGAAGCTTCAATGGTATCTCAAAAATGTATGGACACAACACTGCCAAAATCTAGACACTGTCATTCCAATAATACCTTGCATTCAGAAGGAATTTTTGTGGTGGGCTCAGGAATGTCACCTAAACAAGGGACTCTCTGTGACCCGACCAGAGGCGAGTCAGATTTTAATGACAGATGCCTCAGACAAGGCCTGGGGAGCACACCTCAATGGAAAATGGGTGCAAGACACGTGGCCTGTCAGACTTCAACATTTGCATATCAACTTGAAGGAGATGTTAGCAGTTCAGTTTGCATTGATGGCTTTCAGGGATTTATAGGTTCATAGGTTCATAGGTTCATACTAGGCTATCTGCCCGAGGGCATTTACAAGCCTAGCCCATAGTTTTGTGGCTTACGCCACCCCTTTAGTATGGGGAACTATACCCATTATTTTGCTGTGCCTCTGTTGAGCAGTGACACTGAGGTAATCCCTGGGGTATATCTGCGATCTCCCATCCATTGGTCAAGATTTCTCTTGAACAAGGCCAGCGAGGTGCTCTGCCTCACATATACCGGGATTTTATTCCACAGCATAGGGAGTCTTTGGGTGATGAATCTATCCCTCCAGCGGCCCTATTAATAGCCGTGTCGAGTTTAAGTCTCCCGCCTTGTGGCTCTGACGGATCTAGATTTTTGAGGTGAAGCATATTCATCAAATCTGGGTTTGACATGGCCTTGTATGTTAGGCAAAGGTCACCTCTGAGCAAGTAAGCGACTGAATAGAGCTGGAGTTCTTTCAGTCGGGCAGCATAGGACAGATGTTTGAGACCCTTTATCCTTTTGGTGAGGAACTTTGTGGCCTCTCCAGCTGCTGCAAGTGTCGGGTCAGATACATTCCGAATGGGGCATTGTACTCAATCATTGGTCTGATGAGTGATGAGTATAGGAGACTATGACCTCCCTTGATCTAGATGAGAATCCTTCATGATAAGGTGGGCAATGTAGAAGGTCTTCCTAACTACTTTAGCTACATGGGTGTCGAATGACAGACTACTATCAACCTGGGTCCCCAGGTCCCTGATAACTTCTTCTATGCTCAGTGGATTGCCACCTATTTGGTAGCTAGGGGTAACCTTGTTTTTCCCAAGGTATGACTATGCATTTTTGGCATTTAACTTTAGGCCATGGCTCTGGCACCAGTTATCCGTTTCTGTGAGACCCTTCTGAAGGATATCTGTGTCAGATGTGTTTTCCACTATGGCGCCAGTTTGCAGTCATCTGCAAACTTTGTCAGCCATAACCCTCCTGTGTTTGCTTGTACTTCGGAAAAGTAGATGCCAAACAAGAGTGGGCCCAGGACTGAGCCCTGTGGTACACCACTTGTGACAGGCTTTGAGTCTGACATGGCGCCAGCAACTCTGACCCTGTGGGTTCTGTCACTCAGCCAGTTTGCAACCCATCTTGTGATGTATGGGTTAACATTTAAGCTGATGAGTTTTTCAATGATACCAGAGTGGGTATTGTATCGAAGGCCTTCGCCAGATCGAGGTAGGCTGTATGGACTGCCTTTCCTCATCAATGGCTTTGGTGACTGTTTCAAAAGTCAACCAAGTTTAGAAGGCATGATCTGCCTTTGACAAAGCCAAACTGGGATGGATCCAAAGTCTGCAAATTCCTATGTCTTTATTTATGAGGTCCATTATGATCCTCTCCATGGCTTTGCAGATAAGGCTTGTCAAGCTAATGGGCCGTAATTTCCAGGGTCGGTGGAGGCACCGCCTTTGTGAAGTGGGACCACAGTTGCAGTGCGCCACTCCTGGGTGCGTATCCAGAGGTAAGACTATGATTAAACAGCTGTCCTAGCTGTGGGTTTAATTCCTCGTTGAGTTCGTGGAGCACACAGCCGGGGACACCATCAGGTCCCATGGATGCTGTGTTTTTTGCTTTGGAGAGAGCAGTTCTCACTTGGGCGTTGGAGATGTTTGGGGGGCTGCAATCGCTTGGTATAGATATCTCTCCTTTTGGGGGGGAGGGGGGGAGAAGTTTGCACTGAACCTGTCAGCCAGTATGTTTACTTCACCCAGGGCAGGTGTTGATTCAAACAGACAACACTACTGTCATGTGGTACATCAACAAGCAAGGGGGAACCCATTCGTACCCTCTTTGCAAGCAAGCGATAATTTTGTGGGAGACTGCTCTCAGTTTACAACTCAATCTTCAGGCAAGGTTTCTACCAGGAGCACAGAACTCCTTAGCAGATGTGTTGAGCAGACAAATTGTGGATCCTCACGAGTGGAAACTGGATCCTCATGCGTTTCAAAAGTTGACAGTGTTATGGGGGACTCCAGACATAGATCTGTTCGCTTCTCCACTAAATTACCAGTTGCCAAAGTTTTGCACAAAAATGTTTCATCCCACAGCTTGGAAGGTGGATGCTCTATCATTCAGTTGGAGCAATCTTCATGTCTATGCCTTTCCACCTCTGCCTCTCATTCCCAAGGTACTCCTGAAGGCCAGAATAGACAAGCCATCCATGATTCTGATAGCGCCGGATTGGCCTTGACAGCACTGGTACCCACTACTGAGGAGTTTAGTATGGGAGCCTCCTTGGCCTCTACCTTGGATTCCGCATCTTTTGTCTCAGGAGGGCAATCACTTCCTCAATGTCAAGATTCAGTCTCTGCATCTCACAGACTGGCATATTCTGTTCTAGACCCTGGAGGGTCTCAGCTTCCACAGCAAGTTTTGAATGTTATTTTGGAGGCCAGAAGGCCTAGTACAAGGAACGTTTACGCAGATAAATGGAGGAGATTTTTTCTTTGGAGCAGAGCGAAGGACTTTGATGTTTCCAAGCCTGATTTAAGTGTTTCTCTTCAATATCTTACTGAGTTATTGGACAAGGGTTTGTCTTTCTCCTCGATAAAGGTTCATGCTGCAGCCATTTCGGCTCACTATGACTGTGACCCGCCTTTGTTTTCCCATCCTTTGTTTAAGCAATTTCTTAGAGGGGCAAAGAACATAAGACCCCCGTAGAGCTCCTACTCCTGCTTGGGATCTCAATTTTGTGTTGGAAAACTTACTCTACAACCTTTGAGCCTGCAGCTACTGCCGAGTTAAAGTATTTATCATGGAAGCCTGCTTTTGTTGGCCATTACCTCTGCAAGAAGGGTTTCTGAATTACAGGCCCTTATGGCAGTGGAACCTTTCCTGATTTTTCATAAGGATAGGGTATCTTTGCGTACTAATCCTTCCTTTATGCCTAAAGTGGTTTCTAGTGTGGCCTTGAACCAAACTATTCATTTGCCTACTTTTATGCAAACCCCAAAATAAAGGGAGAAGATTTTGCATACTTTGGATATTCACAGACAGTTACGTTATTATTTGAGCAGAACCAAGGGGTTCAGGCAGTCTCAGCAGTTGTTTGTTTCTTTTGCTTTGGGTTCTCAGGGAAAACCTGTTTCAAAACAAACTATCTCTAAATGGATTGGGTTTTGTATTTCTTTCTGTTATTCCCATCATGGTAAGGAGGTTCCGACTGGAATCAGACCTCATTCCACTAGAGCTACTGCCACTTCTACTGCCTTTCTAAGGGGTAGCTACAAAGATATTTTGGAAGCAGCCACTTGGAGTTCAGTACATACTTTTTCCAAGCATTACCACCTTCCTCTTTATTCTAAGTCTAGGGCTGGATTTGCCTCTGCTATATTACAGGGCATTTTAGCAGCCCCTAATGCTTTATGATTTTGCCATCCTCCCTTTACCTCTGCTTTGGGATTCTACCCATAAGTAAGGACTGCAGCAATGTGAGATGAAGAACATAGTACAGTTTTGTACCTACCATAAATGTAGATGTTCGAAGATCCACATTGCTGCAGTCCAATTTACCCTCCCTCCTTCCCCTCTGTAGTTTGGCCTGGTAATATGGTTTGGGTGATGGTTGTTGTTGGGCATGTTTTTGGGAGGTATCCTGTTTTAGGGCTGTGGCCTTTCTTTTTAGGGCCTTCTGACATCTGGGGCAAGAAAAGACTGAGGATATGACGTCGGTCATGCGCTTTTATACCCTGACGCTCTGATGTCAGTTCTGAGCGCCATGACCGACGTCAGCCTAATACTTTGGTATTCGGGCCGACCGAGGACAGCGGACTACCCCATAAGTAAGGACTGCAGCAATGTGGATCTTCGAACATCTACATTTATGGTAGGTACAAAACTGTACTTTTGTCTTGTGGTAAACAAATACCTCATAAGGATTTCCATTCCTTCTGCCTTCCTTGCCTTGGCCCAGACCACGACGTCTAGGCCTGTGCCGCCTGTGCTCGCTTCAATAAGCGCACTCTCAGGCGCTGGGCGGAGTTCGCTGAAGACTTTTTCGGCGAAAAATATGATTATACAATGCCGTCGGAAATGCCGACAGCACAGACTCCTAAAAAACGAAAAGACCGGGACCGACATCCTCGGCCCGCGTCTTCCTCCGACACCACGCCAAAACCTACCGTGAGTGCCTCGGTTCCCTCTGAGGCGGTTATTTCACCGCTCCGAACCGAAGACACCGCATTACCGACACCTCCGATTCCGGAGACCACACCGACGCCAGTTATTGATTTTCCTCCGGATACTGAAACCGAGGAAATGCCCGAGACCATTGCTGTGGATAAGGTCACTCCTGCACGTGGAGCTGCTAGGCCTCCCATGTCCATGTCCATCAAGGCCTACACATGTGCTAAGGCAGCCAGCAAGACCAAGCACCTTACTGCTAAAGCCTTACCTCAGCCTACTCCTGAATCACAAATCATGACTATGGCAGCAGACTTAATTTCCATGATCAGAGGTTCCCAGGCCCATCCCGAGAGAGGATCCCAGCCTCCTCCTGATAAGAGGCCCAGGGTTGAGCCCACTGACCCTCTCCCTTCAGATGAAGATTGAGGACTCTGTTCACTTCGATAGCCAGGAAGAGCCTTTCCAGACCTATGAGGACTCAGATGCAGAGGACTCCATCCCCTCGGCCTCCCCTCCTGAGGATATTCCTTTTGGGGAAGTTCTGCATTCCATGAGGGAACATTTTAAGTGGCAAGGCCAGGAATATTCTGATTCCAGAAAGCGCCTTCGAACCTTCTTTAAAAAGCCCCAACACAGGCCCTTAGCTATACCTCCTGTGCTTGATGTTTTGGATGATCTATACTCTGACTCCAGTGTTACCCCTGATACTCTTCCTCCTGCTCCTGCCAAGCCTGACAGATACTATAGGGTCCCAGAAACACATTCTCATTTCTTCAGGGCCCATGCTGTTGATTTAGAAACTATTTCACAGGGGCCGAAAGGGGTTTCAGCTACCACCTCGAAAAATTCTTTGCCTTCCAACAGGGAAGCTAGGTCATTAGAGAGATGGGGGAAGAAGGTTTACACCTCCACTACTTTATCTATGAGAGCTCTCAATTGTCTCTTTCATATGTTTCAATATCAGGATTTCCTGTTAGATGATTTACAGAAAACTTTGGCCTCTCCTGAACTTTTAGATAGGAAGTCTTTGCAGGAGGCTGTACATAACTCTCAGCAAGTTAGCAATCACTTCCTTCAGTGTGGATATGATGCGCACTGGAAGCTTCATGTAGGGCAGCTATGACAGGGGCGGTCATTCGTAGACATGCATGGTTAAAAGAACAACCTCTACCAGATCATGTTAAGGCAAAGCTTCTTGATGCACCCTTGGAAAAGAACAAGCTTTTTGGTGCTAATGCTAAAGATGTATTAAAGTCCATTGAGGAAAAAGCCAAGTCAGTTCAGACAGTCAAAGATTTCCTCCAGGTTCAGCCACCCAGATTCAGCAGGAATTGGCCTTCAAAAAACTGGTCCTTTCCTAATCCTGAAAGATTTCAAAGGGGCAAAAACAGGCATGGCCGAGGAAGAGGACAATACAGAGGTTCCTACAGGGGACGACAATGGCAACCAGCAAACCAAAGAAGTGACGCAGGGGCTTCTCCTGCCCCACAGGGACAATCCCAATGACTTTCCTCTACTTCCGCTGACCAAGGAGCAAACAGAAGCTCTCTTGGGTGGGAAATTATCTCTGTTTTCAGACAATTGGCACAGATTGACAAAGGACAAATGAATTTTGAACATTATAGATCAAGGCTACAGGTTCCACTTTCATACCTTACCAAGGAAACAAGGCATGCCAAACCTACCACAAAACCAGAGGGCAGAGGCCATCAAGCAAATTTCTCTGCTTGCACAGATCAAAGCAATAGAAAAAGTTCCACAACAAGAGCAAGGCCAGGGGTTTTACTCAAGACTGTTCCTTGTTCCAAGAAAAGAAACTCAATGGAGACCAATACTGGATTTGTCCGCATTAAACGCCTTTCTCATAGTACCAAAGTTCAAAATGCTGACCTTACAGCAACTCCTTCCCATGCTGGGCAAGGGGTCTTGGCTGATTACTCTGGACCTCAAGGAGGCATACCTGCATGTCCCTATCAGACACAGCTGCAGAAGATACCTCAGATCTCTTGCAGGGCCAGAGCATTATCAATTCTCAGCATTGCCATTTGGCTTATCTACTGCGCCCAGAGTATTCACGAAATGCCTGGCTTCAGTGATTGCTCATTGCAGGCTCCAGGGGATCCAAATTTACCCGTACCTGGACGACTGTCTCATTCAAGCAGACGACAAACTGATTTTGACAAAAAACCTGAATTATGTCATACAATTGCTACAAGCGCTGGGATACACAGTCAACTTCCAAAAGTCAAGACTTCAGCCATCCCAGCAAATAACCTTCTTAGGAGCCAAACTAGACACAGCCTCTCAAATGGCTTACCTGACAGAAGACAAGCAAAAGAAGTTAATTAATTATTTCAAAGGTTTGGCAAAGCTCACCCAGATGACTGCAAGGAGATTCCTACAGGCCCTGGGTTACATGGCATCCTGCATTCTCCTGGTTCCATTAGCAAGACTACACATGAGAAAGCTTCAATGGTACCTAAAAAGTTTATGGTCTCAACACAGCAACAACCTAGAGACAACCATACCGCTCATTCCATGGCTACAAAAGGAATTTCTATGGTGGGCTTCGGTAAGCCAGGCAAACACAGGTATGTCATTCAAAAAACCTCAACACAAACAATGACCACAGACGCCTCGGACCTTGGATGGGGGACGCACATGGAGGGCAGATGTATTCAAGGGCAATGGTCTCCAAAGGAAACACATCTGCATATCAACCAAAAAGAAATGCTGGCAGTAATGCATGCCATCGAGGCCTTTCGACAGCAACTTCAGCAAGGCCACCTGCTAATACGGACAGACAACACCACTGTCATGTGGTACATAAACAAGCAGGGGGGCACCCATTCTTACCCCCTTTGCAGACTGACAATGAATCTTTGGGAAAAAGCACTGAGCTTAAACATACAGTTGCAATCCCAGTTTGTTCCAGGCAAAGACAATGTGCTGGCGGACAGCCTAAGCAGGAATTTCCTAGACCCCCACGAGTGGAGGTTACATCCAGAAATCTTCATACGACTCACCTCGACATGGGGCAGGCCAGAAGTAGACCTATTTGCCTCCCACCTCAATCATCATCTACAAAAGTTCTGTTCAAGGACATATCATCCACAGGCACGGAAAATAGATGCTCTCTTTCAACTGGAACTGACTAAAAATCTATGCATTCCCACCTCTGCCACTGATGACCACAGTATTACTAAAGATCAAAGCAGAGAAGCCCAAGGGGATCCTAATAGCTCCAGACTGGCCAAGACAACACTGGTACCCACTACTACGGAGCATATGTCACAACAAAAAGTGGGCCCTTCCCCAATGGCCCCAACTTTTGACTCAACACAACTTCAAGACAGTACATCCCAACATTCAGACGCTGCAGCTAACAGCTTGGGAGATCCCATGAATAACCTCAATCTCTCTCTCTAAGGAAGTTCAGCGGATACTAACAGAAGCCCGAAGACCATCCACCAGAAAGGTTTACTCAGCAAAATGGAAGAGATTCACCATTTGGAATACCAGCAAGGGTCTTGATGCATCATTATTGAACATCCCACTCATTCTGGAATATTTGGCAGATATGCTACAGAATGGAGACTCTCATTCTTCCATAAAAATACATGCTTCAGCTATTTCAGCTAGATACAACACTGATCCACCTGTGTTTTCACATCCTTTGTTAAGACAATTCCTTAGGGGAATCAAGAATATAAAGCCACCAAGAAAGGCTCCAGTACCAGCTTGGGACCTCAACTTTGTCCTAGAAAAACTGACTCTACCCCCCTTTGAGCCAGCAGCTTCGGTGGACTTACAATTTCTCTCATGGAAGACAGCTTTTCTGTTGGCAATTACCTCAGCAAGAAGGGTTTCGGAATTACAGGCCCTAATGGCAATACCACCGTTCATAACCTTTCACAGAGACAGGGTCTCCTTACGAACCAACCCTACCTTTCTGCCTAAAGTGGTATCTAGGGTTTCTTTAAATCAAGCAATTCACCCGCCTACTTTCTTTCCCAATCCTGAGAACAAAGGGGAAAGACTGTTACATACCTTGGACATTCACAGACAACTTCGCTACTACCTGGACAGAACCAAGACCAGTAGGAAGTCTGATCAGCTTTTTGTAGCTTACTCTCCTGGAGTACAAGGAAAAGCAATCTCCAAACAGACTATTTCAAAATGGATTGGGCATTGCATCAGATTCTGTTATTCCTTCCATGGAAAGAGTGTACCAGCCAATGTCAGATCACACTCCACCAGAGCTACAGCCACCTCTACAGCTTTTTTAAGAGGGGTGCCTACAAAAGACATTCTAGAAGCTGCTACATGGAGCTCCGTGCATACATTCTCCAAACACTACAACCTCCCTTTATATTCCAGATCCAGAGCAGGCTTTGCTTCGGCAGTCCTGCAGGGATTGATAGCTACTCCATCCTTTTCTTAGAGCATACCACCTCCCCCAGCTAAGCTATGGTATTCAACCCATATGTTATGACTGCAGTTGCATTCTTGAAGGACATAGTACAGTTTTGTACCTACCATAAATGTAGATGTCCGATAGATATGCAACTGCAGTCGGGTTTTCCCTCCCTCCTTCCCCTCTATGCCTTGGGTCCACTCCTATCCCTATTTTCTTTAGCTGGGGATATCTGTTATGGTGTATCTGTTTATTGCTTATTTATTGTCTGGAAACCTATTTTTGTCTTCCAAATTTGATTACAGCCTTCATTGGAGGGCACCTGGCATCTGGGGCAAGAAACACTGAAGAAGATGGCGTCGGCTGATGCTTATATACTCCAGCCGCTCTGACGTCGGAGAGAAATGCGACATCAGCCGACGTCGGACCCAGACTTTGGAATCTGGCCGACCGAGGGCTGCCTGAGGCAGGACAACCCATATGTTATGACTGCAGTTGCATATCTATCGGACATCTACATTTATGGTAGGTACAAAACTGTACTTTTCCCTTAACACGTTGTGCACCAGTGCTTACTTTAGCCTCCCCTGTTTCCCTTAACATGTTGTGCACCAGTGCTTACTTTAGCCTCCCCTTTTTCCCTTAACATGTGTGCACCAGTGCTTACTTTAGCCTTCCATTTCCCTTAACATGTGCACCAGTGCTTACTTTAGCCTCCCGTTTCCCTTAACACGTTGTGCACCAGTGCTTACTTTAGCCTCCCCTGTTTCCCTTAACATGTTGTGCACCAGTGCTTACTTTAGCCTCCCCTGTTTCCCCTTAATATATTGTGCACCAGTGCTTACTTTAGCCTCCCCTGCCTTATGTCTGTCTTTAACACTTAAGTATTATAACAGTCCCTTTCTTTCCTCCATCCCTCTCATGCTGTCTCAGTGTTCCTATATATTCTTGTTTCATTAACTTGCCAAATTCATTTTAATATTACTTGTAGTAATAACACAGCCCTTTATCTCCTCCTCCGATGAACTTTTTTCACCAGCCTGACACGCACTCTAGGATTTGACACTCTCCCTAACTTCATGTCACACAGTCTGTAGGATTTGATACACCCCCTAAGTTCATGTCACACACACTGTAAGATTTGACACTCTCCCTAACTTCGTCACACAGTCTGTAGGATTTGACACACCCGCCTAAGTTCATGTCACACACACTGTAAGATTTGACACGCCCCCTAAATTCATGTCACAGTCTGTAGGATTTGACACACCCCCCTAAATTCATGTCACACAGTCTGCAGGATTTGACACTCCCACTAAATTCATATCTCACACACTGTAGGATTTGACACTCCAGCTAAGTTCATGTCACACAGTCTGTAGGATTTGACACACTCCCTAAGTTCATGTCTCACACACTGTAGGATTTGACACACTCCTAAGTTCATGTCACACACACTGTAGGATTTGACACACCCCGTAAGTTCATGTCACACAGTCTGTAGGATTTGACACTCTCCCTAAGTTCATGTCACACACACTGTAGGATTTGACACACCCCTAAGTTCATGTCACACACACTAGGATTTGACACACCCCTAAGTTCATGTCACACACACTGTAGGATTTGACACCCCCCCTAAGTTCATGTCACACAGTCTGTAGGATTTGACACTCTCCCTAAGTTCATGTCACACACACTGTAGGATTTGACACACCCCTAAGTTCATGTCACACACACTGTAGGATTTGACACTCTCCCTAAGTTCATGTCACACACGCTGTAGGATTTGACACTCCAGCTAAGTTCATGTCACACACACTGTAGGATTTGACACACCCCTAAGTTCATGTCACACACACTGTAGGATTTGACACACTGTAGGATTTGACACACCCCTAAGTTCATGTCACACACACTGTAGGATTTGACACACCCCTAAGTTCATGTCACACACACTGTAGGATTTGACACACCCCTAAGTTCATGTCATAATCCTTCATCCTGTAGTCCCTCTTCCATCCTTGAGCACCTGCTCTGTGTGCACTCTGATTGCAGATTGATAAGCCATGCCTTATTTATGACAACTCGTTCCCCAACAAACCATTTCATTTTACTATTCTCTTTTATTATACTTTTCTGTTCTCTTTTACCCATTTTAGGGAACCTTTCCTATTTTTTGCTCTTTTCTGCTTATTTCCTCATCATTTCTCCCGCCTTACCCTGCTTTCCTACCCCCACCTTGTGCATGATCAAGTAAAATGCATCACCAGCCCCATAACAGTCACAAAAAAGTAACCATAGTAAGGAAACAATCCTCTGACATAGGCCATTTCAGCAAAGTTTTGAAATGATTATATACAGTTATTAAGCTATAATTTCTGTTCACAACAGGCACAGTAACATCATGATTCCCAGTTGTGCATTTTATCATAAAATGTCCTTCATTCTTGCATTTTGGGGGGGGGGGCACTGATAGAGAATACCCTATTAACAACAGTTTATATAGCCTCATGATCTCCTCTTATGACATTTGCTCAACATCTCGTTTCCATAGTTCCCATTCTTCTGTCAAAGTCAAAACTTAATGGGCTAGTTTTGCCCAGGTTCCAAAAGTCAGTGCTTTTCAGTAGCTGCCTTTTTTTCCCTACTTTATCCTTTCCATCTGCATCTGCACAACTGTTTTTTCTTATAATCTGTCTGCCTCTTCCGTCATGTGTTCCCATGATTCCTCCTTTTGCCCTTTTAATTTTCCTTCTGTCATCTTTCACCTCTCTTCTTTCCTCTTTCCCTTCCGCCTTTTCTTTGGGATGGTGGTTTTGCTTCCTTTTGTCTATTGGTCTGTACTGTGTGATCCATACCTCTCAACTGTCTAGAAGTTAGCAGAATGTCCAGATTTTTTCCTCATATTTTTGATCTGTTCCTTGTAAAAATTGTGGTTTCCTGAATAATGACAGACATTGGAGATTGAGACTTCATATCTTTCAGAAAATGTATGCCAATTAAACAAAAACTGTTATTCTAGATACTTTTTCAGTTTATAAGAGCCCTTTGCCCCCCTTATTTTTTGGCTTTGTTCATAATTCTTTAGAAAAGAGGTGGAGCTAGTGGGAATCCTGCATTTCCTCCCTCCTGTTCTCTAGCTTTGCTGTCTTTGAGTCAGTCCTGACTAATTCCTGTTCTGTCATTCCCTTGTCTTATCGTAGTTGCTGCCCCCCCTTCCTCTTCCCTCTGTCAGAAATCAGTGGACATAAGTGAGAATGAGCCTGAGTCATGCTTCATACTTCTAAACGAGTTCGCCAAGACTTGTTATTCCTTAGTTGTCCCGTTCTTTTCTTTTAACTACACAATGGTTATACAGAAGACAAGATTACAGTCTCGACTAAAAGCAAGATTGCAATGCATTTATAATACAAGCATAAGCCCAGCCTGCACTGTAATGTATTTACAAATATTTTTAGTATAAGATAGATGATTAGTCATGGCAACCTATAATAACAAGGACATGTCCAGAAGATTTTCTCTTATTACATGATGTTTCACCTTTTTACAAGTCCGCAAAAGAGAGAACGAACGTTGTCCTTCTGCAAGTACTGAAACACTTGTCCCCACAGTTCTCTCTACTGACAAACTGCATTATTGTCATGATTCTTGATGTATCAAAATTTCATTCAGACCATTTAGTTCCTACTCAAGGATGCCCAATATTGCATAACTATCCTGTACCAGTTTGAAGTGCAGTTACAGTTAGAAAAATATACACCATTCATTTCAGAGATAAATGCATGTTTTCTTTTACATAAAAATATTTTGTTCATTAATGTCTAACACTTTGTCATCCTTTACTCTTTTTTTATGCTTTTTATTATAAGTATACTATGCCCAACATTTCCTTTGCCTCTTGCATCATCCTTTACTTTTTTTTGCTTTTTATTATAAGTATACTATGCCCAACTTTTCCTTTGCCTCATGCATGCATGTTATCTATTGTCCTTGCCTTTGCTTTGCTTTCTATTGTGCTTGCTTTCTCTTCCACTTTTTTTTTTCTTTTTCATACATTGATATCCAGGTTTGTTTTTGCATAAGAATATATGAGAGAGAAAAAAGTGTGACTGTGAAAGCAGTCTGTCTCAACAGAGTACCACTGGCATTTCTTCCTTACGCCATGCCTCTTTTGATCAGTTGTTTTTTCTGTCCATCTTTTTGTGCTACATTGAGGCGTACGGCTCTCATAGCGTGCGTCTTCCCTTCATCCTTTTCCTGTCTCTTTAAAATAGCTGTGCCATACTGCTGAGGTTGTCTTTTGAACTTTTAGGCTGCCTCCTAGGGAAATATGCCCACATGTCACATTTAATCGCTTCCTCTCTGGTTATGTCGTCCTTGGTGTTTAGGCACCTTTACCTTTGCTACCTTTCTTCATCCCTTGCTCCTTCTCATGTTGCTCTTGGCATTGTGCTGTGGATCATCTTTAAGCTGTTGCTCTGTCACTGTATCCTTTCATCATTACTGTTTCCACCACCTCTTAAGCTGTCCTTTTCCTTGACATGCGTACTTCATCTTATTTTCTGGCTTTCTTGATCTTCCACTTTCCTTTGTCTTGGTGTTGATGTCTCATTATAGCCTTTTATGTCACTGTTGCAGTATTCTTCGCTAAGGGATCTCCTGTCAAGAAGAGCCCAACGTCCAACCAGTATACCAAAGCCTTCGGCTCTTATAGGTACCATATGTCACAAGTATGTTCCCTGTGCACAATGTAGTACATAAAGGTGACGTACAAACACTCAGAACTACTTTGCTGCCAGTCTGAGTGCCATTACCATCTGTCAGTATGAACATCCTTCTTGTGTACTGGTTGTCAAGGTTTTTTTTTTTTTTTAAAGATAAGTGCCCTGTTGGTGTTTCCCCATAAAGACTGCAACAAGTGTCTTTTTTTGTTAGGGGGGTGCTTTCCGCAGTCATACACAGTGTTCTATCTGCCAGGCATTTGTGCCCAAGACCCTTCGTAGTCACCTCTCCTCTTTGTCCATATACCATGAGAACCAATGCCTTAAGCTGTTGGCTCAAGATGCTATGGTGGAATCCTCCAGTCTGGAGGGCCAGCCGTCTGCCAGGAAGAAGACCAAAAAGTCAGGCCCAGTCTGACTGCTGTCCATCCTTCCCCAGACATCTCTGTAGAATCTAATGAAAGCCCTGAAGACAGTCTAGTGCTTGTTTCCAATTCCTCTGCCATGACCCCATTGGAGGCCAGCATGAATCCAAATTCTCACACATCCTTGGAAAATTTTCCATCATCTGTACCTGATTGAGGGGGGTTCCTCAAATTTTATAGAGGGTGGAAATTCCTACCACCGTTATAGTTGTGTCAATGGACTTAACCCTCTGAGGGTTTTTGAGCAGATGTCCCACAAAAAAAGAAACAGTAGACAAAGAATGATGTGAAGTTGTTCAATCTCACCGTTCATCACTGATTGGTTCGGAGCCGATCCTCTGCTCCGACACGGCCGACTAGCAAGCTCAAAGTTCTCCAGTAGCTCGAGACCCCACCCTTATCCCATAATGCACTGCTGGAATTACCCCAGATCTAGTTTGTCACAGCATGGATCTCTTGGTTTCCAGCTTGGCTCGAGACTTTATTGGGAGGTTTTCAACTTTCAGCAAGTTATATTTTTTTCTTTTTTATATACCCTTGTTCTATTCTTAGTAGCAGATATTACTAGATAGTAGTTTTTTGTGTGTTTATACCCCTTTCCTCAGTATTATCTATCTTGCCTTCAGCCTTTTGGCCTTAGGATTAGTGATTAGTCAGTGATCCCTTTTGGGACTGTTGTTTTGGATCTCTTATTACTGTTTGTAGCTATTTAGTTGTTAGTGCCCCTTTTGGGCTGTGTGTGCGTTTGTGTGAGTTACTTAGTTTAAAACAGCTCATAGTTAAACAGTGTGCTTGAGTTGTGTAATGTCTGAAGATAAGGACAAGCATCCAAAGTCTGGGTTTAAAAAATGCCCAGACTGTGGACAGAAGATGTCAGTCACAGATGCCCACGTGCAGTGTGTTTACTGCTTGGGTGAGGTACATCTGCAAGAATCTTGCAGCATATGTCATTCTTTTTCCACAAGAGTGTTAGCTGAAAGGAAGAGGAAATTGATAGGGGTATCATTAAACGCCCCTTTTCTGAGGCAATGTCTTACCAGGATGGAGCCAGTAAATCATCTAAATCTTCTAAGTCTTCCACTGATTCTAGATCCAAAAAAGGAAAGAGGTCAGAGAGTGTGGTGACTTCGGCTCCACTGCCCTTGGAGCCGACAGTCTGCTCTTTCGGAATCGGGACACGTCTTTGGAACTGGTTGCCGAAAAACCTCCTTCCATATTGCTCCATTCGGCTCCATCTGTCAGCCTATCTGATCTGGATATGGACCGGCTGGTTCAGAAACTCTTAAAGGCACCAGGACTAGTTAAATTGCTGTCGGCTCAGACACAACCACCGGAGCCGAAGACCACTACCTTTGAATTGTCTGCTCCTCCGAGCCATATAGGACCTTCGGAGCCGGAGGAGGGCTGACCTGATGATTGTGGATCCTTTGAAGCCGACACCTGCTCCAGTGTCATCGGCTCCATCTGCTCAGACATTCTCGGCACTGACCGGGGACTCTAGGAGCCGACACTCTCCGGTCGGGTCTGGGGAGGATAGCCACACTGACTTGGTGTCTACTCTTCCTCTCGGGGTCTCAGCTCGGGTGAGCTCGGTTCCTACCTCGGGCTCGGAGCACACGGCTTCGGTGCGGGAGGAGATCGCAGCTCCATCGGAGCCATCGATGACTCCTCATCGGAGCCAGGGTGCATTCGATGCCATGAGGCGAGTGTTGTCTCCCAAGACATCCTCATCTCAAGATCTGGCCTCTTCTTCCCCTAAAGTGCCTGTTTCTGTTTCCTCTGGTCCTCCCAAGCGTAGAGACCCAGAGCCTCAGGTAGCTCCACAGGGCGCTCCCTGCTCTTCTGAGACCTCTCCAGAAGTTTCCCCTGAAGAGGTTCCCAGGAAGAGATTATGCAAGAAGAGGCATTTGAACTCCCCCCAGGAGTGTTATCGTATCAGACACTGACCTGGATGAATCAGAAGGGTCCCTCAGATCCCCCTCTGAGGACATCTCCTTTGCAGAGATTCTTGAAATCCTTAGGCAGAGGGGTGATTGGCAGTCCAAGAGCCCTACTGATGACGGGTTGGTTCTCCTGAAGGTGTGTGGATCTCAACCTTCCACCTCTTGGGTATCTCCACCCTATGATGAGCTTATGGATCTTGTCTCTCGTAGGGCGTGGAAGTCTCCAGAATCTGTGAAAACTGTTCCTAGGAGGCCTAATAAGTTTATTTCAGCCCCTGTGGATAAGTCCTTTTGACCAAGGGAGTCCCTGTTGATGCCATGGTGGTGGCGGCAAAAAGGAAATGTCTGAGACTTCCTCATCTATACATCCTCCTAACAGAGAATCTAGGATCATGGATAGATATGGGAAACGCATGCTCAGTTCAGCGACTTTCTCACTCAGATCACTGAACTACTTGACACATTTTACCAAACCAAACTGCAGAGAGATCTCCTTAAGGAGTTGGGAGATGCTCTTCAGGGTGCTGTAGCTTCGAGTGTATCCGATAAGATTGCCACTCAGCTCTCTACCCTCAGTTCGATAGTCAACTTGTCCATGCATCTCGTATCATATGCAGCTGATGGTTCGAGTAGAGCCGCACGTACAGGAATCTCTCTCTGCAGGCATGTCTGGATGCAACTCTGTTACTTCGCGGAACCCTTCAAGTCTTCTTTTACTAATACCCCATTTATGACTCATCTTTGGGCCAAAGGTGAAGGAGACGTTGACCAGGTGTGAGCAAGAAGGAAAGACTGTCTGCCATTGGAGTCTGTTTTTCCACCCCCACTCGACCCTTTCCCAAAGGTCAGAGGGGAGGAAAGATGTGGTTCTGGAAAGCCCAAGGAGCCTTTCAAGACACACGTGGAGAGCCCCCCTCCATAGGCAGAGGAGGGGGTTTCAATGGAAGATGCCACCCACGCGGCAGAGGGGGTCCACAACACCAGGGTGACAGAGATCACTTCACTGGTCAATCCTACCAGCGCTCTTGAAGGGAGGCCTGGCTGTCCTACTCTGGAGGCAGTTGGGGGTCACTTATCTTTGTACCCCAAAGCCTGGCTCAGTATAACAAGCGACAGTTGGGTATAAAGTATCATTTTCAGAGGGTATTTCATACCATTCTCCATCCAGCCTCTTCCCATCAAAAAATCCCGGATGTTCCATCCAGTCACATGGGACTAGCAGCAATAGAGGTACAGCAATTGCTAGAAAGAGTCATCCAGCCAGTCCCAGCAGATCAGACAGGATTCGGAACTTACTCAAGGTTCTTTTTTGTTTCAAAGAAAGCAGGGGACTGGAGACCCATTTTGGATCTCAGCAGACTCGACCAATCCGAATGGTCACGCTACAGTCCATACTCCCCTTGTTGGGCAAGGACAATTGGATGTGCTTGATCGATCTCAAGGATGCGTACTACCACATAAAGATGGCCAGACCATCCAGAGATCACCTGCGTTTCCGGCTGGTAGCCAATCTTTATCAATTCCGAGCTGTGCCCTTTGGTCTCACTACAGCCCCCAGAGTGTTCACCAAGTGCATAGCAGTAGTCACGGCTCACCTGAGGCATCTTGGATTCCAGGTGTTTCCGTATCTAGACTATTGGCTCCTTACCTCCACCACCAGGCATCAACTTCTTCAAGCGAGAGAGGCTACTCTGACACTCTGCGATCAGCTAGACATCACAGTCAGCTTAAGTCTGCCTTGTTGCCATTGCAGCATATTGTTTTTATAAGGACAGAACTAGACGCGTCAACCACCACTCTCCGCCTTCCGCCAGAAAGAATCTCTATTCTTCGCCAACACATGTCCCTAATATCAAAGAACAGAGCACCAGCAGCAGAGGTATTGAAAGTTCTAGGATTGATGGCGGCAGCTATTCTAGCAATCCCATTAGCAAGGATGCATATGAGAATCCTTCGATGGCTTCTATTCACGCAATGGTCTTACCAAGAACTTCCAATGAGTCACATGATCCTGATAAATTCCTACAAGAAGGATCTTCAGTGGTGGTTGACGTCCTTCCATGCTTCCCCCTCCAGTTGCCACTGTGACCACGGATGCTTCCTTGATAGGGTGGGGGGGCTATTTCAGGGAAAGACTGCCCAAGGCACATGGACAGGTCAAGAATCACATATGCATATCAATGTCCTGGAGATGAGAGCAGTACTTCTAGCGTTGCAATACTTTCAGGACTCTCTTCCTGTAGGGACAATTGCAATACAGACCGACATGTCAGTGGTCTGGTATCTGAACAAACAAGTCGGGACCAAGTCTTATCCCCTTTGCCGAGAAGCCCTCAGAGTATGGCAGTGGGCACTTTCATCCCAGCACTTTCTGTTGGCAACACATCCCGGGCAAATCCAACTTAATAGCGGACAGACTGAGCAGAGCAATCTTGTTGCCCCATGAATGGTCCCTCAAACAAGAAATTGCAGACAGGATCTTCCGCAAATGGGGCCAGCCTTCCTGCGACCTCTTCGCCAGTCACATTAACAACAAATGCAGAAGCTATTTTGCCCTAATTCCCATGCCAGGTCACTCCCCGAGGGATGCTCTTGTCCACGATTGGCCCCCGGGTCTCCTCTATGCATATCCACCAATTCCCCTGATATCCAAATTCTTACAGAAAGCAAAGTCGCTGGGATGGACAATCATCCTCATAGCCCCTCATTGGCCTCGGCAGATCTGGTTCCCGTTTCTTTAACATCATATTCTGGAAGATCTATGGATCCTGGACCCAGTTCCAGACTTGCTGACACACCGTCAGGGGATCTTCACCCATCATTACAGACACTGAAGTTAACCACTTGGCTGCTCCAATTCCCCACATAGCCAGGCTCTATAATCTTTCCCAGGACACTAGTCAGATTTTGTTGGCTTCCCACAAACTTTCCACCAGAAAATTGTATCGTAGTAAGTGGAAGAGATTTTCCATTTGGGCTTCTTCCCACAACATTCACCCTTATCAAGCGCCATTGTCTTCTGTCTTGCAATTCTTGACAGAAATCTTCAACAAAGGAGCAGCGGCAGTACGAGTACAATTAGCTGCTATATCTAATTTCCTTCTAGGAATTGATGGTTTGAATATTATGGCTCACCAATTGTTTAAGGCTTTTCTAAAAGGTTCCTTTCACATAAGGCCTCCAGTGAAGACACCTTATTCCCCCTGGAATTTGAATTTTATGTTATCTCGTATCGTTCTTCCTCCTTTTGAGCCTGCATCATCTTGTGAAATAAAATTTCTGTCATGGAAGACTATCTTCTTAGTAGCCATCACATCAGCCCGTAGAGTGTCAGAGCTCCAAGCCCTTTCCATCAAGCCCCCTTACATGGTCTTCCATACTGACAGAGTATCTCTCAGGACTAATCCATCCTTTCTGCCCAAAGTATGTTCTGAGGTTAACATTAATCAAGTCATTGAGTTGCCCGTTTTCTTCCCTAATCATACCAACAAATTGGAATATATGTTGCATAAACTCGATGTTCATAGACAACTTAGATTTTATTTGGACAGAACCAACGACATTAGGAAATCAGATCAGCTCTTTGTATCCTTTTCTGAGACCAAGAAAGGTAAACCAGTTGCTAAAGCAACCCTAAGTGGCTGTCTGATTGCATCACATATACATATGCTTGTCATAATATGCCCTTGTCTAGTAAGGTAAAGGCTCATTCAACCAGAGCAGTTTCTACCTCATCAGCCTTTCAAGCCAAATTGCCTTTGGATAACATCTGTGCGGCAGCCACCTGGTCTAAACCTCTCACTTTTATAACTCATTACAAAGTGGATAAGGCCTCCAGGGACAGGGTTTCATTTGGTTCTACAGTTCTGAAGAGTGTACTTCCGTGAGCCACCCAAGATCAGGGTGCTAGGGACGCTACCCATCAGTGATGAATGAACGGCGAAATTGAACAACTTCACATAAAGAAGTTATGTACTCACCATAACATTCCATGTGAGTTATTCCATCTCTCCTTCATTCTCACATCCTTCCTTCCTTCCCCCTCCTGGCTGACAGTTGACGTGGAGGCTGTCTTCATCCTGGTTTTTCAATGTGTATTCATTCATAGGCAGAATAATTATTGTACTATTATATGGTACGCAACAAACAAGATCTGAGGTAATTCCAGCAGTGCATTATGGGGTGGGGTCTTGAGCTACTGGAGAACTTTGAGCTTGCTAGTCGGCCGAGTCGGAGCCGAGGATCGGCTCTGAACCCATCAGTGATGAATGAAGGTGAGATGGAATAACTCACATGGAACGTTATGGTGAGTACATAACTTCTTGATGTTCTTCGTGTTTCACTTTTGCAGTCATTACATTTGGGTAATCTGCTGGCAGGTTGCCCTCAGTCGGCCTGAATTCCAAAGTCTTGGGTCCTGCGTCGGTTGCTGTCTCCTCTTCCATGACATCAGGTCATCAGGGGTATAAAACATGCAGCCGACGCCATTTTCTCCAGTCTTTCTTGCCGCGCGGTGCCCGAAGCAGAAGCATTTCGCAAGTGCCGGTCAGTCGACTACTGAAATATTCTAGTTTGAGTTTCAGAACTGAAATCTTCACTAAAGCTAAGTACCTCATTGGGGAAACTTTTTTCTTGCTCCATACCGATGTCAGAAAAAGTTAATAATTGTAGAACTTGTGGGAAGCAAATACCTCATAAGGATTTCCATTTATACTGTATTCCTTGCCTAGGCCTTGATCACAACGTACCTGGCTGTTGGCTTTGTGCTAGATGTAACCAGCGCACTATTAAGCGTCTGTATGCTTTTGCTTCAGTATTTTGGAAACAGATTTAACTACCCAGAAATGTCATCGGATAGCAATCCGACTACCGGAGTACATAAAAAACACAAAGAAAAGGACAGAGAAAGGCAGCTGAGATCCAAAACCGTCGAAGCTTCTCCTAAGCCAGTCACCGGTTCGGCGGTACTCAGTGAGGCACTTTCGCAGCACTGATACCCGCTAAATTCGAGTCGCAGGCCTCTACCGACACCCATGTGGAGTCCAGCATGCCGCAAGATGCTCAAGGTATTGGACCGACGGATGTATCTCCCTCGGATGGGTCCGGAGCCGCTGAGCAGGCACCGGCTTCTGAGGATGTATTCAGACCTCAACATTTGTATATCAAGCCAGACACAGCTACAAAACCGAAAACCGATGCATGAGCCACGTGCACAGGCCTCTATGCCTAAAAAACAGATGATCAAAATGGCTGAAAACCTTATTACCTTGATCAGGGGTACCCATCCCCCTCCAGATAAGAGGCCTAGGCAAGACACTGATTATGAATCTTCAGATCAGGTTTCTATTTCTTCTGATTACTCTTCTGATCAGGAATTATCTAATCCTCTCTATGAGGATTCTGATGCAGAGGAGTCTATACCATCTGCTTCTCTTCCTGAGGATTATTCATTTGGGGAAACCATGCATACTTTGAGGGAGCATTTTCACTGGGAGAGTTAAGACTTCTCAGAATCAAAGAGGCTCAGGGATTTCCTTCTTCTCCCTCAGCACAGGCCTTTGGCCTTTCCCCCTGTTTTAGACATTGTGGATGATATGTTTTCAGAGTCCAGCTTGACCCCTGACTCCTTACCTCCGGCTCCCAGTAAGCCTGACAGATATTACAAGGTCCCTGACTCTCATACATTTTTATTTAGAAACCCTGCTGCTGATCCTGAAACTATTTCACAGGGTCCAAAGGGTGTTAAGGCCTCAACAGCAAAAAAATCCTACCCCCTCTGACAGAGATTCAAGGGCACTGGACAGATGGGGAAAAAAGGTTTATACATCTGCAACCTTGGCAATCAGAGCCTTAAACTGTCAATTTCATATGCTTAGGTATCAACAACATGTTATGGGCTTGCTGAAACAGAAAATGATGTTGATTTCTGAATGTGCAGAAAATAAAGAATTGCAGGAATTATTGCATGCAGTTGAACAGGTTGGAAAGCATACTTTGCAATGTGGTTTTGACTCCTTAGAGACCTCCTGCAGGGCCGCAGTTACTGGATCTGTGATTAGGAGGCATGCCTGGTTAAAGGAACAAAATTTGCTCAATCATGTTAAAGCTAAATTGCTAGATTCATCTTTACAGCATGATACTTTGTTTGGTATTAAGGCAGAAGAGGTTTTAAAGAAAATGGAAGACAAAGCTAAGTCTATGCAAACTGTTAAAGACTTCTTACAAGTGCAGCCACCAAGATTCAGTAGACACTGGCCTACAAAAAATTGGTCCTTTCCTGTGTCAGACAGAGCTCAAAGGGGCAAATCCAGACATCCAACGGGTTCCAGATACCAGGCGCAAGATTCATACAGGTCAAAGCAATGGGGCGCATCTACCTCCAAATCAGGAGGAGATAAAGCGGAAACCTGCAGAAAACAGTCCCAATGACTTCCATCTGCCTACACCAAGCACTTATCTTTTGGCAGCACTCTTAGGGAGGAAATTAGCACTTTTTACTCAAAATTGGCAGCTAATAACCCAGGACAAGTGGGTACTTAACATAGTATCACAGGGATACAGATTCCATTTCCACACTCTGCCAATGATAAATGGTTGGCCAGATCTGCCCAAAAAATCAATGGGCAGAGGCACAGAAACAGGTTACGTCCCTCATGGATATAGGGGCCATTCAACCAGTACCAGAACAGGAAAAAGGACAAGGTTTTTACTCAAGACAGTTCTTGGTACCCAGAAAGGACAAGGCCTGGTGGCCAATACTGGATTTATCAATTTTGAACATGTACCTGGACATTCCAAAATTCAGAATGCTGACTTTGCAGCAGCTTCTGCCCATGCTGGGCAAGAATGCTTGGCTGGTGACATTAGACCTAAAAGAGGCATTCCTGCATGTCCCAATAAGACAGTCGTGCAGAAGATACCTCAGATTCAAGGCTGGCTTAATGCATTACCAATTCTCTGCACTGCCCTTTGGCCCAGGGTCTTCACAAAGTGCCTGGCACCAGTAATTGCATTTTGCAGACCAAAAAAGTAGAGAAATATACCCTTATTTGGACGACTGTCTCATCTGAGCAGAGAGCAAGGACATTCTTCTTCAACACCTGGCATTTGTGAAAAGGCTTTGAACATGCCTAGGGTACACAATAAACAAAAAGAAATCACAAATGGTACCCTCTCAAAAGATAACATTCCTGGGTGCAAGCTTGAATACAACTGCCCATATGGCTTTACCTCATGCCAGACAAGCAAAGGCAACTGACTACTTACTTCAAACTGATGGCAACAAAAACCCAGTTATCTGCAAGGCAAATTCTGCAGGCATTGGGCTTTATGGCATCCTGCATCCTACTGATTCCATATGCAAGACTGCATATGAGGAAACTTCAGTGGTACCTAAAAAGTTTATGGTGTCAACATTCTCACAGTCTGGAAACAATGATTCCTCTCATACCCTGCCTACAACAGGAATTTCTATGGTGGGCAAAGGCATGTCACCAAAACATGGGTTGGACTTTCACTCTACCCCCTGCCAGCTAAACCTTAACAACAGACGCATCAGATTATGCCTGGGGGGCTCACATGGCAGGAAGATGCATTCAGGGCATGTGGACCCCAAAACAAATGCATCTACACATCAACCAGAAAGAGATGCTAGCTGTTCAAAATGCCCTAACAGCCTTCAAGGACTTACTTCATCCAGGACAACTACTGATAAAGACTGACAACACCACTGTCATGTGGTATATAAAAAGCAAGGGGGCACACACTCATACCCCCTTTGCTGATTAGCCATGGCACTGTGGGACACAGCTTTGACCTACCAAATACATCTTCAAGCTCAATTCCTGCCAGGAAAGCAAAATACTCTGGCAGATGATTTAAGCAGAAACTTTATGGACCATCACGAGTGGAAACTAAATCCACAAGTCTTCAGCATGATAGAGAAATGGGGGAGTCCAGACATAGATCTATTTGCCTATCCTCAAAGTTATCAATTGAAAAGATTCTGCACAAGGACTTATCACAGACAAGCATGGAAAGTGGACGCCTTATCCTTCAGTTGGAAAAACCCATCAATTTATGCCTTTCCTCCTCTGCCTCTTCTTCCCAAGGTCCTCCTAAAAGTCAGACAAGAGAAACTAAAGATGACACTAATTGCCCCGGACTGGCCCCGCCAATACTGGTACCCAGTCCTAAGGAACTCAATACCCAGCTTGGACCTTACCTCAAAGACCTCAACTACTGTCCCAGGAAAACGATCAGATCCTGCACAATCAACTCCAGACACTGAACCTGGCGGCATGTCTGATCATGTAGTTATACAAACAGCTCCTCTCAGTAAAGCTGTGATGGGTGTCATTTTGGAAGCCAGAAGGCCTAGTACTAGAAAATCTTATGCTGATAAATGGAAGATATTCTGTGCTTGGAGTCAAGCACAAGGAACTGATACAGCAGAACCAAATATTCCTCAGATATTACAATACTTAACTGAGATGCTTGACAAAGGCCTATCTTTCTCATCAATTAAAATCCATGCCTCTGCCATTTTGGTTCATTAAGTTACAGAGCCACCAATCTTTTCTCATCCTTTACTAATGCAGTATCTTAGAGGATCCAAAAATTTAAGGCCTCCTAGAAGATCACCATTACCTGCATGGGACCTCAATTATGTATTGGAAAAGCTCGCCCTGCCTCCATTTGAACCAGCTGCTACCGCTGATATAAAGTTCTTATGGAAAACAGCTCTGCTACTAGCAATTACTTCAGCAAGAAGAGTTTCAGAGCTACAGGCCCTCATGGCTGTAGAACCTTTTATCATATTTTACCCAGACAGGGTGTCTCTGAGGACAAATCCTACATTTATGCCTAAGGTGGTTTCCAGTGTGGCTATTAACCAAACAATTCATCTGCCAACCTTTTATCCAAATCCGCAGAACAAAGGGGAGAGAATTCTGCATTCCTTGGATGCACACAGCTAAGATTCTACTTGAGCAGGAATAAAGCTCTAAGAAAATCTGAGCGATTACTAGTGACATATGCTGCAGGATCAGAAGGCAAGGCTATTTCAAAGCAGACAATTTCAAAGTGGATAAGCCACTGCATCCATTTCTGCTACTTACACCATGGTAAACCTGTGCCCAAGGGCATTAGGTCTCATTCCACCAGAGCTGCAGCTACTTCAGCAGCCTTTCTCAGAGGGGTACCAACCAAGGACATTCTAGAGGCTGCTACTTGGAGTTCTGTTCACACCTTTAGAAAGCATTACCATTTGCCCCTCTATTCTGAGTCCAGGGCAGGCTTTGCCACAGCAGTGCTGCAGGGCCTTATAAGCCGCACCTAATGCTGTTTAACTCCAGCCTCCCAACCATAGCTTTGGGATTCTACCCAAATGTAATGACTGCAACAGTGAAACACGAAGAATATAGTACAGTTGTGTACACTTGAAATCCCTCCATTCACAGAATAAACCCTTAGTGAAATCCCTCCATTCACATTAGGGATCTTTTACAACAGGAGGAAAAAGTACCGTTGTGTACACTTACCTTAAATGTAGATGTTCGAGTGTATTCACTGTTGCAGTCCAGGTTACCCTCCCACCATCCCCCTTTCATTCTGGAGTTTATCTTTCCTTCTCTATCTTCTACAACCTATGTGGTGTATTTGCTTATAGATGAAGGTAAAGTTTATATTGATGCATGTATATATATATATATATATATATATATATATTTGTTACCTTTGTGGGGGCACCTGACATCTGGGGTAAGAAAAACTAAAGAAAATGGTGTCGGCTGCATGTTTTATACCCCTGACGACCTGACGTCATGGAAGAGGAGACAGCAACCGACGCAGGACCCAAGACTTTCAGGCCAGCTGAGGGCAACCTGCCAGCAGATTACCCACATGTAATGACCAACAGTGAATACACTCGAACATCTACATTTATGGTAAGTGTACACAACGGTACTTTATGTATACTACAGCAGTGAATAACACTCTAGCATCTACATTTAAGGTAAGTGTACACAACGGTACTTTATGTATACTACAACAGTGAATACACTCGAACATCTACATTTAGGTTAAGTGTACACAACGGTACTTTATGTATACTGCAGCAGTGAATACACTCGAACATCTACATTTAAGGTAAGTGTACACAACGGTACTTTTTCCCCCTGTTGTAAAAGATCCCTAATGTGAATGGAGGGATTTCACTAAGGGTTTATTCTGTGAATGGAGGGATTTCACTAAGGGTTTATTCAATGCTTTGATGGCCTTAAAGCCCCCTCAAGGAGTTTCTGTTCCTGCTTCTCCCGGTCTTCTACACTTTGTCAAGAGGCCTAGGGAATTGCACTCCTCAGATGAGGATTTGGACTCTGGGGAAGAATTGCTGGCTTATCCTTCCCAAATTCCTTCCGCCATGGACTACAATTTTGAGGAAGAGGATTCCTTAAGTCCAGGCTCCCCATTGGAAGAGTTGCCCTTTGGGGATACTATTGTGCACATGATAGACTATTTTAAGTGAGATTGTTCTTGGGTCTGTGATATTCAAAAAGGTACTATGAGTTCCTCCAGGTGGAGTCTCCCAAACCATTTGCTGCTCCTCCTATTTTGGCTGCTCTTTTGGATATTTTTTCTGCAGCCTGTGTAGCCCCTGACTCTCAGCCTCGTGCACTAAAGAAGCCTGATAGGTTACAAGGTGCCTGAGGATTGTAAATGTCTTTATAAGTGCTATTCTGCTGCACCTTCAGTGGTGTCAAGTTTCTTCTGACAACCCCCTCTAAGTTATTTCCCTCTACTAAGCTGCATCCATCTAATGAAGATAACAGGGCCATGCAAAGGTTGGGCAAGAAGATTTGCACTGCTGCAGTTAATTACCAGACCCCTATGACCAGATATATTTTGGCCCTCCTTTTCAGGTTTCTAAGGTGGTTTTGGACCTCCCTGATTCTGAGGGGAAGTCTTCTGCCCTTTCCCCGTTAGGCTTCACTTTTCACATTGCCCGCCACTCAGTCCAGTGCAGATGTTCATCATGTTACACTGCTGCAGTCATCACACTTGGGTTATCCTGCCGTCAGGCAGTCCCATAGTCGGCCAGAGTTCCAAAGTCTTGGTCCGGTTTCGGTTGCTGTCACTTCTTCCCTGACATCAGTGCACCAGGGGTATATAAGATGCATCCAATGCCATTTTCTTCAGTCTTTCTTGCTGTGCGGTGCCCGAAGCAAAAGCAGTTCGCAAGTGCCGGTCGGCCGACTCCTGAGATTTTCGAAGTCGAATTTCAGGTCCGAAGTCTTCAATAAAGCTAAGTACCCATTGGGGAAACTTTTTTCTTGCCTCAGACCGATGTCAGAAAAAGTTAATAATTGTATTTCTTGTGGGAAGCAAATACCTCATTAGGACTTCCACTCTTATTGTATTCCATGCCTAGGCCCTGACCACGACGTCACTAGCTGTCGGTTTTGTGCTAGATTTAACAAACGCACTATAAAACAACGTTTTGATTTTGCTTTGCACTACTTTGGCTGAAGGTTCAATTATACAATGCCATCAGAACAACCGACCGCAATTCTTAAACACAAAGACAAGGGTAAAGACAGGCATCCGAGGTCCAAAACCGACGACAAAGCCTCTTCTCGGCCAGTGAGGCACTTTCGCAGCCCCTGACACACACTACCTCAGAGCCACAGGCCGCGTCCGACTCCCACGTGGAGACAGCTAGGCCTCTGGAAACTCAAGGTATTGGGCCTATGGAAACTAACCCCTCAGATGAGTCCGGAGCCGCTGAGCAGGCATCGGCTTCTGAGGATATTTTCAGACCTTCACAACTTACCATTAAAGCTACAGCCAAGACAAAAACACCATTAAAGACAAAGAAGCAAATACAGCATTCTCCTGGACAGTCTTCCATGCCTAAGAAACAGATGCTTAAAATGGCCGAAGACCTCATTACTCTAATCAGGGGTTCCCATTCCCCTCCTGAGAAAAGGCCTAGGCAGTATACAGACTATGATTCCTCTGACCAGGTTTCCATTTCCTCTGATTCCTCTTCAGACCAAGGATACTCTCTACCCCCCCCTATGAGGTCTCTGATGCTGAAGAATCTATCCCTTCAGTCTCTCCTCCTGAGGATTGCTCTTTTGGGGAAACTTTACATACCATGAGGGAGCATTTCCATTGGGAAAGTCAGGATTATTCAGAATCCAAGAAAAGGCTTGGGGACTTCCTTTTGTTGCCTCAGCACAGGCCCCTGGCTATTCTGCCTGTGTTAGATATTGTGGGTGATGTGTTCTCTGAATTCAGCTTATCTCCTGATTTTCTGCCCCCTGCACCAGCCAAACCAGATAGGTATTATAGAGTCCCTGACTCGCACAAGTTTCTTTATAAAAACCCTTCTGCTGACCCAGAAACCATTTCCCAGGGTCCCAAAGGGGTTAAGGCTTCCATTGCAAAAAATCCAGTCCCCTCTGACAGAGATTCTAGAGCATTGGATAGATGGGGAAAGAAAGTTTACACTTTTGCAACTTTAGCAGTAAGGGCTTTAAATTGCCAGTTTCACATGCTTAAGTACCAACAATATTTAATGGCTCAGTTAAAACAGAAAATGCTTGCAAGCTCAGAAGCTCCTGAATATAAAGAAATGCAGGATTTATTGCATGCAGTTTAACAGGTGGGAAAACATACTCTTCAATGTGGTTTTGATTCATTAGAGGCCTCTTGTAGAGCCGCAGTACAGGTTCTGTGATTCGAAGACATGCTTGGTTAAAAGAACAGAGTTTACCTGATCATGTTAAGGCAAAATTATTGGATGCTCCTTTACAGCATGATACCTTGTTTGGTGTTAAGGCAGAAGAGGTGTTAAAGAGAATGGAGGATAAAGCTAAATCTATGCAAACAGTCAAAGATTTCTTACAGGTACAGCCACCTTGATTTAGCAGAAATTGGCCTACAAAGAATTGGTCCTTTCCAGTGTCAGACAGGCCACAGAGAGGCAGATACAGACACCCAAGAGGCAGATCTTAACCCCAAGGCTCTAACAGACAATGACAGTGGGGTACCTCAACCCCAAAAGGAGGTGAGGACAGGTCTCAACCTTACAGGAAACAGTTCCAATGACTTCCCCCTTCGTATGCCAAGCACTTCCCTTTTGGCAGCCCCCTTAGGGGGAAAACTAGCACTTTTTTCTCAAAATTGGCAAACAATCACCCAAGACAAATGGGTTCTGAATATTGTGTCTCAAGGTTACAGGTTCCACTTTCACACTTTACCAAGGCTAAAAGGAATGCCAAACCTGCCACAATATCAATGGGCAGAGGCTCAAAAACAAATTTCAGCCCTCATGGACATGAGAGCTATTCAAAAAGTACCACAGCAGGAACAAGGACAAGGATTTTACTCAAGACTCTTCCTGGTCCCCAGAAAGCACAAAGCCTGGAGACCCATACTAGACCTTTCAACTCTAAATACTTACCTGGATGTTCCGAAATTCAAAATGTTGACACTACAGCAGCTTCTTCCCATGCTGGGCAAGAAGGCTTGGCTTGTTACTTTGGACCTCAAAGAGGCATACCTGCATGTCCCTATCAGACAAGATTGCAGAAGATACCTCCGATTCAAAGCTGGTACAATGCACTACCAATTCTCTGCACTGCCCTTTGGCTTATCTACTGCTCCCAGGGTCTTTACAAAGTGCCTGGCACCAGTAATTGCATTCTGCAGACAAAAAGGAATTCAAATATATCCATACCTGGACGACTGCCTCATTCAAGCAGAGAGAAAGGACATTCTTCTAAAGCATCTGGCGTTTGTAAAAAGGTTGCTAATTTCTCTAGGGTACACAGTAAATGAAAAGAAGTCAAAACTAGTGCCCTCACAACAGATAACATTCCTGGGTGCCAGCTTAAATACAAATAATATTCCTGGGTACCAGCTTAAATACAACAGCCCAGATGGCTTATCTTACGCCAGACAAACAAGGACAACTGACTCAATATTTTCAATTACTGGCAAAAAAGTCCCATCTCCCTGCAAGAAAAATTCTGCAAGCCCTGGGATTCATGGCATCCTGCATACTACTAATACCATATGCCAGACTGCATATGAGGAAATTACAATGGTACCTAAAAAGTGTTTGTGGACTCAACAATCTCACAGTTTAGAAGCAATAATACCAATAATTCCCTGCCTACAACAGGAGCTTCGATGGTGGGTACAGACATGTCACCTCAACAAGGGTCAGCCTTTCACTCTACCCACAGCCAGACAGACTCTAGCAACAGATGCTTCGGATTACGCCTGGGGAGCACACATGCCAGGAAAATGTATTCAGGGCAAGTGGACCACAGACCAAATGCATCTTCACATCAATCAGAAAGAGATGTTGGCTGTTCAAAATGCCCTAACAGCTTTCAAGGACCTTCTGCATCCAGGACAATTATTATTAGATAGACAACACCACAGTAATGTGGTACATAAGCAAGGGGGCACTCACTCTTATCCCCTATGCAGGCAAGCCATGACCTTGTGGAACACAGCTGTAACTTATCAAGTTCATCTGCAAGCACAATTCCTGCCAGGAAAGAAAAATACTCTGGCAGACGATCTAAGCAGAAATATCATGGATCCTCATGAATGGAAATTGAATCCACAAATCTTCAGCATGGTAACGCAAAAATGGGGATGCCCAGACATAGATCTCTTTGCCTCTCCACTGAATTGCCAACTACAAAAATTCTGCACAAGGACTTACCACACACAAGCATGGAAAGTGGATGCTCTTTCATTCAGCTGGAAAAGCCTAAAAGTTTATGCCTTCCCACCACTGCCTCTCCTTTCAAAGGTACTCCTTAAAGCCAGACAAGAAAAAACACAGATGATCCTGATTGCTTCAGACTGGCCATGCCAGCACTGGTACCCAATCTTAAAGGACTTAGCTCAAGGCTTACCATGGATTTTGCCTCAAATTTCACACCTTCTGACTCAACACAACAATCAGATCCTGCATGGTCAGCTCAAAACCCTAAACCTGGCTGCATGGCAGATTCATTAGTCAAACAGGCAAACACCTCTCTCTAAAGCTGTTATGGATGTCATTTTGGAGGCCAGGAGGCCTAGCACCAGGAAATCTTACTCAGAAAATGGAAGAGATTCTGTGCCTGGAATCAGGCTCAAAGCCTTGACCCTCTTGTCTGAAACATTCCTCAGATTTTACAATACTTAACTGAGATGTTGGACAAAGGCCTAACACATTACAACACGGACCCTCCTTTATTCTCTCATCCCTTGCTAAAGCAGTACTTCAGAGGGGCTAAAAACATAAGACTGCCCCGGAGAGCACCAACACCAGCTTGGGACATCAGTTTTGTTTTGGAAAAACTGACCCTGCCACCTTTTGAGCCAGCAAGTACAGCCGATCTAAAATTTTTATCATGGAAAACAGCTCTGCTCCTGGCAGTAACCTCAGCACGAAGAGTCTCCGAGCTACAGGCATTAATGGCAGTGGAACAGTTTATAATTTTTCATCAGGACAGGGTTT
Organism: Protopterus annectens; assembly: GCF_019279795.1. NCBI lineage: Eukaryota > Metazoa > Chordata > Ceratodontiformes > Protopteridae > Protopterus > Protopterus annectens. The sequence goes on along the minus strand of NC_056744.1, from coordinate 333,529,463 downwards.
CTTTAAGGACAAACCCTACCTTTATGCCAAAGGTGGTATCTAGTGTGGCTCTTAACCAAACCATCCATTTGCCAACTTTTTATACAAACCCCCAGAATAAAGGGGAAGAAACTTCTGCACTCTTTGGACGTATACAGGCAGCTACGCTTCTACTTGGACCAAACAAAAGCTTTCAGGAAAACTGAGCAACTGTTTGCAGCATATGCTGCAGGATCACAGGGCGCAAAGCTATCTCAAAGCAGACCATCTCCAAATGGATAGGACACTGTATTCATTACTGCTACACACAGCATGGAAAATCAGTCCCTAATAACATTAGGCCACATTCTACCAGAGCAACAGCCACTTCAACAGCCTTTCTCAGAGGAGTACCAACTAAGGAAATTTTGGAGGCTGCAACTTGGAGTTCAGTGCACACCTTTACCAAGCATTACCACTTGCCTCTTTACTCTAAATCCAGAGCAGGGTTTGCCACTGCAGTTCTGCAGGGCCTCATAGCCACTCCTAACTTTTTATAAACCAGCCACCCAACTTTAGCTTTGGGATTCTACCCAAGTGTGATGACTGCAGCAGTGTAACACAATGAACATAGTACAGTCTTGTACCTACCATAAATGTAGATGTTAGAGTGTTCACACTGCTGCAGTCCAGGTTACCCTCCCTCCACCCCCTCTGTCCTAGCTGGACTTATCTATTCCTTTCTATCCTATACAACCTTTGTGGTGTATTTGCTTGTATCTGAAGGTATTGTTTTTATTTTTTTATATATGTTTTATTAGCAATATGTATTGCCTACCTACTTGGGGTCACCTGACATCTGGGGCAAGAAAAACTGAAGAACATGGCGTTGGATGCATCTTATATACCCCTGGCGCACTGACATCAGGGAAGAAGCGACAGCAACCAACGCCAGACCAAGACTTTGGAACTCTGGCCGACTGCAGGACCGCCTGACGGCAGGATAACCCAAGTGTGATGACTGCAGCAGTGTGAACACACTAACATCTACATTTATGGCAGGTACAAAACTGTACTTTATAATGCAACTGTTGATTCTTCCAGGGCTGCTGCCTGTGGTACAGTCATGAGGCATTATTCTTAGCTACATCCTGTGCAGGCTTTGCCTTATGACATCAAGGTCAAACTTTTGGACGTCACTCTGGATAAAAGCATTTTCGGGACTGGTGCTGCCGACTTAGTCCCTTCAGGGTAGGGAGGTAAGTCCTTGTAGGAGTTTAACTATATTTTTGTTTCCCCTATTCTCAAGTTTCAGAACAACTGTTCTTCCAAGTTTGCTTTTGTTTGTAGGCAAACTCGCCCCCTTTTTATGGGTAAGAAGAGTTCTAGGCATGTTCCCCCTGCTAAATTTACTCGGACTCCTTCCTCCCAGAAACTTTCTTTTCAGAATATGGGTCTATTTGAAGTTTGGCCTTCCCTTCCCAGAGGCCAGGTCCCACTGTTTCTCTGCAGTCTGCCAGTGAGAAGGTTCTTCACAACTTGGATTTGCAGGCAGTCAGATATTTAGACAAAACTAAAGTTATTCAAAAGTCTGAGCTACCTTTTGCATTTTTTCATTCCAGGACTTTGGGTTTGACTGTTTCTAATCAAACCATCTTATTGGATTTCTAAAAGCCATTTCTTTCAGTTATTCTTTTCACGGCAAATGTCTCTCCTCAATCACAAAGGCATATTCTAATAGGGCAGGTGCCTCCTCTGGTGCATTTTTTCAAGGGTCTTGATAGCAGTTTTATCCTTGAGGCTGATACCCGGTCCATTGTTCATTCATTCACTGAGCGTAAGTTGGATGCTATTTCCAGTGCCAGAGCTGGTGTTGCCAGGGCTATTCTTTGTGCCTTCCTTCTCCCAGGCTTCCACCTGAGGTCTTGTGCTCTTCCTTAGGTGAAGAATACTGCAACACTGATATGGAAGGACATTGTACAGTTGTGTAAAATGTTACTGTAACAGTAGATGTCCTCTTGTTCAGTATTCTAGTATTTACTCCCTCCCCTTGTCCTGACACTTGCCTGGGTGGGTGCTGGTTCCCTCCTGCCTGAGAGGCCTTTTCCGTCTTTATTTTCCATCTAGATGCATATATTCCTCCTTGTCCTAGATGGTACTCTGTTCCTTCTGGGGCTTTTTCAGTTCTGAGTCTGTGCATCCGTATGCCACATTTATGCTCTATATCTTGCACAGGGAGCATATGGCACCTATAAGAGCTGAAGGCTTTGCTATACTGGCCAGATGTTGGGATATCCTTGGCAGGAGATCCCTTAGGTGAAGAGTACTGCAGCAGTGAAGAGAAGGCAATCTACTGTTATGGTAAGATTTTACACAACTGTACTTTCTTGGGCTCACTTGTTTGTTGACCTTGTGCCTGTACTTTGAACTTCTATTGTGTTGTTGCCATTTTTTTCTCTTTTTTTTTTTTTTTTCTTTGGGGAAGTAGGTGAACTGTAGCAACTGTGCAACCTCTGCTTTAGTGATTGCAGCCCTGTACCTGGTTTCTTCAAGCCTCGTCTTTATCACTGCTTTGTTCTTCATTACAGCCTGTCCTATCAGCAGAGACTCGGTCACTTCTTCCATGCTCCTCAGTGTGACTGTTGTCTTCTTTCCGAATATTGGTAGCTTATCTGGCCTTCCTTATCTTGTATACGATCACCATGTAGTCTCCCTTCGTCCTTTACCCAGTCCATCTACTATTGGGCATGTTCTGTAGAGAGTGCTTGTGGTTTGCATAGTATGCATCATTCCAGCCTTCTGAGTATTTGAGTGTTTTTTGACTCTGTTTAAAGTCTGCTGTTCACTCCAAACCTTTGGGTGGTTATAAAAGCAGTTTCATATATATATATATATATATATATATATATATATATATATATATATATATATATATAAATGTGTGTGTGTGTATGTGTGTGTGTATATATATATATATATATATATATATATCGGAGCACTTTACATGCTTGAATTACTGAAACCTCGAATTGCATATGGTCGAGACCATATGCTCAAGCTTTCAGTAACTCGAATGTGTAAAGTGTTAAAAAAAAATAACACTTTACTTACCTTAAAACATTACTTACACACAGAGGCAAGGACACCTGTACGCTCTGTGTGTAAGTAATGTTTTCATTTTTTTTTTGCAATGTTGACAGGAAACAGGAAATCTCCACTTTTGCGCTTCTGCGTACAGTGCGAAATGGGAGCTTTCCCTTTTCCCCACTGTAGCGCAATCTCGGAGTTGGTATATTTAAGTCGGGTGGTGCAGGGGCCCCTGCAAAAGCGATGTTTGACTTTTTTTTGGGTTTTTTTTACGTTTTATTTTAGGAGTTCGAGTTTCCGAAAATTGAACTTATGGTACTCGAACTTATGGTCTCGACCATGTGAAGTTCGGGTTTTGAGGAATGAAGTTCGGGTTTTGAGGAATTCGAGCTTCTAAAGTGAATCCATAGATTTATGTGTGTGTGTGTGTGTGTGTGTGTGTGTATATATATATATATATATATATATATATATATATTTTTTTTTTTTTTTTATATATATAGTCTGGCTTTTTGGTCTTGATCTGCTTCAGAATGCTAGCTAACCTCAGATCTGATGTCAATCTTCACTCAATCCTTGACTTGTGGGGTTCAATTCCGTATCTCAGAAATGACTCTGCCGTTATTCCAGCTCGCGCCTTCCAAAACTCTCAAGCTAAGCTTTTACCCATAATGCTCCTCACACAATTTCTTCAGATCTCGTTTGCCACTTTTCAGTGCCAGACACGTTTATTTAGACAGCTCTCGAGCAAGCTATTTCTTTTTGGTAGTAAGTAAAAATCTCTCTTTTTTTTTTTTTTTTTTTTTTTTTTTTTCTTTCCCTTTTGTGATTTCTTTCCTAATTTGTATTACCCAGTTTCTCTTTCTTGCTGTCGTTCTGTAACATGATTGGTGTTTCTATTATATTATACTTACTATCATTGGTATTTTCTTTAGCCTCTCTTACCATTAAGGTAATTCTTCGTACCATCATTGGTACCTCTCTTTCTTGGCTCCTTTTTTCCTTTCCTTCTTTACCGGGAGGTAAACATTCATACCATTGTTGGTACAACTGTCAAAACCTAAAAGTCTAAACCTTAATTCTGTCCACCTTCCTTGTGTGTGTGTGTGTGTGTGTGTGTGTGTGTGTGTGTGTGTGTGCGCACTTGGAAATGGCTGAAAAACATAAGGAAAGTTTTGGTTTCAAAAGATACCAGAAGTGTGAACGCAAGGTACCTAATTCTGATAGACATTCCCTGTGTGTGTATTGTTTGGACCAAGTTTACCTTCAAGAAGACTGTGCCATATGTTATGGCTTCAGTCACCGGGCCCTTATTGAGAGAAAAATAATAAGCACATCTTAAAAGGTCTTATTAAAACTGCTTTCGATGATGCCATACCTGGTTCTCTAAAGTCCAAAATGGATATTAGCTCTCCTTCTTCATAGAAACATTCTAAGCAGAGGAGCAACTTGGTGCCAACAGTATCTTCGGCACTGTTATCTAAAATGCCTTAGACATTCCTGGTTCCTGCAGTTTCTTCGGAACCGTCTGGAGAAAAGGATACGTCTTTAGTACCAATGGTTCCTGCTTCAGCACCAACTTCTTCTGTTACTACTACTATCTCCACCATTTCAGAAATTTCTCTGGAACTGAATTTTTCTTTAAAGACGGACCTCATACCAAGTATTCTCCATCAGTAGACCCATTCATAGGCCAACCTCCAAGTCCCTTCTTGGACAGACCCAGATGCCCATTGGTGTCTCTTGTCCATTCCACCAAGTGCCTGCCAAAATCTGATATTTTGAGGCTGGTGGATCAGCTCTTGGTGGCAAGGGGATTGTCTACTTCAGCAGTTCCGAGCCTTTCTACCCCTGGAACCTTACCTATCTTGACTCCTGTAACTGTTCCTCCTCTAACCCCAGCTGGGCTTTCAGAGTTTCTGGTGCCGACAATCCCAGTTTTGCCGGTCAGAGTTTCTTGTCTAGTGCCAAAAACTGCCTTGAGCTCTTTGGTTCTGTTGCCGGCTCTGGGGGGCATGGTTCTACTCTGGTAGTGTTGGAGCCATCCATGCTGCTCCGGGCATCAGCATATGTTAGCTCAACACCAGCTTCAGAGGCAGCCTCTTCAGTGAGGGTTGTGACTTTGGATCCAAAGGAGTCTATTTCGATTATTTTGATTCCGAGCTCCCATTCCTCTATGGGGGGGGGGGGCAACCTTCCAAGCCATGGAGAAGGCATTGTCCACTGCGGGCATTCAGTCAATACCACTCTTGTCAGACCTATAGCCCTGCCGTTCCCCTCACCCAGAGCTTCCTCTAGCCTCTAATGTCGGACAACAGGTGCTGAAGCCTCAGGATCCAACTGTTGAGGTCATCTCTTCAGATACCTCTCCAGCCCATCCCACCAAAGAGGTATCCCTGAAGAAAAAGTGCAAGAGGAAGCAGTTGGACTCCCCTGAAGAGTCCTTCACTGAAGATGCCAATTTTGATGAAAGGGAAGGTTCCCCAAGGCCACCCCTGGAAAATGTCTCCTTTAGAGACATTCTTGAGATCCTGAAGCAGAGGGGTGGCTGGACTTCCCTTCAGCCTTCCTCGGAGGAATCTGTATACATAGAGACTTTCAATGGCTGACCTTCTACCTCCTGGATTTCTCCACCTGCTGACGATCTGATTAAGTTAATTGCTCAACGGGCTTGGAAGATACCGGACTCTATCGAGCCAATCCCGGAGAGACCAGACCGTATTTTGTCAGCTCCCCAATATCAGCAGCATTGGGCAAAAGGAATACCAGTTGATGCCATGCTGGTAGTGGCAGCCACCAAAAAGGAACTTGCCAGTGAAAGTCTTACTATTCATCCTCCTAATAAAACGTCTGGGATGATGGATACATTTGGAAAGTGTGTGTACACTTCATCGACCTTCGCACTAAGGTCCTTGAATTACATGTCACATTTCAAGAGACTTCAACAAGATAAAAGAACTTTCAGGTACTCTGACAGGAGCAGTAGCTGAAGGGGTTAGAGAAAGGTAACTTCTCAGCTAGCAACTCTTGATTCTGTTGGTAATTTGTCCATGAGGCTACGAGGGCAGCAGGTTCAGGCATTGCTGTTAGGAGACACCCGGATGTGCTTATGTGAATTTGTGGAGCCATTTAAGTCTTTTTTCATCAATGCTCTGTTTGACAGAACGTCCCTTTTTGGCCTTAAAGTTAAAGATAACCTGACTAGATGCGAGAAGGATGGAAAGACCCATTCTGTCGTGGGTGTGCACTTTTCCACTCCTCAACTGTCTTACTCCAGGAACCAGAGAAGTGGGAAGCTATGGTTCAAAAAGTCACAAGGGCCTTTCCAAGACTCGCACAGCAATGAATTCCTCTGGGGCAGAGGGGGAAGTCACAATGGAAGATGCCATGCTCAAGACAGAGATGGCCCGAATAATCAGGGTTCCAGGGACTCTTTCCCTGGTAACTCTTATGAACATTCCTGAAAGGAGGCCTGATTGCCATCCTCTGGCAGCAGTTGGGGGACTATTATTCCTGCAGCTACCTGCCTGTCTCAAGATAACATCGGACAGTTGGGTACAGAGGATCATCAACAGAGGTTACCATATTCCTTTTTCGGACAGGCCAAAAGAATTGAAGAGAATCCCAGACGTCCCACCCACTCCCAGGGATGTAGCAGTCATAGAAGTTCAAAAACTGCTCGAGAAAAGATTCATCCAAGCAGTCCCACCAGACCATATAGGATCTGGAGTCTACTAAGGAATCTTTTTTAGTGCCAAAAAAAAACGGGAATGGAGCCTGATTCTGGATCTCAGCCAGCTGAACAAATTGGTTCAACAAACCAAATTCTAGATAGTCACAGTTCAGTCTATACTTCCATTTTTAGAGAAAGACGATTGGATGTGCTCTTCAGAATGCATATTGCCATATAAAAATGGACAAGCAATGCAGAATATTCCTGCACTTCTGGCTGGGAGCCAGTCATTACCAGCTCAGGGCCTGCCCTTCGGCATCACCACAGCTCCCAGGGTGTTCACCAAATGCATGGCAGTGGTAGCAGCTCACTTCACACTGCAAGGAATCCATGTGTTTCCATATTTAGACAACTGGCTGCTCACTGCTCCCACCAGGCATCTACTTAAAAAGGCAAGAGACTACGTTCTTCAAATGTGTTCCTCATTAGGAATCTCTCTAAACTATGAAAAATCCCACCTAGAGCCAACTCGGCAATTAGAATTAATAGGAGCGATGCTGAACACGAGTACAGGTATTGCATCTCTTCCCCTGGCAAGACTTCAGAGAATCAGATCTTAAGTCAGAATATTTGCAGCAAAAAGGTGACTGCAAGGCTGTTGCTACAAATGCTAGGATTAGTGCTAGCTTCCATTGCTCTAGTTCTCCTGGCTAGATTCCACATGCAGATTCTTCAGTGGCGCAATGGCTGTTGGCATCCAAATGGTAATTACTGAATCAGCCAGTCTCCCATCTGGTATTAATCACCAACCTGTGCAAGAGAGACTCGAGTTATTGGCTTCACTCCAACGAAATTTTGTCAGGCAGACCCGTTGTTCCTCTTCAACTCCAAGCCATAGTGACCACAGACACATCCCAGATGGGGGACATTATCTGAGAAAGACAGTCCAAGGCACTTGGTCCCAGCTAGAGGCCAATTTTGCAGATCAGTGCTCAAGAGATGAGCGCAGTGCTTTTAGAGTTGCAGGCATTCCAAGACACACCTTCCCCTTGGGAACGATTGCAATTTAAACAGAACATTTCAGTAGTCTGGTATATCAACAAGGAAGGGGGGAACCAGATCTTACCCTGTTTGTTGAGAAGCACGCAGAGTATGGCAATGGGCGATATCATCCGTCCGCTTTCTAGCTGCAATACATATTCTGGGGAGCTGCAGTGTGATTGCAGACCAATTAAGCTGGACCATCCTAATGCCTCTGTAGTGGTCTCTCAATCCGTTGGTGGTTGAAAAAATATTCCACCTCTGGGACCTGCTGTGATCTCTTTGCATCCCACCCTGAACAACAAGTGCAGTAGCTACTTTGCCCTAATTCCCCCCTCCAGGTTGTCACTGAGGGATGCTCTTCTTCACGATTGCCCCCCCCACCCAGTCTATTGTATCAGTTAAAGAGACTCTGATTAACTGAAATAAAGTTCAGCTGTCCTAGTAGGATTTTCCTGACATTTACTCAGTTGCCTGCTACAGAAAAAGCCATGGTTCGCAGAGAGTTTACAAAGCATCAAAGGGATCTCATTGTTGAAAGGTATCAGTCAGAAGATGGGTACAAAAAAATTTCCACAGCATTGGATATACCATGGAACACAGTGAAGACGGTCATCAAAAAGTGGGCAAAATAATGGACAACAGTGACACTGCAAAGAACTGGATGTCCCTCCAGAACTGATGAAAAGACAAGACAAAAACTGGTCAGGGAGGCTGCCAAGGGACCTACAGCAATACTGAAGGAGCTGCAGGAATTTCTGGCAAGCACTGGTTGTGTACTATATGTGACCACAATCTCCCATATTTTCCATATATCTGGCCTATGGGGTAGGGTTGCAAGTTGGAAGCCTTTTCTTACAGAGAAAAACATCCAGGCTTTGCTAAAATTTGCAAAACAATACATCATGTCTCCCAAAAGCATGTGGGAAAATGTGTTATAGTCTGATGAGACCAAGGTTGAAATTTTTGGCCACAATGCCAAAAGGTATGTTTGGCACAGACACAGCACTTCCCATCACCAAAAGAACACCATCCCCACGGTGAAGCATGGTGGTGGCGGTATCATGCTTTGGGGTTACTTTTCTTCAGCTGGAACTGTATCTTTAGTCAAGTTGGAGGGAATTATGAACAGTTCCAAATACCAGTCACTTTTGACCCAAAATCTTCAGACGTCTGCTAGAAAGCTGAAGATGAAGAGGAATTTCACTTTTCAACACGACAATGACCCCAAACATACATCCAAATCAACAAAAGAATGGCTTCTCCAGAAGAAAATTAAAGTTTTGTAATGGCCGAGCCAGAGCCCACACCTTAATCCAATAGAAAATCTGTGGGGTGACCTAAGTAGAGCTGTGCACAAGAGATGCCCTCGCAATTTGACAGATTTGGAGCACTTTTGCAAGGAAGAGTGGGCAGATATTGCCAAGTCAAGATGTGCCCATGCTGATAGACTCCTTCCCAAGAAGACTGAATGCTGTAATTAAAGCAAAAGGCGCTTAAAGTATTAGTTTAAGGGTGTGCACACTTATGCAACCAGCGTATTGTACATTTTTTATTTTTTATATTTTTCCCCTAACAGATTTGTTTGTTTTTCAATTAAATTGCACAGGTTATAGGTCACATTAAAGATGGGAAAAGTTTTGAAATGATTTATTGTGGTCTCATGTTTTTTTTATTGCAAAAACCTGGCATTTTAAAAGGGATGTGTACACTTTTTATACCCACTGTAGGTTCATAGATTACTACTAGCCTAATTGCCCCTGTTGGCCATTTTAAGCCTAGTCAATTTCCCCATATGAGAGTCAATCTGCACCTTCTGTGTGTAAGGTAAGCACCTTAACCATTGTGCCAACCAGCTCCCAAAAATAGTTCATATGTAAGTTCTAGGCTAGCTGCCCTTGCCGGCTGTTTTAAGCCTAGCCAGTTTCCCCACAAAGGTGAGAATTAAACCCTTTACCTTGTGTCTTTCAGGTAAACACCTTAAAAATTATGCCAACTTCTGTGTTAACTACGTCCACCATACAGTGTCATTTCTGACAAGAAGCCAGGCTTGCCTGTTATCAGAAACCATGGAGCAAGTCTTTTTGGCCTTGGAGAAAGTATTCAGGACCTGCTAGGAGGTGATCAAAGGTGGTGGTGTGTGTGTGTTAAGTTGGGGAAAGTTAGATGGAGATGGGGAGTAAATTTAAAACTGAATTTGTCTGCTAATAGGTTGTCTATGTCCTCAGGGAATGAGCAAATGTTATTAGCTCTGAGGTTTCTGACATGGGTGAAAAAGGTTTTGTGGTTGCTGTTATCAGAGGCAGCAATTTTTTCAATGCATACGCTTCTGCGTGGAGACGTGCGTGAATGGGCGTACCTTCGTTGAAGGTTGTGCGTCAGGGCTGGTAACTCTGCACGTAAAAATCAACTACCAATCATTAGCGGACCGGAGCTCTGCTGTGGCGACCCCTAACCAAGAAAAGCCGAAAGACGCAACAACTTTTGGAGGATTTCATTTTGAGTTGTTGATTTTTTTTTTCAAGTTCATGCCAATATGATGGAGTATTAAGTTTGATTTTACAAACTGTGAGTTTTTTCTTACTTTATAGGTTGTATTAGGGTTCCACCATAGGGGTTTATTCATGAATTTGACATTGTGCTTGTGTCTTATGGGAACAGATGCCTGAATACATGCTTTGAAGTGGGCATAGAAATTATTCGCAAATGTGGCAGCTTTTAGGATGCGGGTTATTGAGTTTTTGAGCTGAACGGTGAATTTTCATCAGATGTAGTTAGGTGGATTACATTTGCCTTCGAGTACTCTAAAGACCGAAAGGTTTTGTGTTAAATCAGATCTTCCCCAGTAGTAAGCATTACTGAATGGAGTCAGATTTGACCAGTGATGCAGTAACTGCAGGTATTGAGCAAAGGCTGGCAATGTCTTTGAATCCCTAGTTAGGACACGAACCATTTGGTTTGGGGACACGAACCATTTGGTTTGGGGAGCTAGCAGTAATGAAGTCCAGGAATCTTTGTGCGTATTTATTTGAGGTGGTGTGGATTTAATGGTTAATGGAAGGATAGTTTGAAATCTCCGAACAGGACAGTGTTAGGCTCAATGGGAGGATGTCAGTTTGTTTTATATGCCTCATGCAGATCTAAACATTTTGCTGCCTGGATTAGCCATTTTGAGTCAAAACCCTTATTCAGAAGGGGTCCTGAGAGAGTAATCTAAACATTTTTATTTTATTTTACATTTTTCACCAAGTAGGTGGACTGGTCTGAGGTGAAATAAATTCTGTACATTTTAAAGTACTTTTATGTTCTGTTGGCATGTTTTCAAAGAATGTGATTACGTATGGAGTATGTTTCTAGCTGAGTACCTGCTTTTTTGATAAGTGCCATGGAATTTTAATATCTTAAATGTTAATATTTGCAAAATACATTTGGTAGCACACAAGGCCATGAAACTTTTGGCCTCAGTAGCCTATCCTTACATAGTCTGACTTGATGCTGCAGTTTTGGCTTAAATGTTTAGGATATGTAAGGAAAGATTATAAAGTCTTCTGTTCTTCAGGCTGAACCAGAAAATGCACTGGAAAACCGCTTTGTTTCTTGACCCTTCGTGTGAATGTAAAATTGCAAAAATGAAGAAACTGTCTGGCATAAAACAAAGAGCTCCTTTAGAATGTTACTTTCATTTTGATTTAAATGTTTGTGGTGTAACAAACCATTTGCATGCTAAATTTCTGGTTAACCTAAGCATACTGATGGTTTCAGTGCTTGTGACTTGTGGGCATTTATTCTAAAATCCTACCACAGCTTGGCCATTGAGTAAAATAGCCTTATGTTTATTTTGTATGGGAGGATTGAAAAATACACTTTACCGAGTGCTGAAGTCCATTATGTATGTTGGTTAACCAGTGCAGTCTGTGTATTTTGGAAAGGACCTATTCATGTTTATGGTGTGACTGTAATTTCATCATGTATGGAATGTAACATTTTAAAAGAAAATGACTAAATAAGTGGAAGTAATGAACAGAGCTAGCCCGCTTGGATGCAATTTTTAGGGTCCTTGGAATGTTGGGTTTTGTAAATGCTTGTATGCCATATATTTGTTGAACCACTATTGAATTTCTCTTTCTCTCTCTCGTGTAATTCAGTTCAAGACAACTAGTACGAAGAATGTGCCAGTTGTGGGTTGGATGGTTATGATGGCAGATGACCCAGAGCATCCAGATGTTTTCATACTAACGGATTCTGAGAAAGGTGAGTGTACAGTATGCTAAAAGAACTGAATAGCCTTTTGTTCCACCTGTTTAATAAGTAATTATTGACTTGCTACATTTCAGGTCAGACCTTTGAACCCTTTGCTCTGGGGCTTCACTCCCAGCCTGACAGGAGTGGAGCAGCTGTTTCAGAAGTGTGCTGTTCATTTAGGTGCCATGACAGCAAGTATACAGAATTCCATGTTGGTGCAGTGCCGAAGTTTTTCTGACACTGTGTATGCACTCAACTTGTACAGTGTTTCATGGGGTTAGTGACATGCAGAGTGTTCTTATGGTGAGGGAGTAGGGTTACGCCAATGTTTTGTTTCATATGACTGATTTTTTTTTTTTTTTTTGTACATCCATTCGTTCCTTTATTTATTTCCATTTGTTAACCAGGGTAGTCTGACTGGGCTAAAAGCTCCTTTTCCATCATTCATACGTGCCATCTAAAACCTTTCCTTGTGCCTTTCTTTCCACAGTGGAATAAGATATGATACCGTAAACTACGTCATCTATTTTATATCTGACTAGTGAAAGGGTAAATAAGCTTGCAAAGCATCCAAAGCCTGGATTTAAGTTTAGGAGTTTCAGGAAAATCCGGATGCTTGAAAATCCAGATTAAGTTAAAATTGGCCACAATGCAGCTTCCTGTACTCCTAGTCATAATGCTGTGTGTGGAAGAAGGTAATGTTTTAAAAGGCTGCTTTTTAGCTGCCTTCTTCATTTAGTGCTCAGACATACACCTGTGTCCATAATGACACAGGATTAGTTAATGACTTGGCAAAGCAGAGGTCCAGCCAGCTAGGTGTGGAGTGTTGTAAGGAGCAGGCTTGATGGTAGCCTGTTCACCAGCATTGGTGAGGGTTCTGTCCCTTTGCAGTACCACTTTCCAGATATTGGAAAACAGTACAGAACTACAAGGCAGTACCCCTAAAGGGTTGCAGAGTGTGTGTGTTCTGTACACACAGGAGTGTACATGTATCTATAAAGTCATATATGCAGTGTATGCATGGGACTGTATATGCATGTCATCATATGTGCTCTGCACGTATGGTAGTGTGCATGTATGCACATGATCATATATGCTGTGCATGCCTGGAGAGGTGTGTGTGCGTGAACACACACTATCTTATATGGTCTAAATTCACTGCAAGTATGCTAGTCTGCACAACATTTTTTAGGGTGTGCGTAAATGTGGTGCTCATGTAATCGCATCATTTTTATTTGCATGGCAGATCTCAGAGGACTTGCATATAGGGCATTAAAAGGGAAAAAATACAGCTAGACACAGTATTTTGGGGTTAGGCTACATTCACTTCCTTTCTCAGCATGAGAGAGACCCAATCCCTGATAGCTTAGTACAAGAAATTGTGACAAAACACTCAGTTTGTAGTACATCAGATTGTAGCATAACGTACAAGAAATTGTGACAAAGCATGCAGTGTGTAGGACATTAAATTGTAGTGTAACATAGAGCAATAGGAGGGTTCAGCAGTCATAACCTCTGTGTTCATGACATGGATGCCAAGAAATTCGCTCTCGAGATGAATCGTGGTATCATGTTGTGAACTCGTAATACAGAGTTACGATCTACTTGACCCCCTCATAATTCTTTGTAGTGCATGGAGATTTATCTTCTCATTGTACTCCAAATGAATCAAAATTAAGATTTAAAAATAAGAAAAAAAACATGATGTGGTGGTGGTGCTTTGACAGCCGGTAAAGCAGTGGAAGAGCGATTGACATCTTGTGTGATGTCCTTCAAGAATGCAACTGCAGTCATAACATATGGGTTGTCTTTTTTGGCATCAAATAATTCGTAAATAAACTGACTACTACCCTATTTAGTTCGTTCTACTGTAATCAGTTTCTCCATGATCACTTGGAACCCTGCAATGGTGTAGAACTTTTTGAACATAGTAACATTATTGTCTCTTGAATTTGTCTCTTGAATTTGTATTGTACTTGTAATTTTGAGCTGGTATCTTTACTGTCTTGTTGATACAATAATCATGCCAAGGAAAGCATAAAGAATGTTAATTTGTTATGCCTATCATTTATGTACCTGTAAACCTATGTGTTTTCTGTTTTTTCTCTGTGGAGCTTTTCTCCCCGGGCCTCCGCTGAAAATGGACATGTATCCAGTCGGACTATCCCGGTCAACAAATGTAAAATAAAATAAATAAATTGTCCTGCCTCAGGCAGCCCTCGGTCGGCCGGATTCCAAAGCCTGGGTCCGACGTCGGCTGATGTCGCATTTCTCTCTGACGTCAGAGCGGCTGGAGTATATAAGCATCAGCCGACGCCATCTTCTTCAGTCTTTCTTGCTGCGCGGTGCCCGAAGCAGAAGCAGTTCGCAAGTGCTGGTCGGTCAGCTCCTGTATTCTTCGAAACCGAAGACATCAAAAAAGCTAAGTACCCCGTTGGGGACCTTTTCTTGCCTCAGCCGATGTCAGAATTAACTGAAAAAGTAAATAATTGTTTGTCTTGTGGTAAACAAATACCTCATAAGGATTTCCATTCTTACTGCCTCCCTTGCCTTGGCCCAGACCACGACGTCTTGGCCTGTGCCGCCTGTACTCGCTTCAATAAGCGCACTCTCAGGCGCCGGGCGGAGTTCGCTGAAGACTTTTTTGGCGAAAAGTTTGCTTACATTATGCCGTCGGAACAACCGACTACACATATTTCTAAAAAACGGAAGGACCGGGACCGACCTCCTCGGCCCGCGACTTCCTCCGACTCCACACCAAAACTTACCGCGAGTGCCCCGGTTCCCTCTGAGGCGGTTATTCCACCGCTTGGAACCGAAGACACTGCATTACCGATACCTCCGACACCGGAGGCCACACCGACGCCAATTATTGATTTTCCTCCGGATACTGTAACCGAGGAAATGCCCGAGACCATTGCTGTGGATAAGGTTACCCCTGCACGTGGGGCTGCCAGGCCTCCCATGTCTATGTCTATCAAGGCCTACACACGTGCAAAGGCAGTGAGCCAGGCCAAGCCTGCAAGCCAGGCCAAGCATCACTGTGCTAAAACCTTGCCTCAGCCTAACCCTGAAGCTCAAATTATGTCCTTGGCCGCAGATCTAATTTCTCTGATCAGAGGCTCCCAGGCCCATCCTGAGAGAGGATCCCAGCCTCCTCTTGATAAGAGGCCCAGGGTTGAACCACCTGACCCCCTTTCTTCAGATGAAGATTCTGGGGACTCTGTGCTTTCCGAATCCCAGGAACCCCCTTTTCAGACTTTCGAGAATTCGGATGCAGAGGACTCCATTCCTTCGGCCTCTCCTCCTGAGGATATTTCTTTTGGGGAAGTTCTGCATTCCATGAGGGAGCATTTCCAGTGGCAAGGTCAGGAATTTTCTGATTCCAGGAAGCGCCTTGAACTTTCCTTAAAAGCCACAACACAGACCCTTAGCTATTCCTCCTGTGCTTGATGTGTTGGATGACCTTTACTCTGACTCCAGTGCTACCCCTGATTCTCTGCCCCCGGCTCCTGTCAAGCCTGACAGATACTATAGGGTCCCTGAAACCCATTCTCATTTCTTTAGGGCCCATGCTGTAGACTTAGAAACTATTTCCCAGGGGCCTAAGGGGGTTTCTGCTACCACTTCCAAAAATCCTTTGCCTTCCGACAGAGAGGCAAGGTCCTTAGAGAGATGGGGGAAGAAGGTTTACACCTCTACTACCTTAACTATGAGAGCTCTCAGTTGTCTGATTTACAGAAAAAATTAGCCTCTCCTGACCCTTTAGATAGGAAATCTTTGCAGGAGGCTGTCCATAACTCTCAGCAGGTTAGTAATCATTTTCTGCAGTGTGGATATGATGCATTGGAAGCTTCATGTAGGGCAGCTATGACAAGAGCGGTCATTCGTAGACATGCATGGTTAAGAGAGCAACCTTTACCGGATCTTGTTAAGGCAAAGCTACTGGATGCTCCTTTGGAAAAGAACAAACTTTTTGGTGATCATGCTAAAGATGTGTTAAAGACCATTGAAGAAAAAGCCAAGTCAGTTCAGACAGTTAAAGATTTTCTCCAGGTTCAGCCCCCCAGGTTCAGCAGGAACTGGCCTTCTAAAAACTGGTCTTTCCCAAATCCGGAAAAATTTCAAAGGGGCAAGAACAGGCGTGCCCGTGGCAGAGGGCAATATAGAGGATCCTACAGGGGACGCCAATGGCAACCAACAAACCAAAGAGGTGACACAGGGGTTTCCCCTGTCACTCAGGGACAATCTCAATGACTTGACTCTAACTTCTCCGACCAAGGAGCAAAAACAAGCTCCTTTGAGAGGAAAGTTATCTCTGTTCTCAGAAAATTGGCACAAACTGACAAAAGACAAATGGATATTGGACATTATAGATCATGGTTACAGGTTCTATTTTCATACCTTACCAAGAAAACAAGGCATGCCAAATCTTCCACAAAATCAAAAGGCAGAGGCTATCAAGCAAATTTCTATGCTGACTCAGATCAAAGCAATAGAAAAAGTGCCTCAACAAGAACAAGGTCAGGGGTTTTACTCAAGACTGTTCCTTGTTCCAAGAAAAGAAAATAAATGGAGACCGATACTGGACTTGTCCGCTTTAAACACTTTTTCTCATAGTACCAAAGTTCAAAATGCTGACCTTACAGCAACTCCTTCCCATGCTGGGCAAGGGGTCTTGGCTGATTACTCTGGACCTCAAGGAGGCATACCTGCATGTCCCTATCAGACACAGCTGCAGAAGATACCTCAGATTTCTTGCAGGGCCAGAGCATTATCAATTCTCAGCATTGCCTTTTGGCTTATCTACTGCGCCCAGAGTATTCACGAAATGCCTGGCATCAGTAATTGCTCATTGCAGACTCCATGGGATGCAAATCTACCCCTACCTGGACGATTGCCTCATACAAGCGGACAACGAACTAACCTTGACAAAAAACTTGAATTATGTCATACACTTGCTACAGGCTTTGGGATACACAGTCAACTTTCAAAAGTCAAGACTTCTACCATCCCAGCAAATAACTTTCTTAGGAGCCAAACTAGACACAGCCTCTCAAATGGCCTATTTGACAGAAGACAAGCAAGAGCAGTTAACTCATTACTTCAAAAGTTTAGCAAGACTCTCCCAGATGACTGCAAGGAGATTCCTACAGGCCCTGGGGTTTATGGCATCTTGCATTCTCCTGGTCCCACTAGCAAGACTACACATGAGAAAACTTCAATGGTATCTAAAGAGCTTATGGTCTCAGCACAACAACAACCTAGAAGCAATTATCCCACTCATTCCATGTCTTCAAAAGGAATTTCTATGGTGGGCCTCAGCAAGTCAGTCAAATACAGGCATGCCGTTCAAAAAACCTCAGACAACACAGACCATTACCACAGACGCCTCAGACCATGGATCGGGGGCGCACATGGAGGGCAGATGTATTCAGGGACAATGGAATCCAAAGGAAGAACATCTGCATATCAACCAAGAAGAAATGCTGGCAGTAATGCATGCCATCGAGGCCTTTGGACATCAACTTCATCAAGGCCACCTTCTAATAAGGACAGACAACACCACTGTGATGTGGTACATAAACAAGCAGGGAGGTACTCACTCTTACCCCCTTTGCAGGCTAACAATGAATCTTTGGGAAAAATCACTGAGTCTAAACATACAGCTACAGTCCCAATTTGTTCCAGGCAGAGACAATGTTCTGGCGGACAGTCTAAACAGGAATTTCCTAGACCCAGACGAATGGAGGTTACATCCAGACATCTTTGCACAACTAACCTCGGCATGGGGCAGGCCAGACGTAGACCTATTTGCCTCCCATCTCAATCAT
This sequence comes from Protopterus annectens, assembly GCF_019279795.1. Taxonomy (NCBI): domain Eukaryota; kingdom Metazoa; phylum Chordata; order Ceratodontiformes; family Protopteridae; genus Protopterus; species Protopterus annectens. The sequence continues at coordinate 333,511,628 of NC_056744.1, read as the reverse complement.
CAGCTACAAAAGTTCTGCTCAAGGACAAATCATCCACAAGCATGGAAGATAGATGCTCTCTCATTCAACTGGAGCTCCCTAGTCATCTATGCATTTCCACCTCTGCCACTGATGACCACAGTGTTACTAAAGATCAAAGCAGAGCAGCCAAAGGGAATCCTAATAGCTCCGAACTGGCCGAGACAACACTGGTACCCACTACTACGGAGCATATGTCAACAAACCGTGGGCCCTTCCCAAATGGCCTCAACTGTTGACTCAACACAACTTCAGGACAGCTCATCCCAACCTCCAGACTCTACAGCTAACAGCTTGGAAGATCACATAAATAACCTCAATTTATCTCTCTCCAAGGAAGTTCAGCGGATACTCACAGAAGCCCGCAGACCATCCACCAGAAGGGCTTACTCAGCCAAATGGAAGCGTTTCAGCATTTGGAATACCAACAAGGGTCAAGATGCATCAGTACTGAGCATTCCACTCATTCTGGAGTACTTGGCAGAATTGCTAAATAAGGGACTTTCATACTCTTCCATAAAAATACATGCTTCAGCTATCTCAGCTTGATACAACACTGACCCACCTGTGTTCTCACATTCTTTGCTAAGGCAATTTCTTAGAGGGATCAAGAATATAAAACCTCCAAGAAAGGCACCAGTACCAGGTTGGGATCTCAATTTTGTGTTAGAAAAATTGACTCTACCTCCCTTCGAGCCAGCAGCTTCAGCGGATTTACAATTTCTGTCCTGGAAGACAGCTTTCCTGCTGGCCATTACCTCAGCTAGAAGGGTTTCAGAATTACAGGCACTAATGGCAATACCACCCTTCATAATCTTCCACCGAGACAGGGTCTCCTTACGAACCAATCCTTCCTTTCTGCCAAAAGTGGTATCTAGGGGTTCTCTAAATCAGGCAATTCACCTGCCTACTTTCTTCCCCAATCCTGAAAACAAAGGGGAAAGACTGTTGCATACTTTGGACATACATAGACAACTTCGCTACTATCTAGACGGAACCAAGATCAGTAGGAAGTCCGATCAGCTATTTGTAGCTTACGCTCCTGGAGTACAGGGAAAAGCAATTTCCAAACAGACAGTTTCAAAATGGATTGGACATTGCATCAGATATTGTTATTCCTTCCATGGAAAGAGTGTGCCAGCCAATATCAGACCACACTCTACCAGAGCTACAGCCACCTCCACAGCCTTCTTAAGAGGGGTGCCTACAAAGGATATTCTAGAAGCTGCTACATGGTGCTCCGTGCATACATTTTCCAAACACTACAACCTCCCTTTATTTTCCAGATCCAGAGCAGGCTTTGCTTCGGCAGTCCTGCAAGGATTGCTAGCTACACCATCCTTTTCCTAGAGCATACCACCTCCCCCAGCTAAGCTATGGTATTCAACCCATATGTTATGACTGCAGTTGCATTCTTGAAGGACATAGTACAGTTTTGTACCTACCATAAATGTAGATGTCCGATAGATATGCAACTGCAGTTGGGGTTTTCCCTCCCTCCTTCCCCTCTATGCCTTGGGTCCACTCCTCTCCCTGTTATTCTTAGCTGGGGATATCTGTTATGGTGTATCTGTTTATTGCTTACTTATTTGCCTGGAAACCTATTTTTGTTATACAAATTTGATTTTAGCCTTCCTTGGAGGGCACCTGGCATCTGGGGCAAGAAACACTGAAGAAGATGGCGTCGGCTGATGCTTATATACTCCAGCCGCTCTGACGTCTGAGAGAAATGCGACATCAGCCGACGTCGGACCCAGGCTTTGGAATCCGGCTGACCGAGGGCTGCCTGAGGCAGGACAACCCATATGTTATGACTGCAGTTGCATATCTATCGGACATCTACATTTATGGTAGGTACAAAACTGTACTTTCTCTGTGTACGGAATGCATTTTAATTCAAAATACGGTCTACTTCAGGCACAAAACGGAGTTCAAAGAAAGCCTTTTCATGTCCTGCTGCTGCTGTTTACTGGTCAGTGCTGTCTACGTTTTGTGCAGATGTGATGTTAACAGCACCTAGGAGGTGGTGCTAAGCATTCCCTGTAGGCGTTCTTAAGGTCAGGTCTTGCACTGTGCTAGCACTGAACCAGACTTTAATTTAGGCATTTTTTAGGATAAGGGCGCCTGATGCACTATATAGTATTTATTTATGAATATGTTGCATAAATAATATAAAGTGAATAACTTGTAAGTCTGATGTGTTTATGCAGTAAGCATTTTCACACATGATCTGTGTACAAATGCATGCAAGAGGGATGATTTAGAGTATCTTCACTACATGTAGGCCTTTGGTAAGAACCCTCCTTCCAGAGCCCCAGAAAGCTTTCCCTATCAAACCTGATTGTACTGGGTTAACAGGCTATTCCCCACTTTCCTTGGTAGCCTTTTCCAGAGTTATAGCAGTGTGAACATACAAGTATAGCAGGCAGTAATCGTCACTAGAGCAACAAGAGCCTTCATGTGTGCTAAATATGCGGACCTGAAAGGACTAAAATTGTCAAGTTTCATGGCTTTGAGGATGTAAAGTACTGCAAGAGTTTGTACATCACCCTGTCTGAGCAGTTGCATATGGCTTCCTGGCAGTAGCTGTGGCCTGATGGGAACAGTTTAATATTCCTGAAATAGACTAAATGGCCAAACCTGTGGACTTATGAGAAATGGCCGTCTGAGACTTGGTATATGTAATCACTTTTCATAGAGGTGTTTATCTTGGCACTGGTAAGGATATGCAAGTTTTGTGGTGGTTTGGTTAGCCCCCTCATACCTCCCAACCATACTGAATTACTCAGTTTTTACCGAGTTTTAGGGTCCAAATGTGAAGGGGTGTCATGATTCCCGAGTGGCATCCCTTCATTTCCGATTTTTCCCTTTATTTTTCAATTTTCGTGCTGTCGGTGATGACGTCATCACATGCGTGATGACATCAGCACTACCAGCCAGTTGGAATTGAGTTGAAGGAACTTCATTCATCATTTCCAGCTGGTGGGAACAGAAACCTATATGTGAGAGAAAATGGAGTTATATGGTGGATACTTGTTTATGCGAGCAAGTGGGAGTTAGAGTTCTATATGCGTTATGCGAGCAAGTTAGAGTTCTATATGCAGGAGGGAGTACTTGTTCATGCAAACGGGCGAGAGAGAGTATTTGCAAAAAGTCCAACTGGCCACTGCAAATGCTGTCTGGAGACTGAGAGCTAACAGTGCTTTATGGAGAGAAGAACTAAGTAAGGTAACTGGCTTTAGGTGTAGGTGTGTGTGTGTGTGTGCGCGCCCCCGTTCAATATACCCGGTGGCTAAAGGTACTCGGGCTCAAACCCTGTACCTTCAGTACAGGGTAAAAAGAGACTAAATTCCCTAGCCACCACCACTTATGAGCTTTGCCTAGGTTTTTTGTGCTAAGAGTTGAGAGCTATAGTGAGAAGTGAATTTGTATTCCCCCAGGTATTTTCTGTTAAGAGTTGAGAGGTATAGTGACAACTGAATTTGTATTCCCCAGGTGTTTTGTGCTGAGTTGAGAGCTATAGTGAGAAGTGAATTTGTATTCCCCCAGGTTTTTTCTGCTAAGAGTTGAGTGAGAATTGAATTTGTATTCCCCAGTTTTTTGTGCTAAGAGTTGAGCTGTAGTGAGAACTAAATTTGTATTCCCCCATTATTGGCTTTGTTTGTCCAGGTTGTTTGTGCTAAGAGGTTAAGAGCTGTGGCGAGAAGTGAGAAATTAATTCACTAAATGATAGCCAGTAAGTTTCAGTCTTCCTATTTTTCACGAAGCTGCTGATTTAGCATAGTGGTATGTTGCTCTGACTGTAGTGCATAGGGTTCTGTGTTCAAGACTTACTAGCGAAATGCATGGTGGTAACACAACATTTTATTCTAGCAACTTTACAAAATTATACAAGCAATGTTTAAAATGTGTCCCTGGTTTTTGACCATTTGCCCCCCCCCCAATAAAAATTGAAAATGTATGAGAAGCTGTGCAAGATGACTATGGCTTACACTGCTGTCACTCTATTTATAGTGTGGGTGTGGAAGCAGACTTTTATGATGGAAAATGTTCTGAATTGGGCAGTTTTGGCATTATTGGTTCATGCATTTTGTTTCATTGCCTACAGTAAGTCTACTGGAAAAATGTTTAAGCAATAAATTTAAAATGCACTCTAACAAGCGTGCTGTATTATACAAAGAAAATAATTTAAGGTGCATCAAAGAAAAGAACACATGTATGTTTCTTATTTTGTGTACAAGGGGCCAATGATTTGAAAACAGCCCAAAGGTAATCTTTATCCACCACTGGCCAGATGCATTTTCTTTGGATGTGTTGTGGGTTTCAATGCTGTTTCAATGAATGTAAGTTTTAATGCCAAGTCTATTTTCATTGTGAGACAGTATTGCTTTGACCAGATGTCTGTTAGTGTTTGTGTGTTGTTGTGCTGTAAAAATAAAATCCAAATAATCATTGTAGAAACAAAGCAGTATGCACACATTAGTGTTTATGGTAAGTGGGGTGAAATAGCCAGGTAATGGGACAATCGGAGTGGCTGCATGGGGGAATCAGGTGCCATATTTCGGTTGCGTGTTCTTCAGTTTGCGTTTGAAAGTTGGTATCCCACAATTCCGTTGGAGTGGGTGGGGTTACATAATTATGTATGCAAATCAGATGCTAATCACTGTGCAGATTTGTACCTATTTTTCATGGGCCTTGTCCATATTTTTGATGTCTCTAGGTTGAGAGGTATGAGCCCCCTGTAAAAGCAACTTTAAAGGAAAACTGTGATGTTTGCCACTGACTGTTCTGCATTGCATTTTTGGACTTTTTTCTGTAATTCCGGGACTCTATGTTACAAGTCTCTAAATTATATTAGGGATCCAGACCTGACAGTTGTGTTTTGATTTTGACTGTTGGCATCATTCTGGCTGATGTGTAAGAGTGTTATCTTACAACTGCAAGTCAGATTCTGCAGTTTGTCACCTTTTTCAGAGAAGCAGATCTGCATTTACTGATAGATAGGGATGGTTAATTCAGCTCATCCCAAGTCTGCTCAGGCTTCCTGTCAGAAGTGTGAGGCATGTAATTGAGTCTCATAACTAAAGAATATGAAGTTTCATTAGGCTTCAACTAAAATAGAAAGCAGATCCCACTTACTGAATCTAATTAACTACTACAAGACGGTTGCACAGACTATTGACCGTGGTCATGCTGTTTACACAGAATGTCTTGACTTAGCCAAAGTGGTCATCATAAGTAAGCTAAACGATTTAAATACCAATCCTTATATGGTAAGATGGATATCGAACTGACTTAAACTCAAAACCCACATTATGCTTGTGCCTCATCTACAAGTGTGAAGGTAGCCAGGGGAGTCTTCCAGGGCCCTGTACTGGGATCTCTCCTGTTCCACGTTTACTTGCCTGATATTCAAACTAAGTATTAGGCTCTCTGGTTATCTAAGTTTATAGATGACTCCAAATGTGGTGGAGGTGGTGTTGTCAACCCCCACCCTCTAACAGCTGTACCTTTTACAAGACTTACCATAGTTAATACCTGGTGTACTGAAAGGGTGCTCAGATTAAGTGGAAACGAGGTAGTATCTTTTCATTTGGCAAACACCACCTACCGTCAACTTATATTATAGGCAGTAGTAGATGAAATGAAAATCTAGTCTAGCATTTGGGTTGACATTTCCCTTTACTTCACTCACCATGTGGTAAAAGTAGTCAGATTTTTTTTTTTTTTTAGATATACTTAGGATGAATAATAACCAAGGGTATAGCATTCAGATCTAAAGATGTCTTTGCTCTTTTATATTCAGCATTGATTAGACCAATTAGAGAGTACAGTGCACCTTAGGGATGTGCCTCATTGACATATCAAACAGGTAGAGAAGCCCTGAAAGTTTCTAATAAAGGATGTCATGCGTAATGATGCTGTGCTATCAGTGGTTAAATGTCGTGTCCCTTTACTCAGTATCTTACAGATTCTTCATGGGTGATCTATGCCTCGCTTACTTTACCATTACAAATGATGTAGTCCTTGATGATCTGCATTTCTAAAAAACATAGCCTAGCAGGTACTAGAACCAGCACCGTAAGGCTTCACTAGCATGTAAATAGACCACAGTGGAGAGAGAAATTCAGTATGTAGTGCCTTTCCTTTCTCTGAATAAGCTGCCCCTGGTGTTTGAGCAGTGTGATATATTACCATCCTTCAGACAATATCTGAATGACTGGATAGACTCCCTCAGGTTTACCCCAGGACTAACTGGCTCATCCCTCTTTGAAAAAGGTATTGGAAATGTGTAGATGGTCACAAGACTAAATTTCTGAGTCCTATGAAGTTTTGATGCAGTAAATACTCTCTCTTAATTTTTTCCAATCTTAAGTATATACAGTGAATGTCAAAGCTCAGTGTAACCGCTTTAAAATGTTTAGGGGGAAGTTTTGCCTCCCTAAAGCTCTCCTCACTTTTTCAACTTGTGTATACTGAGGTAGCTATACCTCTGAATAGGTAGAATTTCCGAAGGTATTGTAAGTTTGGATGTGATAGACATTTTATGTATTATTTTTTTCCAGGCTTGCTATTCCATGGATCACATTTAGACCTTTGGTATCTTGTTTGTGTTGTGATATCAGCCAAACGGACTTTCATGTACCACTGAGAGACTTTGACAATCCATGACATCTATTTCCTTTTGCCAAATGCAGCATGAGTGCAGGCCAAAGTAATTGGCTTTGGCTGCACATCAAGTCACAGATAACCAGCTAAGCAAAGACAGCCAAAAAGCCCCAGTGTTCCACAAGCGCCACCTTTCTGGCATATGGGTAGTAGTTCATAGGTTCACAGGCATTTACTAGGCTAACGACCACAAGGGGCTTTTTAAGCCCAGCCATGCAGTAGTACCCTGCTGTCCTACTCCTGGCAGTCTTTCAAAGCTCATAACTCCTACTGCCTGTCTGTGAGTGAGAAGGACCAATCACCTGGCAGGACCAGGACAGCTTTTCACGTTGACAGACAGGACACTTTTCAGTTTTTCTTGTGATACAGTCAGAGAAAGATCTCTTAGGATATTGCTTCTCTCTCTGGGTCATAGCTGCAGAGCTTAGATAAGAAACTCCTCCTGGGTTTTATTTCCTCCCTCAGCCTTTTTCTATCAGTGCTGGAATAGTGTAGTCTACTGATTAGCTTATTTTTTCTTCTGCAAAATTTGTACATACATTGTGTGGTTTCTCCGACAGTGTAAGATGCATGTTGTTTATTTTCAGCTCTTTGAGTTTCTCTGGGTTTTTAAACCATTTTAAAGTGTTTTATGGCTATTCCTGATTGTTTAACTGAGTTTCTGCTCTTAAGTCTGTTTTAGTGCAGTTACTCTAATTTTCTCATGCTGCAAGAACTGTGATTCACTGCTATTTCCATTGATTAAAAACATGTTTTGAAAATTTTGGCAGGAAAACTTTCTGATTTTTCAGTTTTTTTCCCCTTTGGGGTTATGTTTGAGGTCATTAAACACGTTTAGCATTTAAATGTTTTTCATCTAAAGCACAATTTGGGCACCATTTTGCGAAACATTTCTGACAGGAATTTTTCTTAAATTTATATTTAATTCCTTGTTTAAGGATTGCATTAATTGGTGTTTGATGCGTTGTGTAGATTCAGAATTTTTTAACTAAATTTCTCATTTAAACCGCGATTTTGGTGCCATTTTGTTAATGTGACTTTTCTGACCGAAACTTAGTATTATTAATTTCTGGTCTAAGGCTTTTTTAGCTGTGTGTGTGTAATAGGCTACAGATAGCCTAAATTGTTTTATTTATTTATATTGTGGGTCTCTGTGATGTGTTTATTATGCTTTGTCCTGGGTTACTTAAATTGTCTTTTCAACAGTACAGCATTCAGTATAGTTTCCCTGTAGAAAGCGGGAACTTTGTGGGATTTGTCCATTTTGTACTTAGCTGACCATGCAACCAGTACTTAGTATTGTTCTAGTTGGTTTTTGCCAGTGTCTTGATGGATTCCCCCCTCCTCAACTACCATCATTCCCTTTTGCACCTAAAAAAAAATATACCTCAGCCTACATCTTATGACTCTAAAGTAACCCTAGCTAGTTTGGGGCAGGCTGTCGGACCATTCACCCCCCCCCCCCCCGGTTCCATAGTACAATTGTAATATCTCAACTGCCCTTGACACAAGGGGCTGACACATTCTGTGGAACTGTCTGGGACTGCACCATTGCTTGCTTCAGGTATGGAAAAACCAAAGCCTTCAGGTGTAGCGGAAGTCAAGGCTGTAGAATCTATGGCTGGAATTCAAGGCTGTAGAATCTGTGGCCAGTATTGATATTCTCCTCCTGGAGAGTCTCCCACTAGTGTAAAGGAAACAGAAGAGCCAACAGGTGGGGGGGAGCAGCAGTCTGACTGGTTTCCCCACCTGAGCTGGTGGCTATGGCTAGGTCCATTGTTCAGGCAGTTGATTATAGCGTGCATACCTGGGTTATGAGTAATATGCTGGTGCTTCCACCTCCTGCCAGTTTAAGGATTTGTGTTGGAGGAATTTTGACCTCTTCCAGTCAGATCAGTCAGTTTCCACTAATGGCAAACAGGTGCAGGTAGCCAAACAGATGTTTTCTTTTTTCCAGACATTGACTAGATTTAGAGATGTATTCAACTGGGAGCAATCTTTGGCAGCCCCTGAGATTAGCAGGGTTTCATCTTGGAGAATGAGTCTGCAGACACTGATACCTCTCTTCGCTTGATTCCCTTCTTGAATGTCTTCAAGAAGGCTTGTAGTTCTCCTCTGGTTATTAAGGTTTTGCCTAAGAAAGTGGTTTAAGTAATTTAGGGTATGTTTGACCTTACCTGGCCTCCAAGTCCCTTTGTCTGTAGACCCCACTTGTGTCCCTGGTGACTTTTGCTAATCAGAAGACCATGTCGTCTTCTCGTTTAGTCCCTCAAGATAAACTAGCTGGAATTTCAGGGAAAGAAGCTGGTGGATTCCATCACTGTAGCTTTTAAAGTGTTTAAGTACCAGTGTTTTATGTGGAAGTTTGTGTTGAGATGTTAGGATGAATATACTGCATCTTTGTAAGTAAGACGTTTGTTAAAGATATTGTTTCCAGTATTTCTCTGGTGTCAAAACATTACATCTGAGTGATGCCTCCAGGTGCATCTGCAAGTTAACTCCTACTGACGCCGTTAGGTGTCAAATAGTGCTTGTTCATGTTTGCATCAGTAATTCCAAATCCATGTTACGTACAAGGTTTTAGAAGATTTCATCTTAAAGCTTACACAATGGCAGACTCAACTGCATTAATATTTGACCTCTGTCTAGTGCAGGTAAATAGATGTTAACTGTTTTCACAATATTAATTTATATAGATATAATTTTCACATTTTTCTAAATATCTCAACAACCAAGTAACACAGACAGAACTCCTTAGCCTAATAGGAAAGTGCTTAGCTAGATGAATAAACTACTGCTGACAGTATGTGTATAACTTGAGTGGTTGCTGAGATATTGTCAGCTGTGTGCAAAATATTACAAATGTAATAGTTATTGTGTTTACTGTGACTTACAAGCTTCAGTTTAAAACCTAGAATCTAAAGAATACTACCTCTATAAAAATAGTTTGTGCTGTAGTTTGCCATTTATACTACTTCCATAATCCCTATGGTTCTACAGATATATGAGCATTTGTTTGAAATGTAGGACATAATTTGATTCTGTCAAAAGGTTTAGGCTCCTCCCATTGGAAGTTACAGTGCAAACTGCCTGAGCTCCATTGGAGGGAATGAGTTAAAACTGCCTTGGAGGGGCTGATACTCTTTCTACAAATGCAGTGTTGTCAGTGGTGATTATGAGGTATTCTTGGTTGCACTCCCATAATTTTTCTGATGAGTTAAAAAATGAAAGTTTGAGTGTTCCTCGAGTCTGATTGTATGTTTGGTACAGCAGCTAATTGGGCCCTTAAACGCTGGGATGGCAGTGGTAAATTGATGCAAGGGATATTGAACAATGTTTCATATTCCTAAGTTCTCCTCCATTTAGCAATATAACTTTCTGTGGCCTAACAGAAGTCACAACCAAACAACAACTAAGGCAATGGATTCCCCCCACTAAGTTACAACTATGCTGAAGTTTGGCACCCATGTTTACCAAGTCCCACATCGGGTGCCTCATCTCTCAAGTTAACTCTCAACAAGGCAGCTTGGCTGCCAGTGGTTTCCAACAAATGGTTGCTAAACATTGTTGGGAGAGATTACAATGGAAAGAACATCTGCCTCCATTCGAGTGGGGGGGGGGTTATCCACTAGACCACACTGTTATTCCCTCCTATTCTCCAGTAAATGCTGGACTCGCAGGTTATAGAACTGGTCCCTCCTTTGGAAAGAATGAGAGGTGTCTACTTCAGAATTGTTTTTGTTCCAAAAAAGAGCAGTCACTGAGATCTGTGCTGGACCTTTCTTTTCTTGATACATTTTTCTGTGTCCCTGAGTTCAAGATGCTCACCCTGCAGAAGGTGCTTCCCATGTTGGCAGACAGCTGCTCCACAGTGACCCTGAACTTGGATGGCAATCATATCCCCATTGTTCATACCTTCAGGAGATATCAGAGCTTTACTGTGTCTGGTTCACACTGTCAGTTTTCTGTATTGCCCTTTGGGTTATCCACTGCACTGTAATGGCTGTGTTATCTTGTCATACATATAACACAAGATCAGTTGTTTTTGGATTATTTGGGGTTTTGGTGTCTAAGGAAACATGTTTTCAACATTTTCAAAAGAAGAAAAAAAAGGTAAGCATCTGTGTTTTTGTTGTTGTTCCATGTGTATTCCTTTTCTGTGTGTGATATATTCGCTCATGTGGCAGATGTTCATAGGAAAGTTTATATGGCGACTGTCTCAGTTGACCAGTCATTAACAGAAGGAAGGATAAACTACATGTCTTATTTTGTAATTTGTGAACTTTTTACAAGATAGTGTATAGCTGGGATACGATACTCACATTACCCAGGGAGGGTATCTTAACCCTCCAAAATAATTCAATGGGGAGGGTTAAGGAAATTCTGAGAGTGCTTATGTACCAATATAGGACAGTACTACAGTTAATACATTAAAAAAAGAAGGAATGACAAGGTCCTGAAATATTGTGATGGGAGAATCATTAAAAGTGAAACTAGAGGCCTCCAGAAGGGACAGCTGAGACAGGATCAGCATGTTGAAAAGATGACACCAGAGGTGGCCTACAGAAGGTAGGATTGGCAAAGTGTGATCATGCAGTCCACTAAAGGTTGATTGAAAAGGTAATACTGTTAACCGCCTGAAAACTGGCTCAAACACTTGTTAGGAAGTGTAGTGTAAGAAGGGTCACTACATAAGGATGAACTGTAAGTTGAATAATATAATGAGAGATGTCAAGGATGACAGGGGGTAACTGAACAGGGGAGAGAGAAAAAAAGGGAGGCAATACCACAAAGGAATACCACTGGAGAGTTGGGAGTAAGATTGAAGTCACCAAACCACAAGGATCATGTGAGAGGAGAGCAAGCTTTCCCTTTATTATTAAGGAAGGTGAAAGGAGCAGGAGAGAGAGAGTAGGTGGATGTATACAATTCACAAAACATATTTCAGTGGAAAGAGGTTTTATAATGGTAGCTCTGACCGTTTAATTATAAGATACAATCGGATGATTGGATTTTCGCAAATATGAGAGAAGGGAAGGAAATTTATACTTCAGATGGGAAAGGGGGGGTAGTGGGGTGGTCAGGAAAGGTAGGTATCCCACAGTGAGTGAAGCAAACATGGTGACATGGGATGACATTTAAATTACTATCATGGAATGTTAATGGCTAGGTGGGAATGGACAAAGTTAACAAAGTGGTAGAGGTGATAAGGCAGAATCATGCTAATGTTGCAAGAATCCCATTCCCAGCAGAATAACCTTGGCTGCTGTATATTTACCACTGAAATTGAGTTCCTTTGAAATAAAGATGATTATAATCAAAATAACGGTATATATATATGCAAGGTATAGGGTTAATTGGAATGTAATTATATCACCCCAGGGTATGAGGGGGGCCCATGAAAGTTTAGGCTGTCTGTAGAGGGCAGTTGCTCAGAAGTTTTGTATGGCTAGTGTGATGCCAGCAATATTTCAGAGGGATCTAGGTTTCTACCTATAGATTTGACCAGCATAATACATTGGCTAGGCTAGATAGATTGTACGGTCACTAAGGAACATCCAGAATTAAAGTGTAGAGCTATGTCCCCTGTATTGGTTTCAGACTATGCCAGGGTGAGACTCCAAGTAAGTTGATCAGACGAACAACAGGGAGGCAAACATTGCAAAACAAGGGTTAGGGTAGATAGTGAGCCAAGAAGATAAAAAGGAGGTTATTATCCATGTGAAAGACCTAGAAACTTGTATGTGGATGGAGACAGAGAAGGCCAAAAATGAAAATAGTAAGGAGAATGCAAAGGTCTGGGGAGAGCTAGATGATAAAACATGCTCAGAGGTGACTGGATGGTGAATCGGGAGCAATCAATTTTAACCAGGCCGTCAGCACTAATTGGGGGTGAAACGTCATCAGAACAGCTGTAGTGGTTAATCTGTGGATTACATCAGGAAAGAGTAGAAAGAAGTATAATCGGAGATCCTACGATGCAGAGGAAGGGGGACCTGATAGGTGACGCATTTACATGATGTACATCGTGTTTCACTGTTGCAGTCCTAACTAATGGGTTATCCGGCTCCTGGTAGCCCTCGGTCAGCCAGAATACCAAAGGTAAGTAAAAATTACGTCGGTTGTAAAGGACGTCAGGGCATCCGATACAAAAGGAGGCAGCCGACGTCACTTCTTCAGTCTTCCTTGCTGCCGAGCCCGAAGCAGAAGCTTTTCATGCACGTTCGCCGATCGGCAGTTTACCTTTGGTTTCTGACTACAAGAGTTGGTCTACTACAGCCAAGTAACCCCGTTGGGGATCCTCTTTTCTTGCCTTAACGAATGTCAGAAAAAGTTAATAATTGCTTTACCTGTGGAAAGCAGATTCCCATTCCTATTGCATTATTTGTTTAGGCCTTGACCACGATGTTCCCAATTGTGATCTCTTTGCCTCCTTTAATCTGCATACTGTCCGTTGTCTGGCTAAGATTTTGGCTAGGCATTTTGGAGTTTGGCCTAAATTCGTTGGTATGACATCTGCCGGTCTTCAGGCTTCGGATATTCTGAAGAAACATAAGGATAAGGACCGCAACAGGTCTCAGAAATCAGTCCTCTGCTGAGATTAAGTTGGTCGTCAGTCAGGCAGTAGCCAGTGAGTCACCTTTGCAGTCCCTGCAGTCCGCAGATGTACAACAGCAGACCTTGATTGAGTCCGAGTCCCTTAGGCCTCCATTTTGCCTTCCAACCTGTCACCGGTTGCCTCTTCTACTGGAGCCGGAACCTCTAAGCTGACTCCGGTGTCCGTGGTCTCCGTTTTGCATTCTGAAAGCAAACTTTTTCCTTCGACTTCTGCTGCAACTTCGGCAGTTGCCAGGCCTCCCGAGTCCTTCAGGCTTGCAGGTAAATCTTCCATTTGTAAGCCTGTGAAAAGGCAGGCTCCAGTTTCTTCTCGTTCCCCTCAATCCCAAATGGTTAAAATGACTAATGATTTGTTAACTCTTATTAGGAGTTCTCAGCCTCCTCCTCCTCCTAAAAGGCGCAGGGATGTTTCTCCTGAGGTTTTGTCCTGTTCAGGTTCGGTTTCTTCCAGCATTTTTGCTGATGAGGAATTTTCTAAAGCTTTTTCTCCTTTTGAGGATTCAGATGCAGAGAATTCCATCCCTTCGGCCTCTTCTCCAGAGGATTTCTCTTTTAAATGGGAAAGTCAGGATTATCCCCAATCCAAGAAACAGATTAGGGAGTTTCTGGATTTACCTCCGCATAAGCCTCTTGCTATTCCCCCTGTGTTGGAAGTTGTTGATGTTTTTCTGGAAAATTCCTCTACTCCAAATCTGATTCCTCCTGCTCCCAGGAAACCTGACAGATACTACAGAGTCCCTGATTCTCATCTGTTTCTTTTCAGGAACCCGTTGGCGGATACAGAGGTTATTTCTCAGTGCCCTAAAGGAATTAAGGCCACAGTTACCAGGAATCCTGTTCCCTCTGGCAGGGAATCTAGGAACCTAGATAGGTGGGGCACGAAAGTTTATACCTCTGCCACCCTAGCTATTAGGGCTACCAATTGTCTGTATCGTATGCTGAAGTACCAGTAGCACACTTTGGAGTCTATTAAGTCTAGGATTGCAAGTGTACCTCTTTTGGCAGAGAGTGAAGACACGCAGGATTTACTGAATTCCGCTAGTCTGGTCAATAGGCATTCTTTGCATTGTGGTTTTGACATCCTTGAAGCCTCCAGCAGGGCTACGGCTACTGGATCTGTTATTAGAAGGCACGCTTGGCTCAGAGAACAGCCTCTTCCCGAACCTGTCAAGGCTAAGCTTTTGGATGTACCTTTGCATAAAGACAGTCTTTTTGGCAGCAAAGCAGAGGAGGTACTTAAGAAGATGGAGGATAAGGCCAAGTCCATGCAAACTGTTAAGGATTTTCTGCAAGTGCAACCCCGTCGCTTTAGCAGGAATTACCCTTCCAAGAGTTGGACCTTTCCTGATACCAACAGACAGAACCATGCTAGGACTATAGGTTACAAATCTTCTAGGGGGCAGGTGGCTACCCCTCAAAAGTCTAGGCGTTGTCAGGCTTCCACGTCTAATGGGGGAAGCTCCAAACCTGCATCTCAGTCAAAACACTCTCAATGACTTTTTACAATTTCTGCCTGTTCTTGCTTGCCTGGAGAGTCCTTTAGGGGGAAGGTTGGCCCTTTTTGCAGATGTCTGGGCCACTATCACAGACTACAAATGGGTGCTCAGAACGGTGTCCCTAGGGCACAAGTTTTCTTTCCGCACCTTTCCAGCTCCCAAGAGATTCCCGGACGTTACTCCAAACCCAAAGGGCAGAAGTAGAAAAACAAATGTCTGTCTCATCTGGGAGCAATAGAATCACTTCCTGCTCAGCAGGTAGGCCAGGGCTTTTATTCCAGGCTTTTCCTACTTCCAAAAAAAGAAGGCACCTGGCGTCCTATCCTAGATCTTTCCATTCTGAACTGTCTTCTAGTAATTCCAAAGTTCAAAATGCTCACACTGCATCAGTTGCTACCACTGCTAGAAAAGGATTCCAGGCTGGTAATTTTGGATCTCAGAGGCTTCTCTGCACATCCCTATCAGGGAAAGTTGCAGGCAGTATCTTCGTTTCAGAGTGGGCAAGCAACATTATCAATTCTCTGTGCTGCCCTTTGGCTTATCTACTGCTCCCAGAGTCTTCACAAAGTGCCTGGCCCCAGTCATTGCTTTTTGCAGGCAGAAGAAAATTCACATTTACCCATACCTGGAAGACTCTCTGATTCAAGCAAGTTTTCAGGAACAGCTGTTAAAGGATCTAGAATTCGTAAAGACTCTTCTCTTTTCCCTGGGTTACACTCTCAATGAGGAAAAGTTAAAAATGGTACCATCCAAGGAGATAACATTCCTGGGAGCGAGTCTGAACACAGCCGCCCAGATAATACATCTCACCCAGGAGAAGCAGACAACTCTTTCAGTTTACTTCAAGGACTTGGCAAGCCTGTCCCAGCTCCCTGCAAGGAAATACCTGCAAGCTCTGGGATTCATGGCATTTTATATTCTCATTATTCCATATGCAAGCCTGCATATGAGGAAATTGCAATGGTACCCCAAGAACATTTGGTGTCAACACACACAGGACCTGGATATGATGATTTCTCTGCTTCCATATCTGCTGATGGAGTCTCTTTGGTGGGCAAGAGCCTGTCTACAAAACAAAGGCATGCCTTTTCGGACACCTCCTACCACTCAAGTTCTGAATACAGACACATCGGACTATGCCTGAGGGAGGACACCTGGATGGCAGATGCATACAGGGTCGTTGGAATGCCCAGCAGATGCACCTGCACATAACTCTAAAGGGGTTGATGTCAGTCCAGCAGGCCTTACTGGCTTTCAGGCATCTTCTTTCTCCAGGGACCCTCCTCGTCAGGACAGGCAACACCACAGTCATGTGGTACATCAACAGGCAGGGAGGGAGTCACTCTTACCCCCTGTGCAGACAAAGCATGAATCTTTGGTCCATGACAGCATCTCTGTACCTGCATCTCCTAGCTCAGTTTCTTCCAGGAAGGCTCAATGTTTTGGCAGACCAGTTGAGCAGACAAACCCTGGATCCTCACGAGTGGCAGCTGAACAGAGCAGTCTTTCACAGCATCATTCACCGTTTGGGCACACCGCAGGTGGATCTTTTCTCCTGCCCAGACAACCATCTTACCTACCTCTCTTTTGCACCAGACAGCATCACAGCAGTGCCTGGAAAGTAGATGCTGTGTCCTTTCCTTGGACGTTGCTATCAGTGTATGCCTTCCCTCCTCTTCTTCCCAGAGTATTAGTGAAGATCTGAGACGAACGACCAAGGACTGTTCTCATAGCTCCGGACTGGCCCAGACAACATTGGTATCCATGGCTTTGCATTCTCTCCCTTTTCCCTCCTTGGCATCTTCCTCTGAAGCCAGATCTTTTGGTTCAGGAAAGGGGAAACATTCTACACCCTCATCTTCGGTCTCTCCATTTGGCAGCATGGCTCATTGCATGACTCCTTCCCTTTCTTCCTCCCTTTCCCAACAGGTGGTTGACGTGCTGAGGGAGGCCAGGAGGCTTAGCACTAGGAATTCCTACGCTGGCAAATGGGAAAGGTTCTCTCAATGGATGCAGGCTAGAGGGGAATCTGCTTTCCCGCCTACCCTTCCTCTGATCCTGGAATACCTGACTGATTTGCTTTAGGGTGGTCTTTCTTATTCCTCTATCAAGATCCATGCTTTTTCTCAGAGGTACTTGCAACTTAAAACCTCCCAGAAGAGCACCTACTCCAGCCTGGGATCTCAATTTTGTTCTGGAGAAACTCACTCTTCCTTCCTTTTGAGCCAGCTGCCTCTACAGATTTAAAGTTTCTCTCTTGGAAGACCGCCTTCCTCTTGGCTATAACTTCAGCAAGGAGGGTTTTGGAGCTGCAAGCTTTGATGGCCGTGGAGCCTTTTCTTATTTTCCATGCAGATAGTCTTTCTGAGAACTAATCCCTCCTTTATGCCTAAGGTGGTTTCTAGCCTGACTCTTAATCAATCCATACACCTTCCTACCTTCTTTCCTAATCCTCAAAATAGAGGTGAAAGGATCCTACATTCTCTTGATGTGCGCAGACAGCTCAGGTTTTACCTGGACAGGACTAAAGACCATTGGAAAACAGCACAATTGGTCAGTTTTGCCCCTGGAGCCCAGGGCAAGGCTGTTTCTAAGCAAACCATTTCTAAATGGATTGCACATTGCATTACTTTTGGTTATTCCTTTCATGGCAAAGCTACTCTTCAAGGGGTTAGGACCCACTAAACTAGAGCGGCTTCCACTTCTGCAGCCTTTCTAAGGGGTGTCCCTACTAAAGACATTTTGGAGGCTGCCACATGGTCTTCTGTTCACACTTTCACAAAACATTATAATTTGCCTCTGTTTTCCAGAGCCAGGGCAGGGTTTGCCACTGCTGTATTGCAGGGCATTCTTTCCAACCCTTGATGCTGTTGGTTCCTTCCCCCCCTTTATCTCTGGGCTTTGGTAATCAAGCCATTAGTTAGGACTGCAACAATGAAACACGATGAACATAGTACAGTTGTGTACACATAAATGTAGATGTTAGAGTGTATTCACTGTTGCAGTCCTGGTTTCCCTCCCTCCTTCCCCCCTTTTTTGGTCCTCTCCTATTCTCTTTTCCTGAGGTACAGGCTGAATTAATTTGCCAAATTTATTTTTGGTTTAAGTCTTATTTTCTGGGAACTCTTGACTGTTACGGCAAGAAAGACTGAGGAAGTGACGTCATCTGCCTCCTTTTGTATTGGACACCCTGACTTCCTATACAACCGACGGCAACCAACATCATTTTTACTTGCCTTTGGTGTTCTAGCCGACCGAGGGCTACCAGGAGCCAGATAACCCATTAGTCAGGACTGCAACAGTGAATACACTTGAACATCTACATTTATAGTAAGTGTACACGACTGTACTTTTTTATGAGCAGAACCCTGATTGGGAAAGAAAGACATGGGTCTTTTTGACCAGCTCAAACTACCCCAAATGACAAGGGAAGAAAATGTGGGGCTTCATAGTTGCATTACACTACAGGAAGTGCAGTTTGGGAAGGCTAAAGTGGAAAAGATGCCAGGAGCCTTTAGGCAGCCAATAGAGGTATGGCAATTAAGAAAGGAAGAGGCAGGGCAATAGAGGTATGGCAATTAAGGAAGGAAGAGGTAGGGCAAATTTGCTATCTGTGCAGTGAGATCCTTTAGACTAAGATAATGCCTTATTCTTGGAATGAAGCCATAATATCTGTAATACTGAAAGAGGGTAAGGATCCCTGTACCCAGTATCGTATAACCAAATGTTGGTTTGCTTTTGTTTTCTTGTATTTTGTAGTACTTTGTCTGTGTTGTACTTGTATTCTGCTTTTTTAATTGCATATTTAAACTATGAGAGAGACCAAGCTGTGTCTCTCGAGTCCCACAGAAATTATTTTTCTCCACCCTCCCTCCCTGGTGCTGTTTTGTTTTTAAACTCAACTGTCTTTCTACTTAAAACAATAAAAAATGTATAGCCAGCTTAACCACTTTAGCATACAAAACTTTTATTAACCACTTTAGCATACAAAACTTTTATTAGCCACTTTAGCATACAAAATTTTTATTAGTCTTTTCTATTTTATGTCTTTCTAGTTGCCTGCCCCTTATGCTAATTTGGCCACATATCTCCTTCCGTCTCCTCTTTCATTGGCTGTTGTGAGTAAGCACAAAGTTATCAGTTACGCGAAGGCACTTATTCTTCGTTTATATCTCTTTATGGATTAAAGGATTGCTATTTTTTGAATGGACTCTGTTGAATTTCATTGGTACCATCACCGGTTCAGTACGCTTGTGTTATTTCGATGCATTTTAATTTTTATTCTAGTTGACAAGCGTACTACAGAGGCTTGGGCAGTTTATCTTCATTTGTTTTAAAATTATCATTTTGCGAAATCACTCACTTTCAACTTAAAATTTATTGTCCATCCCAATGTATTCCATAAACTCAGATTACAAAGGGGCCACCCCTTTCCAATATATCTTGCTCTCTTAAAATTAGTGGCTCTCCCATTAGATGGCTAAAGCTTGAGTTTACCCCACCTTTCATATCTAACTGCTTTGTGCACACTGCAGCTCTTAGGATATTAACCAATTTTTCCACCTCATCTTTAAAACCTGCAGCATGTACTCCAGGACCACCAATTACAAGAGCACACGTTCTGCCCCTGAGTAAGTCTCTTGAGATTGGTGCTTCTGTTTTGCACCTGGTGAGAGAAGGAGCACAGGCACAGTGTTTCCTAGAGACTGCTCATCACCAGAAAGCCTAATAACTGCTTCATAAGTGCCATCTTGGAATTTTTGCTTATATTTTGCTCCTGGTGAGAGAATGAGCAGAGTGCATTGATTCCTGCTGTTCCTGGTCAGGCAGTGAGTATCTTTGCTTGATTTTCCTAATTGGTCTAGTTGCTGTTCAAGACATCTATGAAGAAAAGGCTACAACAAGCATGTACAGACCCTTACATTATCTGTGACAAGACTGTGGATCACCAAACAGGCTGTGGACTGCTTCTCATCTTGGGATTGGTGCTAATGTTTTGCTTCTGGTGAGAGAAGAAGCAAAGGGGCATTGTATCCCAGCAGAGCAAAGCTGTGGTGAGACCAGCACTAGTAGTAGCCAGGCAGTAAACATTCACACAACTCCCCTCTTTTCATCCCTCTTACAAGCTAATTCTTTGTTTTCAGTAAGTACTGCTTGATTTGTTTATAACTTCAGAATATCTGCCTAAATACTTCATTCATAAATCATCAGGGTCTAATTAAGTTCCCCCCCTCAAGTATTTGGCAGTGCCCTATGTAGACACAGACATCTTGAGTGACATTTTTCCTGTAAAAGCACTGTTGAATTTTCACCAGTACCTAGTTGCACACAAGACACCAGTTTGCAGTGACAAGCACTGCCCCCAGAGTTGGAAATCCAATGCTCCTATCATTGCTTTATATTCTCACTCCAGCTGTCTAATCAATAAAAAAGGGTCTGTTGCCATGAATATAAACTTTCCCACTACCTCTGTTAACAGCTTGGTGGATATTGGCATCCTGAGGCAGTGCAGAAAATGCCTCATGTTTACTGACAACCAGTTAATTCTCAAACCAGCTGTTATGGTATGTGAGAAATGTATTTACACAATGTCACTGGAAGCAAATGTCTCACATAAAAGTACACCTAATGTCAATAAGGTTGTCAATAGTACTACACATGCTGCACCCATCACACGCAATACAAATCAGACATATAGACCCACATATGCTGAGGCACTTAAATGCATCCTTCCAAAACCCCAATAACCTGCTAGACGAAGTATACATACCACATACCATCAGCAGCCCTGAATGGACACTTTCAAAACAACACCCACAGCCACATCTCATGGAGCCTCTACTTCTAAGCCCATAAGGCAAGCTACCAAGCAATCCAACATTCTGGTCATCGGAGACTCCATTTTGAGACTATCTCTTGTCCCTCTCATCAGGCTGAGTAAGGAGAAAGTCATGGTGAGTTGTTAATTAGGGGATAGGATCTGACACATTACGCATGCACTCGGGTCATTGGACCACAAGTACCAGTATGACTCTGTTATAGTCCATGTGGGTGTAAATGACCCAAGACGTACCTCCCTAGACTGTATGAAAAGAAGCATCATGGGGCTATTGGGATGCGTGTCCCAGGCTGGTATGAGCCTAGCATTGAGCAGCTTTGTACCTTTTCCAAGGATGATGCCAAATACGAAACAAAGATGACTGACTTAAATAACTGGCTTAGTTTCTGGTCTCATTCTAAGGGGATGCAGTATTTGTCAGCATGAAAGGAGAGCAGACTATGCTGCTTTGCCAGGGATGGGCTGCACCTGTCCCCCTAGATTTTGAATATTAGTTAAAATATTGTCTTCCCCTATAGTGCCTTTTTTAGGCAATATCAAACTGAAAGTACTTTTGACATAGCCAATCAAAACCAAGAAAGTCTAGAATGCTTAAACAAAAAACTCCACTCCTTAGAAGCTCTTGTCATCCTAGAGAATGCCGATATCTGTCTGGTCACTGAGACATAGTTTAAAGCTGCGGAGAGCACACCAACAATACAAGGTTATAATCCATTCCACACATCTATATGAGCTATTAGGGACCAAAGGTTGTAGGTGTGTGTTTATTTACATCAAAAATAAATATACCTCAGACTTCCAAAATGGCTGCATATTGAGTAACAGCTTATTTCTAGCTCTTCCAATGTGAAAACAGAATCTCAGTAGAGGAAGCCAATAGACTTGTGTTTATGGGTAAATTTCAGTAACTGGCTAGTAAGTGCACTGCCTGGATGGCAAGAATAAAGAAATACAAAAGACCTTGAAAAAAATGAGCTACAAAACTTGAGGAAGAAACACTAATGGGAAAGTTCTTCTGCTGTTCAGCAAAAAGCAATGCAACTTTCAGACATGACTTCCAATAACCTACAGGAAGATGTAAGACAACTGTATGTAGACCTGGCTAAAATAAACAAAACACTGATGGAGTATATCAACACAAACAACAAAAGTTTGGGAAAAAATGGAAGAAGCTTTAAACAGATATTCAGATGAGATGATAAAGCTGCAAAAATCAGAGGTTTAAATAAAGAAAAGGCTGGCCAAATATGAGATTGTGCAGGAGGATTCAGGTTACTGGCTAAGGCTCTTGCCACCCCTATAGTGCCTTTTTTAGGCAAAGTTCAAAGGACAAAACCACCACTGTAACAGGTACAAGCATGCAAAATCTGAAGGTAATGCTACTCAATGCTAGAAGTCTAAACCTCAAAATGCACACTCTCGAGGCACTCCTAAAAATGGAGAACATCGATATCTGTGCAGTAACTGAGACCTGGTTCAAGGCTCCAGAGAGCACCCCTGCAATACCAGGCTACAACTCTTACCACACTTTTCAGCCATCAAACCAGGATCAAAACACTAGAGGTGGAGTACTGTCCATATTCACCAAGGATATTAACACCACCAGGCTAGTTGCCCAACACAATGCATGTGAAATTCTCCAGGTGCAACTAACACTAGGTAAGACTGCAATCCAAATTGTAGCTTGCTACAGATCCCCCACCATGCCCCAAGATTCTCACTACACCTTTCTAAACATACTGGAAAATATTAAGATACAGCCAAACACCCTAATACTGGGTGATTTCAACTACCCTGCCATTAACTGGGAAAACTACTCATGTACCAACACCTTTGCCCAATGGCTCATGGAATTCATAAATTCCAGCGCCCTGGATCAACTAATCCATAGTCCCACCAGGTGCTCCAATATCCTAGACCTGGTAATTACCAACATGGGAAATAGATGCTCCATACCTATGGTCTCCCCCTCATTGGTCAGGTCAGACCATAAACTAATCACTCTAAACATCCACATCCCACCCCCACTCCCCAGTAATGAAACCTCCATAAAAAACTTCACCAAAGCCAACTTTGTGACACCGATGCAGATGGGAACTGAAAGTTCGACTGCTGAGTCTTAAACTAAGACACTGTATGAGCACATCACTCATGCATGAATCGTGCCATCCCAAATAGAACCAAGATGCTCTCCTCCAAAAAAAAGGAAGCCAATCTGGTGGTCCCCTATCATTAAACAAACTTTACAACAAAAGGAAGAAACTGTTGCAGAAAAGAGGAAAATCCCACGATGAAAAAAATTCCCTTACCAGCCTCAGTAAGAAGCTGAGATCCCTCGTGAAATCCTCCAAAGCTAGTTACGAAAATAAAATTGCCAAAGATTCCAAAGACCAACCACAAGGCATTCTATAACTATGTCAAGAATCTAAATGGCAATGCTCAGATCTGCTCTGAGCTACAACAGAATGACATTAAATATACTGATCCCAAGGATATTGTCAATATCCTGGAAGATCGATTCAGTGCCAACTTCACCCCCTAAGCAGCCCATCTCAATACCAGAAGATTGCCAAATTCCGGTAGTAACGGCCACACAGATAAAAAAATGCACTCACCAAAGCTAAGAATACAGCATCCATGGGACCAGATGACATCCCGGGCTGTGTACTACATGAACTACAAAATGAACCGACACCTCACCTAAGTGTCATGTTTAATCATACCCTCACCTCAGGCTTCGTGCCCACTGAGTGGCGCACAGCTACAGTTATCCCACTCCACAAGGGGGGATCCACCTTGGATTCTGGGAACTATTGTCCCATCAGTCTGACTAGCCTGATATGCAAGGCCATGGAACGTATTATCATGGAACTTATAAATAAAGATATTGGCAACCTTCAAACACTGGACCCTACCCAGTTTGGGTTCATGAAGGGCCGTTCTTGTCTCCTGAACCTGATTGACTCCTTTGAATCAGTCTCCAGAGCCGTGGATGAGGGTAAGGCAGTCCACACAGCCTATCTGGACCTTGCCAAGGCCTTTGATACCATCCCCCACTCTGGAATCATAGATAAACGTACTAAGCTGGGCATTAATCCCTACATCACTCGGGTTGCCAGCTGGCTTACTGACAGAGAACCCACATGTAAAAGTAGCTGACTCCAAATCCAGCTCCAGACAAGTGGAGTACCTCAGGGTTCAGTCCTGGGACCGCTCATGTTTGGCATCTACTTCTCTGAAGTACAGGCCAACACTAAGGGACTCTGGCTAACAAAGTTCACAGATGACTGCAAACTGGGAGTCATTATTGAATCCCCAAATGATGTGGATACTCTACAAAAGGGCCTTACAGAAACAGATGCTTGGTGCCAGAGCCATGGGCTCAAGCTGAATGCCAAGAAATTTATAGTTATCCCCTTTGGGAAAAAACATGTACCTATGAATTACCACGTAGGTGGCA
Organism: Protopterus annectens; assembly: GCF_019279795.1. Classification (NCBI taxonomy): domain Eukaryota; kingdom Metazoa; phylum Chordata; order Ceratodontiformes; family Protopteridae; genus Protopterus; species Protopterus annectens. The sequence continues at coordinate 333,487,528 of NC_056744.1, read as the reverse complement.
GTACACTAAACACCGAAAGTGTGATGAGACTTAGGGACACAGGTGGACAGTCATCTCACCTTCAATAACCACATTGCCACAGCAGTCAGAAAATCCTTCTGTATGGCATACCTCATCACTAAGGGCTTTTCATCCAGAAAAAAGGAGGTAATTGTCCCACTGTAGTCATCCCTCATTAGACCCATAGAATACAACGCCCTGTTTGGTATGTACCTCTCAAGACGTCTGCAACAACTGGAAAGGCCGCAGAAATACCTCAATAGAAGAAAAACAGGCCTAAAGCAGATGCCCTATGCTGACCGCCTTAAAAAACTCCAGCTATACTCTGTCGCTTATCGTCTACTCAGAGGCGATATCTTCTTAACATACAAGGCCATGTCAAACTCAGAGCTGTTGGACATGCTACACTTAAAGAAATCCCAATCCCTCAGAGCCACACGCTCCAGGGATCTAAACCTTGTCATCACAATAAACAAAACATGCTGGAGGGATAGGTTCCTGACCCAGAGACTCTCCAGACTCTGGAATAGACTGCCCGTACATGTCAAGCAGAGCGCCTCCTTAGCCCTCTTCAAAAGGAACCTTGACGATTGGATGGGAGAAAGGTAATTCACCCCGGGGATTGTCAGTCGCCCTACTAGACAGGGGTCCAGGGAAGTAAATAGTGTGGGAAGAAATAGCCAGGGAATTGTTATGGCTAAGCTTGTATAGGCCCTAGGGCCGATAGCCTAGTACCAACCTATGAACCTAGGAGATGTCTCATAAAATAGTAGAATTAGACAGAGCACATAGGGAAAGCCTGAAATTTTCAGCTTTACCAGAGAAGTTGGAAGGAATAGACTGCATTAATTTTATGAAAGTACAAATAAGCAACTGGACTGGTATTCCACAGCAGGAGTTGTTAGTTGAAAGGCACATTGTGTGTATGCTGGCTATAAGAAAGCAACCTAGATCTTTAATAGTAAAGATGCAATCCTACCAGTAGAAGGAGTTGATTCTGACAATATTGTGGCAGAAGGACAAAGTACTAAAAGTTGGAGACAGCAGAGGGTTTGTGGAGAATGATTATTCATTGTACACTAGACAGAAGAGGAGCAAATGTATTCCACTATTCATGGAATGTTGAGATGCAGGTGTGAGATTCAATTTGCTGGACCCAGCTGTCTTCAAGCTATTCTTCCCTGGAGGGACAAACTCATTTTTTAATGAAGTACATGCCAAGGAGAAAATACAAAAGTTTATCCAACAAAAAAGTAAGCTGTTTTTTTTGTTCTGGTAATAACAGAGAACACTGTACCTGTGAAACCTCTTCAAAATTTTCAGTGGAAAATGGAGAGAAGGAAGGGAGCACAAGAGATGACTAGAAGAATCGCGAGTAAGTTGGAAATGAAGTGGAGATGGGATGTGGGAGATGGAGATGAGCAGTAATAAAGCCAACAATTTAATATGGAATTACAGTGCAATAATTATATTACTGAAATATGACAGAACAAGAAAATCTGGAAATATTGGACTTTTTTAAAATTTGTTGGACTTATGGGTTATCCTAATGCATATGCCACACTTCATGACATTAATGTTCGGAAAAGTGCTTTGGAGAGGGCAAGAGGAGGGAGAAAGTTAACTTGTAAGTAAAGTTTTTTTTTCTTGCATACTACCAGTTTTGTGGCATATGGTTTTCTTTACATGCTATAAAGTAAATTTTTTCAGTAATTTTTAAGTGCAACGCGGATTGTAAATAGGTGCTGCTGTTCTTTTTTGCCTTTCTTTTTCCCTTTCTTGTTGAGTTTTAAGAAATGTAGGACTGCTATGTATAAAAAAACCTATTTAAAAAGCATGATAAAAGAAAAATGAATGTGCTTTTTTCATTCTTGCATGGAGAAATGACTGGATTAAAGAACTTAGACTGATTTAGTAACACGCTTTAAGAGAAGGCAAGTAAATGAAAAACAACATAAAATATTATGAGGCTGTTTTCTAGCAAATATGCTTGGTAACAGTACTGCAGCTGGTCTTCATGTTTACATGGAAAAACAGTCTGATGAAGAGAAACTGGCTGCCTTGTTCTCATGTCTCCATGGAGACAGTCTGATAGAGAAACTGGCTACAGTCTGGTTGAGAATGATTGAGGGGGAAAAAAGAAAAATTGGCTCAGAGATGATGTTCTCTGAAATCATTGGTGAGGTTTCCCAAAGTAGATAATATTCTCTGAAAACATTCAGGGGCTTTCCCCAAGGTAGTTAATGTTCTCAGAAAGCAGTCAGGGGGTTTCTCAGCTGGGAGAGCTATAAAGATAACACAAATCGGCACTTGTTAGAACCACAGGCTTCCCTATACATCTTAACATGGATGACCTTTCTTTTAGGTTAACTAAAGTCTGTGAGTTTGGCTGTCAATTTGGGACTTATATTTGAAGGTGTACATACTTTTGTGTGTTAGTATTAAGTTGATAGGTTTTAGGGGGGGGTTGTTTTTTGCTTGAGGGCTTTAGATAAAACAAAAAGTTTTATAAGATGTGACATAGGCTGAAATGTATATGCCAAGAAGCAACTGTGTAAAAGTTCAACCTGCCAAGCAATGTATGCATGTAACACAAAAGCTAGAACTAGACATTTAATGAAAAATGTGTTACATGTAAAAAGTGGGAATAATAACTTAATACATTGATGTTATTTTAATGTCTTTGAATGAAAATGGCCTCACAGATTAATACAAACAAGACAAATGAGTGAACTATATTATTATAAGGTATTATTACTATTTTATATATATATATATATATATATATATATATATATATATATATATATTATTATAAGGTATTATTACTATTATATAGGGCGGCACAGTGGTGCAGCGGTTAACGTTGTCACCTCACAGCAAGAGATTCTCCAGTTCGATTCTTGGCTGGGGTGCCTTCTGTGTGGAGTTTGCATGTTCTCCCTGTGTTCGCGTGGGTTTCCTTCAGGTACTCCGGTTTCCTCCCACATTCCAAAGACATGCATCTGGAGTGTTTCTCCCCGGGCCTCCGCTGAAAACAGGCTCTGTGGAACCTAGTCGGACATTCACGGTCAACAAATGTTAAATAAATAAATAAAATAAATAAATAAATATTAAAAATGTAGAGTGCAAATAGCTCTGTTACAGGAGACGCACTTAGAAAAAGCTGAACTTGTGAATTTGATAAAAGTATTCAAGATGGTTAGTCAGCGGAATATTTGGGCAAAGGAAAAGAGAAGTACTTATATTACTTGCAAGAGGTGCTTCAATAGTGATAGAGGAAGATAACAAACATAGTAATGGCAGATTTGTAGTGCTAAGGAGCTACTGGCAAGGGAGGAGGATTACACTGGCATGTATTTAAATTCCACCTAAAACTGCTATAATGGAGCTTAAGAAAATTCTGGGGGAGGGGTTAATCAGTTTTCAGCAAGGAATATTGTTTATAGGTGGGGATTGCAATTTGATTTGCAGCAGGAAAGATGTGGGGGCGGGGCAGAAGTGAAAAAGGAGGGTAGATTTGTGAAGACATCTATGAAAATATTTGGCATGGAAGATCCCCAAGATATAAAAGCTAGGCTAGGCTAGACAGAATTTACATTTCACAGGAACATGTGCATTTGAAGTTCTTGATACCCACCCAACAACTATTTCAGATCGTGCACCAATAATAGCTAAAATAAAAGCACAGGGTAATGAAATAAAAATGAGACATTGGCACTTTCCCCACCTATTTGTTGAAAAGAGAGGAATTTAAGGAATGGGTAGTGAAGATTATTCAGGAGCTGTTAGGATAGAAATTTCTTCTGCAACTATAGGTAGGGAGTGGGATAAAATAAGGTGGAGTTTAAAGATTGGATGGAAATATAATAAAGGGAGCTATGGTTAAGAAGTAACAAGAACTATTTAGAGGGACTGACAGAACAAAAGAGGATCAGCTGCAAAATGCTAGGCAGAAAATAAGGGATTACCTCGATAAGAATGCAAGGTCCCAGTAATCATGGATGCACAAGTAAAGTCCGCACTATCCAAAGCCAAGAACACAGCATCCATGGAACCAGACAACATCCCAGGCTGCGTTCTGCATGAACTACAGAATGAACAGGCACCCCACCCGAGTATCATGTTCAATCACAGCCTCACTTCAGGCTTTGTTCCTGCTGAATGACGCACAGCAACAGTTATTCCACTCCACAAAGGGGGTGCCACCATGAACCTTGGGAACTACTGCCCCATTAGCTTGACGAGCCTGGTCTGCAAGGCCATGGAACACATCATCTTGGAACTTGTAAACAAAGACATAGGTAACCTCCAAACTCTGGACCCCACTCAGTTTGGGTTTGTAAAAGGTCGATCATACCTCCTAAACCTGATTGACTTCTTTGAACCAGTGACCAGAGCCGTTGAAGAGGTTGAGGTGGTACATACAGCCTATCTTGACCTTGCCAAAGCTTTCAACATCTTCCCCCACTCTGGAATTATTGACAAACTCACTAAACTGGGCATAAATCCCTATGTCACAAGATGGGTTGCCAACTGGCTCACTGATAGAACCCACACAGTGAAAGTAGCTGACTCCAAATCTAACTTCAGATCAGTGACAAGTGGAGTACCACAGGGTTCAGTCCTGGGTCCTCTCCTGTTTGGGATCCACTTCTCTGACATTCAGGCTAAAACAGAAGGTCTTTGCCTAACGAAGTTCGCAGTCGACTGCAAACTAGTCGCCATAATAGAATCGTCTAACAATGTGGACATTCTACAAAGGGCCTCACTAAGACAGATGCTTGATGTCAAAGTCATGGCCTCAAGCTCAATGCCAAGAAGTGCATTGTCGTCCCCTTTGGGAAAAACTCTGTTCCCATGAGCTACCACATAAGCTGTAGCCTATTAAACACTGAAAGTGTGATAAGAGACCTTGGGACACAGGTGGACAGTAGTCTCTCCTTTGATAATCACATCGGCACAGTAGTCGGGAATTCCTTCTATGTGGCACACCTCATCACAAAGGGGTTCTCCTCCAGAAAAAAGGAGGTCATTGTTCCTCTCTACTTATCCGTCATCAGACCCATTATAGAGTACAACATCCCGTTTGGCATATACCTCGCAAGACATCTACAACAATTGGAAAGACCACAGAAATACCTCACTAAGAGGATTACCAGCCTCAAACAGATGCCATATGCAGTCTCAAAAAAACTCCAGCTCTATTCCATCGCATATCGCCTACTCAGAGGCGATCTCTGCCTAACATACAAAGCTATGTCAAACCCAGAGCTGTTAGACATGTTACACTTAAAGAAATCCCAATCTCTCTGAGCCACACACTCCAGGGAGTTAACCTTGTCACCACAATAAACAGAAGATGCTGGAGGGACAGATTCTTGTCCCAGAGACTTCCCATACTCTGGAACAAACATGTCAAAAAAATTCATGTCAAACAAAGCTCCTCATTAGCCCACTTTAAGAAAATCTTGACGATGGGATGGGAGATAGAAAATTCACCCCAGGGATCACTTCTGTGGCTCTGCTCGACAGGGGCACAGGAAAATAATTTTCTTGGGAAAGCCTGGGAACCTTTTTGGCTAGGCTTGTGTAGGCCTCTGGGCCGATAGCCTAGTACCTACCTATGATAATACGCACAAGCTTAGAAAGATTGCTGTTAAGCAACTGTTTTTGATGATAACACTAGAGCACAAAAACATTTAGCACGATGACTCAGGCAACAGAAAGAAGAAAAGGCTGTTGCCAAACTTAGGGAGCCTATAACAAAGAAGGTAACATGATATCATGATATAAGTAGTTTAATCGACCTCTACTGCATTCTTGACTGGATATCTAGTAATATAGTGTAATCTTGTTACCATGGCCTTGCTCTAGATGTGATATTTGTGTTTTCACGATACTCTCTAGTTTGCTCAAACATATGTATTATCTGTTTTTAGTTCCTGCCATTTTACAGTATATAAGATTTGTCTTTGCCTGCACTAACGTCTAAGAGAACTGTTGCTGGACTTATACATGAAGATGTTATGTGTAATTTATTGTAGTGCTTTCTCAAACTTGTGTTTGCTCTATATCTAAACTATCTCCTTTCTATCTCCTTTTGCCAGCCATATAACCCCCTGACCACCTGCTGGTCTTGGATCCTGCATCTTATACAAAACTCCGGTCATCTCTCCCAAATTAAAGAATAAAGCTATCCCACTAAGAGGAGCCTTCACCTGGAAAAGACATAAGGAAGTATGTCCTAGAGCTCCTGCTGAATTTAAATACCTACTTGTATACTTCTTTCCCAGTGATATTGTAAAACCCAAAGGCAGCCTAGCCAGTAGCCTGCAACCAACCCCCCTCCCTCCTCCTCTCAACCAACTGATCACATAATCCCTGTAATATCCCTAGCAGCTTAACCCCCAGGCCCTGTCAACAACATTGATAGAAGTACCTGCTGTGGCTACTAGGTGGCCCCCATCTATTAGGCTTCCTTTTCCTCTGTAAACTGTACACCTAACAAATTCTCTTTATCTTAGCCTATCTTACCTCTTGACAACAAATATACCTGCATCCCCTTGCCTTACTATACTTATATCCCTTTGCTGTACTTACCTACATTCTGAGTACTTCACTGATAGTTTTTCTCCTGGACCTCTTCTCCTTTTCTCTTCACTCATTCCCCCACTTGGGGCTCCTCCGCTCCCTCCTATTCCCAATTCCCACCCACCCCTAGGGGTCCTACATTTATCTCAAATAGGGACACACCCTAGTTACCTTCTCTCCAATCACAGTTATCACTATCACACTTACACACCCTCCTTTCTGAAACACTATACCTATCTCAATATATCACTACCTCCTGCCACAAACTCTAATTACTATCATCTAACTTTACTCCATCACACTATATCCTACATTTCTACAAACCTCCACTTAACTCACAATGCCCATATTATCCATCCATGCTTTACTGAGACTACTTATCTCTATACTATTACTATCATCTCTTACAACTACTTACATCATAACGCTTACTTAATTCTCTAAGAATATTCCTCCTTCACTGCCCTCTAAAAGTACCTCTACACATGAAATACCTTTATCTGCATCCTACAAACTCTCACCCTCTCAATCCATATACCTTCTAGCCAAATATCACAGACTAGCACACTGCAAGTTTTTAAAAACTCTAACCAAAAAGACATTTCTTTCTCACTACAAACTTAAACCACAGATATATCTTACTCTTCTCCACTTATTACAAGATGGTGATATTCACCCCAATCCTGGCCCACATCATATTACAACCAACATAGAACAAAACCAAACTAAACCTTTATCTCTCTTAAACTCAAAACCTTCCAATTCCCTTTCCATTGCTCATCTTAATATATCTGTAATAAAATTAGTCAACTCCATGCCCTCCTCGAAACACAACAGTTTGACATTTTATGCTTATCAGAAACTTGGTTAAAACCTTCCATTAGAGACACCGAAATTACCCCACCTGGTTATAATATTATTAGACTTGATCGCACTACCAAGAAAGGAGGTGGGGTAGCCATTTTGTTCAAAGCAAAACTTAAACTAAATCCTCTTGATCTTACTCTTACCCAAAACACAAATGCTGAAGTAATTAGCACCAAAATACAAATCAATAACACTAAAGCAATAAACATTATTTGTGCATATCTCCCCCCTGGCAATAACATCAGAACCCTTGAAGACATACTCTACCAACTTTCATTCAAACTCCCACAAGAAACACTAGTCCTAGGGGACTTCAACATAGACTGGAATTCTTGTAACAACGCTTCCCACATCAACCTCTATGGCTTCAAACAACTTATCAATACCCCCACTAGAACTAATAAAGCAAACAATAAGGGTACCACCCTTGACTGGATTCTCACAAATACCCCTTGCAAAACTACCAAACACATATCCTTCCAGATGACCTTAGTGACCACGCACTAACCTATATCATTAGATGCAAAACCAACCTAACCTTACCCACCACTTTCCAAACTCTTCACTCAAAAAAGAAACTTAACCCTGAGCAGTTTCAAGCTGAACTTTCACAATGTCAATGGACCCCACTAAAATATCTCCCACTCAACAAAGCAGTTGAACACTTCAATTCTACATTCTTAGCTATACTTACTAGCACGCACGCCCCAGGTCGCACCATTAGAACCAAAACTAAAACTGCTCCTGGCTAACCACTAATACTAAGCTTAAAATAGCCCTAAGAAACAAATCTTGGCATAAATGGCGTACCACCAAAAGTCCAACTGACCACCAAAACTTTAGAGAACTTAGAAACAGTACTAAAAAAGCCATTCTATTAGATAAAAAGAACTACTACATTCAACTTCAAAAACTACCAAAGATGAACCTAAAACATTCTGGTCATGTATTAATAATCTGCTGACCCCAGGCAAAATAATTACACCCAACCCTCAGGATTCTGACCCTGATAATCCCACACTAACAGCCAATACCTTTAATTCCTTCTTCACCAATTCTATACAAACTCTAGCCAACCAACTATCTCCAGATACTTCTCAACTGCGTCCAAACACATTAATAAACACTATCCCTCGCCTACACCTACAACCTATATCTACCTCCTATATACAAACTCTTCTCCATAAACTAAAACCTACCACCCCTTCCGCAGACAAGCTTCCAGCTGAATTCCTTCAACTAGCATCAAAAGCCATTGCTTACCCTGTCTCTATCCTAATAAACAGATCAATAAAAGAAGGTATTTTTCCAACAGTCTGGAAGATATCACATATTATACCCCTACATAAAGGAGGCAAATCTTATGATTTCTCCAACTATTGTCCCATAGCACTTCTATCCCCCTTAGCTAAAATCATGGAAAAATGTATACATAAACAACTACTCAATCATCTCCTCTATAATAGCCTCTTAGCTGACACTCAACATGGTTTCAGACCTGCTCACAGTACCACCACAGCTTTACTCTCCTTTACAAATACCATAAACTTCAACCAACAATAACAAACTTACATCTTCTCTTTTCTTAGACCTATCAAAAGCCTTTGATATGGTGAATCATACACTTCTTCTGCACACACTAAAATCTCTGGCCCTGGATCCTTCTTCTATAACCTGGTTTTCTTCCTATCTAGAAAACCGTCAGCAAGCTGTACTCTGGAAAAACTCATTATCTGCTCTCCTCCCTGTTTCTTTAGGAGTCCCTCAAGGATCTATCCTAGGCCCACTTCTATTTTCCATCTTTATTAACGACCTCCAATCATCTATCCCTAACACTACCTGCATACAATATGCAGATGACTCCACCATTATTTGCACTGCTTCTTCTCAAACCGAACTCCAGTTTCAAACTCAATCAGCCTTCTCAACTGTTGAACAGTGGTTCTCCAATCGCTGTCTACTCCTTAACCCAAAGAAAACTAAATTATTACTCTTTTCACCTACACGTAAATCGACTTTGTCAAACTTCTCTATCACAGCAACTGATAACACCATTATTTCTCCTGATTCTACAACTAAACTTCTCGGTGTTATTATCGATAATAATCTTAACTATGACTGTCAAATCAACAGTACAATAAAAGCAGTTAATAAAAAAATAGGATCCCTGTACAGGATAAAGCCCTTCCTAACACGGAAGCTAGGACAACCCTAGCCCAAACACATCTTATCTCTACCCTTCTGTATGCTTCCTATTTACACTAATCTATCTAAAAGTAACCTTAAGAAACTTACTACATCCTATCACAATATTGCCAGATTTGCCACCTCATCCCAATTCAGAACCCACCACTGTCTAAACCTAAAACAACTACACTGGCTGGAACTCCCTAACAAGCTCATTTTTCAACAACTTTTAATAGCACACAAAATTCTATACCAACCTTCTAAAACACCAGCTCTTAGCAACCTCTTGACTCCCTATATTAACCTGAAACAACTACGTTCCTCTGATAAACTACTTGTTAATATTACTAGAACTATTAATTCTGCAGGCAACTCCTTTTTTCTAACTCAGTAGGTAAAATATGGAATAATCTTCCATCTGACATCTCTTCTTTGCCCACTCTTCCACTCTTCAAGAAACAACTATTAAGACATCTTAATAATTTCTGGCTTTGCTCTTGTACCAACCCAGATTAACTTGCTTGCACCTTACTCTATCATAAACCTTCCTTAGCCACTTGGACCCCCCCATCTACCTCAACTCTTCACTTGACAAAATATCCCTTTTCTTTGTAAATATTACTTGATTCACTCTGATATTTCCTACCTTCCTTTCTGTATTGTTAGTAGTTATCCTTTCTCTAAATCTCCTTCTAATATTAGCTTTTTTAGGTAAGTTAAAATCTATCATATAGGTGTTTACATATTAGTTTTTATCCATTGTACATCACATTTGTACTATGCATTATTTGTATTTGTAAAATTGTTTTTTTACCTCTGGAGCTCTTCTCCTCAGGCCTCACATTCTAAGTTAGCTTTTTAGTTCACTAAGATCTATAATAAATGTGACTACATTTTATTTTTCCCATTGCATAACACTTTTGTACTATGAATTAATTGTATTTTTAAAATAGTTTTTACCTCTGGGCCTCCACTGAAAATGGACATTAATCCAGCTGGACTAGCCCGGTCAACAAATGTAAAATAAAAAAAAAATAAAATAAAAATATCCTATAGAGATATTCAAATTTTTTTGGAAATTCTATGAGTCTCTCTATAAAGCAGAGAAATAAGAAAATCAAGAAAAGATACAAATGGAAATGTTTATGGAAGAATTCAATATGCCAAGGTTAGAGGTACATGAGGGTCAATTACTAACAGGATAGGAGGAGATGAGATAAAAAATGTGATGTATAACCAATCTACAGGAAAGTCCCCAGAAATGGATGGTATTCCTGTGGAAGTTTGGAAGCTAGGAGGGAAAAAAAAATGATAAGATACTGTTAAACAAAACTTTCCAGATCTTTACGAGAAGTACCACCGTCCTGGAAGAAAGTAGTGGTAGCTGTAGTACCTAAAGAGGGTACGAATCCATCAGATCCAGCTTCATACAGGCCCATTTCAATACTAAACCATGATTATAAAATGTTCACGTCTATAATGGCTAAAAGAATGGCAGAAGTAATGCCACAACTGATAGATATGGATCAGTGTGGTTTGGTGGAGGGGAGGCAAACATTTCACAACATTAACAGAACATTGATGATCCCGAGGAAAGCAGAATGTAAGAAAATACCATTGTTGTTGGTGGGTCTTGATGCAGAGAAAGCATTTGACATAATAAGCTGGGACTTTGAGCAGGACAATGGAAGCATTTGCATTTCCTGAAAAAATTACAAGACTCATTAAGAGAATATATGAGGGATCAGAGGTGAAAATTAAAGTGGATGGGGTCCCCTCTGATGCTTTCTGCTTGTGCAGAGGAACCAGACAGGGGTATCTTCTTTCCCCTTTATTACTTGCATTATATTTAGAACCATTGACTCAAATTCAAGGATATAATTGGTATAGTAGTCAAGAAAAGATGGCTTTATTTGCAAATTATGTTTATATAGGCTCCCTAAGCTTGGTGACAGCCCTTTCCACTTTCTGTTGCCAGAATCATCATGCTAAACATTTTTGTGCTCTAGAATTTTTATCAAAAAAACAGTTGCTTAATATCGGTCTTTCTAAATTCATGCATATTATTGTGGTAATCCCTTATTTTCTGTTTAGCATTCTGCAGTTGCTGCTTTTCTTGTTCTGAGAGATTAACCATATTTTGCAAAACTTTAACGTTTATCAGTCCCTCTAAATAATTCTTGTTACTTCTTAGCCGTATCTCCCTTTCCTTTATTTCCAGCCCAGTTTTAAACTACACTTTAATTTTATACCACTCTCTAGCTATATTGTCATAAGAAATTTCTATCTTCTCTAGTAGCTCCTGAATTAATTCCAAAACCCCTTCCTTAAATTTCTATGTTTTCAGTCAATAGGTAGGAAAGCACCAGTGTCTCATTTTTAGTTCATTACCTTGCATTTTTATTTTAGTTGTTAATGGAGCATGATCTGAAATGGTTATCGGATGTGTTTCAAGGCCTTCAATTAAATGCATATGTTCCAGGGGGATATAAGTTTTATCTAGCCTGGTGCAGTTTTTGCATCTTGGAGAATAATATGTAAATTCCCTCCAAACTCCTAGTACTTAATTTGCACCTTCCATGCCAAACATTTTCATAAAATTCTTTAAAAATCTACCCTCCTTTGTTATATTTTCCCTTCCAGGCCTCCCGATGCATCTTCACTGTTGTGAACCAAATTCCAATCTCCACCTGCAAGTAGTAATCCTTGCTGAAAGCTGATTATTTCTCCCAGAATTTCGTTAAGCTCCATTATAGCAGTTGTAGGTGGAATGTAAATGCAAGTCAGTGTAATCCTCCTCCATTGCCAGTAGTCCCTTAGTTCTATATATCTCCCAATATTATCTTTTTTCCCCTTCTGTCACTATTGGAGCTGCTCTTGCAATTAACACAAGTACTCCTGTTTTCCTTTGCCCAGATATTCCCGCTGAATAACCATCCTGAAAACCTTTCTTTATCCATTTCACATGTTCAGTTCTTGCCATGTGTGTCTCCTGTAGCATAGCTATTTGCACTCTACATTTTTAATATAGTACTACTCTTTATTTTTCATATTTATCTGTAAGACCATTCAGATTGAAAGACATTACCACCTTTTATGTGTAACTGCTTTTTTGTTAAATGTCTAGTTCCAACTTTTATGTTGCATACATATACTGTTTGGAAGGTTGGTCTTTTACGCAGTTGTTTCTTGTCATATCCATTTGAGCGTATGCCACATCTTACATAACTTTTTGTTTTTTTGAAAGCTGTCAAACAGAACAAACAACCCGTCCCAAACCTATTAACTTAATACACAAAATCATGTACATATTCAATTATTGAAGTTTATGCTTCCTAATAAGACCAAAAGTTCTAAGTTGATAGCCACACAGGCAGGCTAGAGGTACCAAAAAAAAAAGGTTAGTCATGCTAAGACGCACGGTACAGCCTGTGCTATTAGTAAGTTGTATTTGATTTTGTCTATCTTTATAGCTCTCCCAGCTGCTAAAACACTTGAATGCTTGCTTTCAGTAAACACCATCTCCAAGCCATTTCTCTTTATCAAATTGTTTTCTGTTGATATGCAAACCAGACACAAAACTGCTAAGGGTACCTTGTTTACCAGAAAAAAGCCTTATAATCAATATTCTTTTTCATTTACGTGCTTTGTAATTAACTTGCTACTGGATAATGCCTAGGGTCTTAACCTAGTCATTTCCTTATGGAAGCATGGGGAAAAGCACTGATTTTTCTTTTGTCACACTCTCTTAACCAGACCTTTCCTCTCTCCCCCACTTCTCCTGTCTCCCTCCTTTTTTACATTGCAGTGCCTACATTTCTTAAAACTGAATAAAGAAAAACAAAGGAGAAGGAAGAAAAGGAGAGCAAAAAGCACCTGTTTATAATTAGTATACCCATTGCATTTAAAAAAAACTGAGAAAACTTTACTTCAAGTTTAATTGGTTTGTCTTATCTTTAAAGCAGTCCCAGCTGGGAAAACTCCTTATTACTTTCAGAGAACATTATGTCCTAGCCAATTTACTTTTTCCCTTTTCCCTCAGCCAGTCCCCTTCCACCAGACTGTCTCCAGTTTCTCTCTATTAGATTGTCTTCATGGAGACATGAGTATTGTGGAATATTTTGAGACGGTTTGAGATCTTTTATCGGGATACAAAGTTAATGTAGCTAAAACAAAGTCAATAGTGGTAAATTATTTATCCACACATGAACTGGTTCTGGAATACCCCATGACAAGATAAAATTAAATATTTAGGATTATTGATTAACAATAATTCTAGTGTGGCAGCTAGGGATATGTGTGAAGAGACTAAAAAGATGATACAAAAACTGAGAAAATGGAAGCTTTGTTATATGGATAGTAAGATACAAGCAGTTAAAATGTGTTTAGTCCCTTTAGTCTTATACAGAGGTCAGGTATATTTTTATCAACCAGAGGAGAAGTTGTGGGTAGTAATTAATAAAGAGCTGAAGGACTTTATATGGGAGGAAAAGATAGCAAGAGTCAAGTGAGATAAGCTGATACTTCCAGTAGAACAGGGCGGATCAGGCTTACCCAATTTGAAGAGGCATTTCAGAGCTGCACAATTAAGACTCCTATACATAGCAGAAGCAGAAAACTATAATTCAAAGTGGAAAGGGATGATGATGGAACAAAGGGGAAGCTCAAGAAACAGAGACCGGGATATTGGCTGCAGGCCTGTAAGAATAACAACAATAACCATGCATAATATATCCATAAAGTAGCAGAAAGTATTCTAATTACTAAACCAACACGGGAATGGAGGAATTAGATACTGCCGATAGGGATGACTGCAGTTAGGGTTACAGACAATAGGCAAGAGGGGGCTGGAATTTATTGGAGAAAACTGACAAAGGAGCCAAAGTATTGGGAGCAAATAACTAGAGAGGGAAAGATGATAGAATGGGAAGACGCCAAGAATTTATTTGGACTGCAGGTTAGAGATTCCTTTAGGGGAAAGAAATAGGGGTGTCTGAAAGACCAGCACTGGTAGAGGTTTTAATGGAATCTAGAACAGAAGAGGCCATTAAAAAAGGAATAATTAGAACATATAAAGTATTGCATGATAAATATATGAATCAATCAGAAGAGGTTAGAAAGGATTGGGAAGAGAGATTGGATAAGCAATTCACAAAGAAAACAATGTTATGATATATATGCATGTCTCCCAAATATGCAACAAAGTCTAGAAGATTTAGGATTTTTGCCTGGAAATGTTTACATAGATATTTTTATACCCCAAGCAGACTCCAAAGAATTTTTCCTCAGGAGACAATAAATGTTGGAGGTGTGAATGGGAAGAAAGAAGTATTTGGGAATTTATTTTCTAGGAGTGTGGCGAGTTGACTGACTTTAAGGATCCCCTGCGGGATGCACCGTCAGAGATGCTGGGTGGCAGATTGGTCTGACGAGGAAGATGATTTTTCTGAGCTATGATACAGAATCAAAATTGCCTAGACATAGGAAGGTCTTGCTGTGTTTAGTAGTGATGGCTGCCAAAAAAGCAATTACTAGAAAATGGAAATCAAAACCTAAACCAACAACAGTGGAAGTAGTGAGTATAGTAATAGGGATAAAACAACTGGAATTGAAGTCTTTAGAAAAGGGTAAGAGCAAACTACATAGGAAAAATGGGAATTGTGGGAACAATACATACAAGGGAGGGATGAGGTCTAAAAGGCAGCAGGACTAAAGTGAGCCATGTAATGTTTGAGTGAGAAAGATTGGGTAGATTATAAGTGATGTATGATGTTTGCAACTGGGAATGTGTCAGTATGGTTTGTGATGTAAAATGCTTGTGACTAAGAATGTGTCACTGTGATTTGTTTTCATTTATGTAGTAAGTGATGTTTTAATAAAGATGTTTCCTGTTAGAAAAGACAGAAATTAAATAATTTGTCATTTTGCTTAGGTTGTATGATCTATAGCAATATACGTGAAGTATAATGTTTGTTAATATAGTTTACTTTTATATGAATGTAAATTTCTCTATGTCACAAGTGATAATTCAATAAAGGTGTTTGAAAAAAAAAATATGTATATATATATATACCTCACGGCTGCTTAAACAGGACAAAGCACTTGAGCTGGTGTTCCCACTAAGTTTAAATACATTGTACGGGTTTCCTGAGTCATAGAAAGGGACCTATAGCTTACTAGTAAGTGGTGTGATGTTTTGCCTGTGGTGACTTGAATGTGGAGAGTCCAGTTGAAAACGAAGATGAAAAAAGAAACCTAGATAGACAGTATGGAAGTGTCGAGCTTAAATCACATCAAACTCACTGAAGTTATCAAAGGACAGTTTTCAGGAATTTGCCATTCGTTTTTGCACATATTCAGTAAAAGTGGTTTTGGCCAGTGATTCAGAAAAGGCAAACAAAACTTTCTCCTTTTCCGCTATGCATAGACAAGTCCACTCAAACTTCTTGTTTGAGGAAGTTTTTTTGGTGAACAGACATAGTATTTGGAGATACTTGAAGACAAGATGTAAATAGACTCTGCCTGTCTAGTTTCATTGTTTGCAGAGAAGAGCAGTTCATATTTCAAGACTGCACCTATGATGCACATTTTCCAACCCTTTAATGTTCTAATAATAGAGAGATTGTTTTGACTGGCAAAGCTGAGCACAGTCTTGGAGTGGCAGAAGTACGTAATGGAAGATGATTTATTAAACTTAAGGGGGGAGGGCCTTCATCAGAAATTAGGGGACTTGGTAGTCTTAAGTCTCCAGTTTTTCTGCTTTTGTTTTCTTGATAGTGTAGTGGGGTGTCCCCATGTCTGAATTACTGTGAAGAGTATGAAACAAACTCTGCCGTAATTACCTTGACCTTTATTGTGCAAGATCTTTACCCTAACAACCTTGACCTTTATTGTGCAAGATCTCTGCCGTAACAACCTTGACCTTTATTGTGCAAGATCTTTTCCATAATAACCTTGATCTTTATTGTGCAAGAACTTTACCCTAATAACCTTGACCTTTTTTGTGCAAGATCTCTGCCCTAATAACCTTGACATTTATTGTGCAAGAACTCTGCCCTAATAACTTTGACCTTTATTGTGTAAGATCTCTGCCGTAACAACCTTGACTTTTATTGTGCCTTTTAATTATGGTAGAAATGGTGCTGTGGCTGAGCAAAGAACACGAGGTTCAGGATACAGCAGTAATGTGCATATTGGTTTTATTTTTTGCTGTACCATTCTGGAGAACAAGACTACATTTTCAAGTGTTTTGTGTCTTTGTTCTTGTGGCCAGATTTAAAGGCTGTTTTTTGTATTACAGTTCTGTTTTTCCCCTACTACAGAGAACTGCAGTCTAATGAGTCATACTTTGTTACATAGCTTTCATGTTGTCTCTTCCACATACTAAAACTCTTTAATCCTTTTCCACTTGTAGGAAACTCCTACAAATTTCAAGCTGGAAATCGAGTGAATGCAATGCTTTGGTTTAAACATCTGAGTGCTGCCTGTCAAAGCAACAGACAACAGGTAAATGTTAAGCAATTTACAGTATGTGTTATGGATGGAAGAAGGCAGATGAGTTTGAGTCTAACAGAAGTGTGGGAGGAAGCAAAGCTTCATAAAGTAACAAGTAAACACCGCTTTACTGTGTGTATCACATGACTTCAGGAGAATTACCAGTGTGGTAACTTAGGTGTACGACCTCACTTACTTTGTCAATCATGGTGGTGTGGCAAGATTTCCCTAGCAGTTCCAACCTCCCTCCCTATGGTGCTTGATAAGCAGGTTTTGTGCTGGGATTTCAGTCATTTGTCTTGAGGTACTTAGTATGAATAGCTGGAAAGCAGGTGCCGTGATCAGTTCTTGGTGCTCAAGCTTTTACTACCGCAAGTGATTCCACTTTAGAGTTGACCAGCTTTTCGGCAAATTACTTGAAGTAGAGTCAAAATACTACAGTGCATTTTTATTTTAGTTTGGTTAGGTTTTGTTGTGTGTGTAGAGTAATTTGTTTTGTGTGTAGAATAAAACTTCACACAGTACCCTAGTAATTATAAGTATACAAATAAAAGCTGTGGCACAATTGACAGATTATGTACAGATTTAAAAAATATCACTATGCAAACTGTGTAAAGAAGTGTGTGTCATTTTATATATATATATATATATATATATATATATATATATATATATATATATATATATATATATATATATACACACGTGTGTATGCAGATGTTATCAGTATGCTCAAAACACCTGAAATTAGATGTAATTAACATTGACCACAAAAGGTCAACAATGCAAATGTTGAGAGGACACTGCATGTATGAGGAAAGTCCTCTCCACATGCAGACTAAAAGTTACAAAGGTAAAATAAAAAGTGAGAAAAACATTGTTTTATGAAGGGGACAAGCCCATTTGCACCCTCCACACTCCCTGCTGATTATATAGACCAACTCCACAGTCACACAATTTGTGGGGAAGGAAGATATTCTCCATTCCCAAGTGACTGTTAATCCTATACACCTCTTGACCCAAGTGCAACAACAAAACAGATGTTTGCATTTCTCCCTTTTGACCATTTTTGCTCAGCCCTTAGGTATATACACACACACACACACACACACACACACACACACACACACACACACACACACACACACTTGATTGGATTACACCATAATTACATTTCCATGGCTTTGAGGAATGTTCTTTTATTGCATGTTAAAGCACTCAACTCCCTGAAATAGACCTTTAATTAAAGGGAATGTTCCAGAATATGCCAGTATAATTTGAGTAATGTGCATTCCTTAAATTTATTAAGGAACTTGAAGCTGTTCACTGTGTTTCACTGTTGCAGTAATAACATTTGAGATTTCCTGCCCTGGAGGCCCCTGGCCGCCCCAAATACCAGAGCTTTTATTATTTTCCACTGAAAATGGGCTTCTACCCTGTTGGACTTTCCTGGTAAGTAAAAGGTTATTTCCCAGCAGCATTTCTGCAGTTCTTTCTTGTTGTTGGATCCCCGGACATCCTGTGTCCAGTATGTTGGTCTGTCCAAAGCCAGAAATTGATCATCTAAAGCTAAGTACCCCACTGGGGACCTCCTCTTCATTAGTGCTTTTATTTGATTTGTATTAAATATCTGTTAAGACTGATGTTTCTGCAGAGCATGGGAAGCAAATCCTTCCCAAGGCTTCCACACTCTTCACTTATTCTGCCTGGGCCTGTAGCATAACATGCCCAACTGTCTCCAGTGTTTAAACTTTAGTTCTAGAACCATAAAAGTTGGGGCTGAGTACCTTCAGACTTTTTAGAAAAGGAAACTGAGCATCAGGGGCTTCTGCATGACATAACATCAGCAGGTCCTGCTCTTGATCTCCCTCACAAGAGGAAGAAGTGTCTGAAGGTCATTGAAGAGCCAGATAATGGTGTTTTTTTTATCTGATAGTTTGGCTAGGCTTGAGATTAAGGATGAATGGCGGCTTTGCACCCTCCACTGACAACAGAGTGTGTGGCAGATGCCACTGGCAAGACCCCTTTGGAGGCCGCTATGTCACTCACCCATCAACATCTGCTCAAGCAGTCAGAGCATTGGATGGCTCCAGAGCCACCAGGAAAGTGCTGGCTTCTGACTCTCATTAAAGATTGCTGGAGGGAGGAGGGTGAAATTCCCTTAAGTAGCAGTGAGGAGGTCTCCACAAACCAGATATATACTGCAACCGCCTGCTCATGGCCTGCACTGGCCCCTTCTTACGACAGACCCATGGCCAACCATAAGGCTGCTGTGTAGGCTTATCCCAACCTTGGGCCTCTTGGGTAACAGATACCCTCACAGGCCTACCTGCAGGACCTTGACAGATGAACTGAAGATCTTGTGCAATCCAGGCAACTGGGCCCTGGATGGACCTCCCTACCCAAGGAAATTTTGTCTTTCACCTCAGCTGTCCTCTTGATTCTTATAGCTCAAATGAGGATGAGCTGACATATATGGTCCACCTTTTAACAGATTCATATGCCAACTCTGAGTCAGATAACACCCTTGCCTCTGCTTCACTTCTTTGCAGATTTTTCCTTTGGAGAAGCTTTACATAAGATGAGAGTCCTTCATTTGGGAAGCTCAGGACTAATCTCAAGCCAAGAAAAGGGTTAGAGAGTTTCCTCACCTTTCTGAATATAGACCTCTGGCAATTCCTTCAGTGCTTGAGTTAGTGGATGACGTCATTCAGGATACACTCCTGAAGTTTACTACCGTCCCCTGCAGCCAGGAAAGCTGACCATTTCTAAAGATCCTGGATTCTCATAAGCCTCTTTTTAGAAATCCAGTAGCAGACCCAGACCCTGAGGTGGACAAGGGTCCAAGGGAGCCAAGAGCAAAGCCTGTAAGGATCCTTTACCCTGTCGTAAGGAGGTTAGAACCCTTAACAGATTTGAGAGGGGGAAAGTGTATACCTTAGCTATCCTGTCCATGAAAACTTTAAATTCCCATTTTTGTATGATTATATTTTAGCAATTCCCCTTGGACCGATAAAACAGAAGATGAAGGGGATGCAGGGCAAAGCTTTCCATAAAGAGTTGTTAGAACTTTGCAGCACCATTTCTAAAGTTGATAAACACACATTACACTGTGGTGTTGGTGCTATAGAAGCTTCAAGCAAGGTGTGTGCCGTATGGTCAGTTATGAGATATGCTTGGCTTAGACAGCAGACTTATACCAACCTTGTCAAATCTGAGGTCCTTTATGCCCACTAGACTAAGGATTTTTTTTTGGAGTCAAAGCTCAAAGTGTTTGAGGAGAGGGCTGACTATGCAAATTGTCGAGGACTTTCTGCAGGCCCAGCTTCCAAGGTTTTACCTTGTCAAGTCCTGGTCTTCTCCTGCCTTCAAGTTAGAAACCCAAAGCAGAAAGGACAGACGGAGTAGAAAGTGGCAAGCAGACCCCAGAACCAGGCCTACTGGCTCCCATCACCTGGGACTCATCAGGGAGAAGCCATGACTCGAACAAACTCCTCCCTGTCCCCCACCCTCAAAATCCCACCACAGTCTTTCTACAAAGCTATGGGTCAGGCAAACAGTCACCAGGTGGGTCCTAGAAATCATCAGAATTGGGTACTAAGTACAATTTGCTTCTCTTCCAACATTCCCAGGCATTCCCTTTTTTCCAAAAAGCCAGGTCAAACAGGCACTGACTCAAATCAAAGATCTGCTAGCACAAAAAAAATCCCCTTCAAACTAGTTAGGAACAGGGTTCTACTCCAGACTATTTCTGGTACCCATGAGAAGAAGTAAACTAGAGACTTATTTTAGACCTCTCAGTTAAATAAATTCTTGTTGGTTCCCAAGTTTAGAATGCTAAATTTACAAAACCGTCTTCCCATGATCCTTCATCAGGCAGTCATAGTCACCTTGGATTTAAAGGATGCTTTTCTTCGTATTCCCTTAGCAAAGGAACACAGAAGACCTCTTCACTTCAGGGCAGGTACGACAAGTTACCAGTTCTATGCATTGTCATATGGCTTATCTGCTGCTTCCAGTCTCTTCACAAAATGCAGGACTCCAGTAATTGCCTTTTGTGGGATCAAGGGTATGCAGATTTTACCCCTGTTTGGAGTACAGACAGCCACGGTGGAGGAACTCCACTCCTGTCTTTAAATGGCCATGATATGCCTGTCGTATTTCAAAGGACAAATGGTCTTCCTTTTCGTGACAGAATACTTCAAAATATTGACTCAGGAGGAATCTGTCACAGCCAGAAAGGAAGAGAGAGCCATGGGTACATGGCCTCCTGCACCCTATTGCTACCCTTAGCTGCAAATGAGGAAAATACAGTGATACTTGAAAAGCATGAGGCATCAGCACTGATTCCCTCTGAACTTCAAGATAACACTTCTTCCTTGCATAGAGAAAGAACTGCTGCTGTGGCTAGATGCCTGCAAGCAAAACAAAGGAGCCCCTTTCCCCTACACACAGGGCACCAAGTGATCAGCACATGTCTTGGGCCTGGAATGGGGGTGCGCACAGATAATCTGAGAGTGCAAGGTAGTCAAGACAGCTCCTTCTTAAAAATGCATATAAATCTAAAAGAAATTATTGCATATACAAAGGCGTCATATTAAACAAAAGTGGATACTGGGCACTCTTGGTAAGGACAGATAATGCTACAGTGATGTGGTATATCAGAAACAGGGTACCCCCCCATGCCACTTCACCATGAACTTTCGGAAACCACTGAACAAGTGGGTCTACACGTTCTGACGCAGTAATTCCCTGGAGCAAACAGTGAGCTAGCAGGCCTTTAACCAGGTCAGTGAAAGACCCTCACTGATGGATGCTGAAAATGTCTGTTGTCCAGAAAGTCACAGACAAGTAGGGTATGCCAGAGGTAAACCTTTTCTTCAAAGGAAAACCGATAAACATGTTTTACTCAAGAACACCAGACTTCAGGGTTTGAAGGAACAGATACCTTATCCTTCCCATGGACAGATCTGTTTCTGTATGCTTTCCCTCCTGTATCCCCAGGGTACTTCCGAAGGTCATTGAGGACAGGTTTAAGATGATCGTAGTAGCCCACTTCTGGCCCAGGCAGCGCTGGTTCCCCATGATTTTCAGTATGGCCAAGGAAGAGTCATTGTTGATCCCATTGGAGGTGGACCTCCAAACACAGGACAAAGGGACCACCATCCACACTAACTTGACAGCACTGCCACTGGTAGTGTGCATGATATGATCTTTATCCTGATGAGCCAGTTCATTAACAAATGTGTCTTACTCAAGAGTAAAAGTGTCTTTGGAGCAATAAAAGACCAAACAAAACACACAAGAGATATTAGTAGTTAGAAATGCACTCACTCTCAATTATCTTTGGTCCCCAGGACCACTGTAAGTGGTTACAGATAACACCCCAGTGATATAGTACATAAAATGGGAGGGGTGCAGTCTCATTCTACAGGCATCTTACATTCTGTCAGAACAAAACATTGTGGCAGACAAGCTGTGCAGAACCAAGATAGACCCTCATAAATGGAAACTGAATTGAGAAGGTCTTTCAGGATTTTATCCAGCTGTGGGGAACACCACAGCTAGATTTGTTCGCCTTCATTCAGAACAAACTATCAAAATTCTTATGCCTTTCCGCTGATATCCAGGTTCATTCTGATGATTCAGAAGGACTCTCCTAAGATCATCATGGTGACTTCCTTCTGACCGAGGCAACAGTGTTTCTCCCTTCTTTTGAAAATTGCCAAGGGCATTTACCACAGACTTCCTCACAGACTGGACCTACTTACAGAAGAAGATTGTTTGATGCACCCAGCTAACCTTAGTTAACTGCCTGGATGATGGTTTTCATACCTTTTAGGCAACTATTTTCTCAGGATGTTCAACAGGATTTAAAGGAGGCAAACCTGCCTCTAGGACGTCATATGTTAGCAGATGGAAAAGATTTTTCTAGTTGGTACCATACTAAGAACCAGGACCCTTCTAAGGCTAGTACTTATCTGGTTTTACAATATTTGTGAGTCGTACAATTTCTTGAGTTTCTAGAACCCAATAACTATTCCAGTGCACGAGTTACTGAATAATGTGGTCTTTGGCACATCTCTGCACCCAGAGTTCCAGCCTCCCCCAAGAAAACCTGATCATTTCTATAGAGTGTTTAAGGCACACAAATACCTATATAAGAACCTTATTGTGGATCCAGAAGTGGTGCCTTTAAATTCCAAGGGCTCCAATGACTGGTCTTCCAGGATCTCCCTCCAAGTCATAAGGAGAACAAAGCTATTGACTGGTTTAGGAGGAAGACGTATACAGTGGCTGCTCTGGCATTAAGATCCTGAACTGCCAGTTTCATATGATTGGCATGGGTAAAATGAAACACAGAAAGCATAGGGGACAAGCCAGTTAATGTTATATTCAGTAACTCAAGCACTGGGCTAGCCCTGGGGACTGAAAATAATACTCTGCAGAAGGAAATGTCAGACTTGAGCAATGCTAGCTCCCAGTTTGCCAAGCATTTCTTAAAATGTGACTTCAGTGCTTTGGGTGCATCTAGCAGGGTGACTGCCATGGGATCAGTCATCAGGGGAAAGGTCAACGACCTGTCCAAGCATGTTAAAGCAGAGACCCTTCATACCCCATTGTCAAGGATGTCTTTTTGGTTCTGTGACTGAAAACATTTTTAGGAAACTGGAGGAAAAGGCAAAGACCATGCAAATAGTAGATGATTTTCTGCAGGTCCCTCCTGGACTGAGCAGAAACTATTTAAGTAAGACAAAATCCTTTCTCGCCAGTTAGATTAAAGGGAAAAGCAGGGAAAGAAAATACAGTAGAAAGTGGTAAACTGACTCCAAATGAAGGCTTTGTGGGGCCCCCATGCTCAGGGTCTCAGCAGAGCACCTCCCCCTCCAAAGAAATCTCACTTCAACCTTCCTCCTGCTCCTGTTATCACCAGAAGGAATAGGACCAGTTTGTCTCCTTTGTGCTCCAGCTGGCTTCACTTTACCTAAGTCAAGTGGGAATTAAACCTAATATTGTCAATCTACATTCTGGTATGTCTAAAGAAAGCAACATTTTCAGGTATTCCCCCATGCTTAAGGTATCAACAGAGGCTCAAGTTCAAAGTCAGCTAACAAAGGGCTCCATAGAACCCAGTACCAAAAGAGCAGGTTTCTGTCCGTTACTATTCCTAGTCCTAAGAAAGGAAAGGTCTTTTAGACTAATACTAGACCTTTCAAGACTAAACAAATTTCTGCTTGTCCCAGGATTCAGGATGCTTACACTGCAAAAACTTTTGCCCATGATATTCCCAGAAGTTTAGACTTAACCTTCTTCCATTTCCCCATAGCTCAGGAACACAGGTGGTTCCTGTGATTCAAGGCAGGAGGATCAGACTTCAGTTTTGTGCCTTGCCCTTTGGCTTGTCCACTGCATCCAGAGTCCTTTACCAAATGCCTGGCATCACAGTGAATGCCTTGCTGCAGCAATTACATTCATCACGGGAAAAGGGTGTCCATATTTACCAATATCTTAAGATATTGTTATTTAGTGCTAGACCTTGTCCAGCACTAAATAACATTCTACACAAGTATGTCCCCATTCAGTCATCATAACCCAGTGACCCAAAACTACTGTCTGTCGACAAACTTGTCAAATCTGCCGGGCATCATCTGTAACTCATGCCATGTTTCTAAGGCCTGCAACTCCTTACCTGTATCCATCAGGTCAATACTCTCCCAATCATCGTTCAAAACCATTCTGAAAGGCTTTCTCACCAAAAGCTGGCTATGTTCTTGCTCAACACCAGGATAAATTATATCTCTAAATATAAACAGATGCTTATTCATGCCTTACACCTCATACCTCCATACTCTCCATTCTTCACTTGCTTCCTTATTTCTATCAATTTATCTCCCCATGACTTTCTCTGTAAATATACCATAAGCCTGCTTTTCTCTCACTTCATATAGTAATTCCTGTTTTTATTATACTTACCTTTAATTTATCTGTAAACTGGATACAATTGCTCTAAATATTAAATTGTTGTCATAGGTTCATAGGTTAGTACTAGGCTAATTGCCCTTGTGGGCCATTTTAAGCCTAGCCAATTACCCCATGTGAGAATCAAACCGTGCACCTTGTGTTTGCCAGGTAAACACCTTAACCATTATGCCTTCCTCCCACGTCATATAACTTGTATCTGTTCTTAACCAATGTTTTCATATTATGTATAATTTAAACTGTGTTTTTGCATTGTTTTTAAAAAATTGTAAAATTATTGTTTAGTGTTTTGTAATACTTTGGAGATTTTCTCCCTGGGTCTCCATTGAAAATGGGCTTCTACCCTGTTGGACTTTCCTGGTAATTAAATGTCAGTAAATAAAACAAAATATCTGGATGCTTGCCTTGTTTAGACAACATCTGTTCAAGAGATGCAGGCATCCCTACAGTTGACCAGACTGTTTTTCCAAGAAGGGTTCTCACTAAACCTTTGGAGGTCTCCCCTCCCACCCACCATATGGGTAACCTTTATAGAAGTGTAGTTGGACTCCAGGAACCAGAAGACTTATCCCCATGAAAATCCTGTAGCTTCATTCACAGTTGTGGGAGAATTGTAAACTACTGCAGGTTCTGAGCTTCATTTGGTTAGTTATTACTGCATTTTTCCATAAGCAGTGTTGATAGTAAATCTTTGCCTAGACTGGTGCCTTAGACTATAATTTGAATTGCAGTAGTGAGAATACTGTAATTTTTGCTGCAGGATTTGTGCTTCTACAGCTATTTACACTCCAGTTGTGGTCATAGTTTTTCTGCTTATCGTTTGCTTGATTAAAATTATATCGCAATGCCTTTGTTACATTACTACTGTTTTTTCCCATGTTCTTGTATCTGTCCCAGCCCCCGCAGATACATTAAGTGCTGCTCCCTATTTATGCATTAATTACAGTTATTCTTTGCCTCCATTGTAAAAGCCGAAGTGTCTGAAATTCTAACCTACCTGAGGGTCATTGACCTGTAGCTCAGTCATAGGACAAAGAACTATGACTTGCTAGAGGTTCTGAAGTCAGTTACTCTACTGACTTTATTTGATGTTCCTGAGTTAAGCATGAAATTGGTTAATATTGATCAGTGCATTACCCTGCTAAAAAATGTGTGTGTGTGTGTGCATGTGTATATATATATATATATATATATATATATATATATATATATATATATATATATATATATATATATGTGTGTGTGTGTGTGTATATATATATATATATATATATATATATATATATATATATATATATGTGTGTGTGTGCATGTGTATATATATATATATGTGTGTGTGTGTGTGTGTGTGTATATATATATATATATATATATATATATATATATATATATATATATATATATATATATGATTCCTCTATAGCACAGATTTGTGGCCACCCACAATCTTTTAATCAAGACTCTGAGAGGAGTGGAAAACCCTGAACTGTGAGAAACGAGCCTTTCGACATAAAGGGAAGAAAAAGGCTGCAATTAGACTCTCTGCATAGTGCATTGTGTGCACACGAGCTTCTTTCCGTATAAAGAGACCTTCAAACTCTGTACAACCTTAGAAACCAAGGTCTAAGGTTCAAATAACTTCTGTGAAGTTGCATATAAGCACACCTTTATCTGCAGTATACCCATAACCAGATAGGTTCATAGGTAGGTACTAGGCTATCTGCCCATGGGCATTTATAAGCCTAGCCAGAGTGTGTTGGCTTTCGCCGCCCCATTGATTAATTAACTGATCCTCTGTCAAGCAGAGACAATGAAGTAATCCCAGGGGTATATTTTCTGTTACCCATCCACTCGTCAAGGTTTCTCTTGAAGAGTGTTAGTGAGGGTTTCTGCCTGATGTAGTTGAAATTTTGTTCCAAAGCATGGGGTGTCTCTGTGACAGGAATCTATTCCTCCAACATGTTCTATTTATTGTTGTGGCGAGGGTTAGCTCACTAGACCGCATGGCTCGCAGTGACTTAGATTTCTGTAGGTGGAGCATGTCCATCATTTCTGAGTTGGACATGGCTTTGTAAGTCAGGCAGAGATCACCTCTGAGTAAGCGATATGCCACTGAGTACAGCCGGAGTGTTTTTTCAGTCGGACTGCATAGGACATATGTTTGAGGCCAGTAATTCTCTTGGTGAGGTACTTTTGTGGTCTTTCTAGCTGTTGGAAGTGTCTTGTGAGGTACATCCCAAATGGGGCATTGTACTCTATGATGGGTCTAATGAGTGACGAGTAGAGGGGCACTATAACCTCTCTATTTCTAGATGTGAACCCTTTAGTAATTAGATGGGCCACATAGAAGAATTTCCTAACTACTTTGGCAATATGATTGTCAGAGGAGAGATTACTATCTACCTGGGTCCCCAGATCTCTTATTGTCTCTTCTGTGTTAAGGGGGCTGCCACCTGTGTGGTAATTCGTGGGTGTTTTTGTTTTTCCCAGACGGGATAACTATGCATTTTTTGGCATTTAGCTTGAGGCCATGACTTTGACACCAAGTGTCCATCTCAGGAAGGCCCTTTTGGAGGATGTCCCTGTCAGCCGGAGAGTCAATTATGGCTCCCAGTTTGCAGTCATCGGCGAACTTGGTTAGCCATAGTCCTCCTGTGTTTGCCTGTACTTCTGCGAAGTATATGCCGAACAGTAGGGGTCCCAGGACTGAGCCTTGTGGGACACCACTTGTGACTGGTTTAGAGTCGGACCTGGAGTCCACTATTCTTACCATGTGAGTTCTGTCTGTAAGCCAGTTGGCAACACATCTCATGACATAGGGGTTTATGTTCAGGCTGGTGAGTTTTTCTGTAATACCCAAGTGGAGAATGGTGTCGAAAGCCTTGGCAAGGTCAAGGTAGGCTGTGTGAAGCACCTTTTCCTCATTTATGGCCTTGGTGACTGTCTCAAAGAAGTCATCCAGGTGTAGTAGGCATAATCTGCCCTTAATGAAGCCGAACTGGGTCGGGTCAAGTGTTTGGAGGTTCCCAATGTCTTTTTTAATGAGTTCCATGATGATGCGCTACATAGCCTTGCAGACCAGGCTAGTCAGGCTTATGGGGCGATAGTTACCAGGGTCAGTTGTGGCCCCTCCTTTGTGGAGAGGAATAACCATTGCTGTGCGCCATTCTATGGGCACATAGCCTGTGGAGAGGCTGAGGTTTAACAGTGTGTTTAGGTGGGGGGTTAGCTCATTCTGTAGTTCGTGCAAGATGCAGCCTGGGACATCATCTGGTCCCATTGATGCTGTGTTTTTGGCTTTTGAAAGGGCTGTTTACACCTGTGCGTCTGTGATTTTTGGGACACTACACTTTTCCGGTATTGTTGTGTGCCCTTTTGGAGGTGTGAGGGGGGTGAAGTTTGCACTGAATCTATCTGCCAGGATGTTGGCAATATCAGTAGGTTCAGTATATTTTGTGATATTTTGCAGTAGTTC
Source organism: Protopterus annectens (assembly GCF_019279795.1). NCBI lineage: Eukaryota > Metazoa > Chordata > Ceratodontiformes > Protopteridae > Protopterus > Protopterus annectens. The sequence continues at coordinate 333,458,931 of NC_056744.1, read as the reverse complement.
AGTGCATATCTGCGAGTTGCCACTTAGATTCTTAACATAGCTAAAGAAGGCTTTGTGGTTATCTTTTGAATCCTTGGCTATTTTTCTTTCGTAGTTAGCCTTGGATGATTTCATGAGGGACCTCAGTTTCTTACTGATACTGATCATGGATGTCTTTCATTCTTGAGATTTGCTTTTTTTTTTCTGAACTAGTTTCCTCCTCATGTTGTATAGCCTGTTTATGGCAGGGGTCCACTAAGCTGGTTTCCTTCACTTACAGGAGTGTGTCTTGGTTTTGCTAGGGATGGAACAATCCATGCATCCTTGTAGGTGCTCAGAGTGCATTTGTAAAGGTTTCTGCATCTTGGGCAGCGTTATCCTTTAGCGTGGGGGCTGTGAAACTTAACATCTCTGTCTTAAGTAAGGTGAAGTTAGCTTTAGAAAAGTTTTTTACTGTGGTTTCCTTAGTTGGGGTGGTGGTGGGGTGTGGACATCCAGAGTGATTAGTTTATGGTCTGATCTAACCAGTGACAGGTTGACCTCCGGTGTGGAACACCTGTCGCCCATGTTGATGATGACCAGGTCCAGTATGTTTTCACCTCTGGTAGGGGAGTTTACCAGCTGATCCAGGGCGTTTGAGTTGATGAATTCCAGGAAGCGCTGGGCCTGGGAGTTTGTACTAGAATAGTTTTCCCAGTGAATGGTAGGGTAATTGAAGTCGCCCAATATCAGGGTGTTCAGTAGGACCCTCATGTTTTCCGGTGTCTCCAGAAAGTTAGAGTTGTGGTCCTGGGTCATGGAGGGTGTTCTGTAGCAGGCCACAATTTACATTGCAGATTTGCCCGATGTTAGTTGCATATAGATGATCTCAGAGGTATCATGCTGCGTCACTAATCTGGAGATGTAGGTATCCTTGGTGAATATGGATACACCCCCTCCTTTTTTGTTTCGGTCCGTGTTCTGTGGCCGAAACGTGTGGTATGAGTTGTAGCCCGGTAGTGATGGGGTGCTCCCTGAAGCCTTGAACAAGGTTTCAGTTACTGCACAGATGTCTGTCTAACTAAGCATTTCCCTGTGCTTTAGTAGAAAGTCCACATAAGCAGTATCCTAAGTAAACCAAAGTCCAAGCAGTTATAGTTGCACTTGAAACCCCAGTCATTCCTGTTGAAACTGTGGACCAGGACATCCCCATAACTTCAGCAGCCAGCCTGATTGAGATGGGTATCTTGAGACAGTGTAAGAATTGTCTCATGCTGTCTGATGATCATCTATTACTCAAACAGCATAACACAGTGAGTGACAGATGTGGATATGTAATGTCTTTGAAGACAAAAGTCTCCCACACAATAAGTTCAAGTCCCAAAATTGTAAGTTCACCAAACATCACACCTCACCAAAGCCATGGCAATATACATAATCCACCGTACGTTGGGGTTCTAAAGATTAACTTGCCTAAACCTGAAAGACCTCCAAAATGCAGCAAAGGCACAAAGCACATTCAGCAAACTAAGCCTTCCTCCTCACATAGCACATTGAGTCCCAAAGTCATAGCTGAATCCATTGTAAGACGCACAGATTTACTTCTTACCAAATTGAGCAAGGAAAGAGTGATGGTTAGTTGTTTCGTCCCAGGATCCTTCAGATCACACACACACACACACACACACACACACACGCGCGCGTCCTTGAACAATAAGTACCAGCATGACACTGTCATAGAACATCCTGGTTTCCATGACTTGAGATGTAGCTCCCTGGACTATATGAAAAGACACATGATTGAACTGTTAAACTGTGCTTTAGGCTGGTATGAGCCTAGCATTGAGCAGCATTGTACCTTCTCAAAGGATGATGCTAGAATATAAGCAAAAAATAAAGGGACTTCAATAATTAGCTAAATGTTTGGTGTCATTAGAAGGGGGTTCAATATTTGTCAGCCTGAGGAGATATGATCGATGATAGACCACACTGCTTTACCAGGTATGGTCGGCATCTGTCCCGTCCAGAGTTTGATTTTAGCAGACTTCGTTCAACTATGTAGTGCCTTTTTTAAGCCATGCCAACCTGATAGATATGCCACATAAAGCAAGCAAAGGAAAATATGAAGGTGTTACTGCTCAATGCCAGGAGCCTAAACAAGAAACTCCATTCCCTATAAGCCCTCCTCACCCTGGAGGATGTAGATATCTGTGTACAGAGTGAGACAGGGCTTAAAACAGCCGAGAGCACTGCAAGGCTGTAATGCTTTCCACACCTTCGAACCAGCTACTGTGCAGGAGGGGCAAAAGATAGAGGCATCTCAATCTTCATCCATAAGAGACTCAGATTGACTGGTAAGGCAGCATGATATACTAGAACTTCCTATCCAGAAGGGTCCAATACCATTTGTTAACTTGCCATCGAACTCCCTCCATGATACAAGAAAGCCACACTGCCTGTCTACAGGAACTGAAATCACTTAATATTAAACCCAGTACCATTTTCCTGGGTAATGCAAACTGTCCAGTTACAGACTGGGAAACCTACACCAGCACTAGTGTTCAAGCACAGAGATTCCTGGACTTTGTCATTGCAATGCCCTGGAACAATTAGTCAGCTTACCCATTAGGGGGAACATCATCTTGGATCTTGTCCTTAATAGTATGGAGGACATCTTGCACCATCCCTTGCATATCTTCATCACTTGTTAGGTCTGACCATAAAGCAGTCTCTCTTGAAATAAAGTTGAAACCAGAGACCCCTACTAGCCAAGGTACCTTAAGAAACTTCTCTAAGACAAACTACCCACACCTAAATGATATATTGGCAAGTGTGAAATCCCAGCCAAACCCATTTAACTTCATTGAGTTTGTGAGAATATAAACCACCATACTATTACTTTAAGTAAACAGCGGCATAGATGCAGCTGTACCCTTTTCGAACAAGTACAGGGCAAACCCCAGAAACAAACCCCCTTGGTGGGGCCATACCAATTAGCTTTACAATAAAATGAAGAGAATTTTGTTCAAAAATAAGAAGAGTAATTCCCAGAATGATAGAGCCCTAGTCACTGAAATTAACTCATAAGCTTAATAAAATCCATCAAAGCCTAGTCTGAGGCTTAAATAGGCTTCCAAGCCAAAGACGAGCAGGAGGCCTTTTTCAGTTGTTCATACCCTCCGAAGCAGAATGCAGCAGCTTGCTGAGCTGATTGTGAGTGATGTCTCTGAAGCAGAATGCAGCAGTATGCTGAGCTGATTGTGAACGATGTTGCCTACGCTGTGGCTGAATATATAGCTAACTTACCTTTTGATAAATTTCAGCTCAGCCTGCCCTTTTCTCTTCTATCTATCTATCTCAAAAGATCTACCTGAAACCAGCTCACTTCCAGTTATGATACAAGACCATGTCCCGAAAATGCAGTCAAAAGCTAAAAAATATTGGTTTGATGGAGCTCTGCCTCTGTCTTAAATAGCATGTAGCATAATTTAGTCATTCCCCTAAGAACAGTATTCAACCTCAGCCTCCATACAGGTTTTCAGCCAAGTGAATGGTGAAAAACTAGTCATTCCCCTGCATAAAAGGAGGACCTTCCACATATGCAGAAATCTGACTAACTTTATATATAAAGCCATGGAAAGATTTATTATGGAACTAATCAGTAAGGTCATGGGGAACCACTAAACACTGAAGCCATCTCACTTTTGGATTTGTTAATGACAGGCCATGCTTACTCAACCTGTTGGACTTCTTTGAAAGGGTCAGCAAACCAATGCATGAAAATAAAACAGTGTATGCCACATAGCTCAACTTGGCCAAGGCTTTTGACAATTCCCCCACTCAGGTGTAGTAGAAAAGCTAAATAAACTTGGAATAAACCTCTGTCACCTGCTGGTTTGCCAACTAGCTCATAGTTAACATCAGAGTAGAGGAATCTACTTCCATAAAGAGACAAGTCACCGGTGGAGTCCTCAGAGTTCAGTGCTGGAATCCTTCCTTTTGGCATCTACATCTCTGAAGTAAAATAAATAAATACAAGTAAAACCAATATCAAAGGGGTCAGGCTGACTTAGATTGCAGATGACTGCGAGCTAGGAGTAGTCATTGAATCCCCAAATGATTTAACCATCCTGCAGGAAGGTTTGTCCCAACAAATAACTGTTGCCAGAAGCATGGACTGAAACTAAATTTCAAAAATTATTTATTTATTTATCATTTGTTTACTGGGAAAGTACAACTGGGACAGAGCCCATATTCAGCGTAGCCCCTGGGAGAAATGCTCCAGACACATGCCATATGTCAAAAATGCATTATTGTATCCTTTGGGAAGTCCGTTACCCCAGGGAACTGCCACATTGAAAATAGGCCAAGAGAGTTGACCCAGTTTGTAATGTGGGAACATATGTGGATAGTAACCTAACGTTTGACTGACATTTGTTCACTGTTGTCAGAAGGCCTTCTGTATTGCACAGCTTGTAAACAAAGGGTTTGTGACTATATCTAGAGAGGTCATTGTCCTCCTTCACGCAATCCTCAGGTCAGTTATAAATATAATGCACCCTTTGAAATGTCTGTCCAGAAATGTGCAGCATCTGGAATGCCCATAGAGATAGCTTGTGACATTCTACCTCGAGGCCAGTAATCAAGAAGCCTCAATCCTCACCACTGGCACCTGTGGAGAACATTCACTAGGAGGATGTTCATCGTGTTTCACTGTTGCAGTCATCACTGTAGGGTTCTTGCTGCCGGCAGGCGGCCCTCGGTCGGACAGAATCCCAGAGTCTGGGTCCGGCGTCGGCTATTCAGTCATGCTCCCTGACGTCAGAGCGCCAGGAGTACAAAGCTGCCAGCCGACGCCATGTTCTCCAGTCTTTCTTGCCGTGCGGTGGAAGCAGTTCACAAGTGCCATTCGGCTGACTCCTGATATTTTTTCGTGCTTCATTCCGAAGACTTACTTCTTCTTCTCAAAGATAAGTACCCCGTTGGGGAAACTTTTTTCTTGCTCCAGTCCGATGTCAGAAAAAGTTAATTGTATTTCTTGTGGGAAGCAAATACCTCATAAGGATTTCCACTCTTACTGTATTCCTTGATTAGGCCCTGACCACGACGTAGCTAATTGTCGGTTTTGTGCTAGATTTAACCAACGTACTATTAAGCGGAGGTGCGATTTTGCTTTTCACTACTTTGGCAGGCGATTTAATTATAATATGTCGTCGGACACGCTTCCGACTACCGGAGTTCACAAACAACGCAAGGATAAGGACAGGCCTCCGAGGTCCAAATCAGACGATGGTTTTCAAGCAGAGCCAGCTACAATTTCGGCCGTCAGTAAGGCGATTTCGCAGCCCCTGCCGTCGGCCATTTCAGAACCGATTGCCGAAACGGACTCCCACGAGTAGCCAACTAGACCTTTGAGTACTCCAGCTGCAGGACCTTCGGACAGCGCTCCCTCGGATGGGTCCGGAGCCACTGTGCAGGTACCAGCTTCCTAGGGGTTTTTCAGGCCTACACAGCTTCAGATACATACAGATAAAGGCAAAGCCAAAGACAAAGGTGAAGACGCCTTCTAAATCAAAGACTCCAGCCCAGGCCTCTTCTGATCCGGGACCTAAATCTCAGAAACAGCTGCTTAAAATGGCGGAGGACTTCCTAACCATGATTAGGGGTTCTCATCCCTCTCCAGACAAAAGGCCAAGGCAAGAATTGGATTATGAATCCTCTGATCAGGCATCTATTTCTTCAGTGTCTTCCTCTGAACAGAAATATACTTTCCCTCCTTATGAGGATTCTGATGCTGAGGAATCCATTCCATCAGTTTCTCCCACTGAGGATTTTTCTTTTGGGGAAACTTTACATGACATGAGGGAACATTTTCACTGGGAAGGACAGGAGTACTCTGAATCTAAGAGAAGGCTTAGGGATTTCCTTCTTCTTCCCCAACATAGACCCCTGGCTGTTCCTCCAGCTCCTGCTAAGCCTGACAGATATTACAGGGTCCCTGACTCCCACCAGTTCCTTTACAAAAATCCTGCTGCTGATCCAGAAACCATTTCTCAGGGTCCTAAGGGTGTTAAGGCCGCCTCTGCTAAAAACCCTATTCCGTCAGATAAGGATTCTAGAGCTTTGGAGAGATGGGGCAAAAAAGTGTACACTTCTGCTACTTTATCTATTAGGGCTTTAAATAGTCAATTTCATATGCTAAAATATCAGCAATTTCTGCTGTCTGTTAAGAAACAAAAGCTAGGTACCTTTTCTGCATGTGCAGATAATAAGGAATTACATGATTTGATGCATGCTACTGAGCAAGTGGGGAAGCATGGCTTACACTGTGGTTTTGATGCCTTGGAGGCTTCATGCAGGGCGGCTGCCACTGGCACAGTCATTAGAAGGCATGCTTGGTTAAAGGAACAAAACTTACCTGATCAAGTGAAAGCAAAGTTACTGGATGCTCCTGTTCAGCATAATGTTTTGTTTGGGTCTAAGGCTGAAGCGGTGATAAAGAAAACGGAGGATAAGGCAAAATCCATGCAAATGGTTAAGGATTTCTTACAAGTTCAGCCCCCAAGATTTAGCTGAAATTGGCCAACTAAAAATTGGTCCTTTCCCAGCTCGGACAGGCCTCAGAGGGGTAGATATAGGCGCTCCAGAGGTAGGGCCCAAGCACAGACCTAGACAGTGGAATGCTTCCACCCCCAGGGGTGGAGAGGACAGACTTCAATCTTATAGAAAACAGGCTCAATGACTCCCCCTGCATGGCTCCATGAACCTCTCTCCTGGAAGCCCCTCTAGGAGGAAAACTCTCTCTTTTTCAACAAAATTGGACTTAACCCAAGACAAGTGGGCTCTGGATGTAGTTTCAAGAGGTTACAAATTCCACTTTCATACCTTGCCAAGACCAAACGGATGGCCAGACCTACCAAAACACCAATGGGCAGAGGCATTAAACCAGGTGGGATCCCTCATGGCTATGAGGGCCATAGAACTGGTTCCACAATCAGAGACTGAGCAAGGCTTTTACTCTAGGCTCTTTCTAGTTCCCAGAAAACAAAATTCATGGAGACCCATCCTGGATCTGTCAGTCTTAAATACTTTCCTGGAGATACCAAAGTTCAAGATGCTTACTCTGCAGCAGCTCTTGTCAATGTTGAGCAAAAATGCATGGATGATGACATTGGATTTAAAGGAGGCTTACCTACACATCCCTATCAGACAGGAGTGCAGAAAATACCTCAGGTTCAAGGCCGGCTCGAAACATTACCAATTCTCTGCGCTGCCCTTTGGTTTGTCTACTGCGCCCAGGGTCTTCACCAAGTGCCTGGCACCGTAGTAGCTTATTGCAGACTCAAGGGAATTCAAATTTACCCTTATCTGGATGACTGCCTTATTCAAGCAGACAGCAAGGATGTCTTACTCCAGCATCTGGAATTTGTTCAAAATCTACTCAAGTACCTGGGATTCACTGTGAACATAAAAAAGTCAAATTTGACACCCACACAACAGATAACTTTTCTGGGTGCTCTTCTAAACACAACAAGCCAGATGGCATTCCTGACATCCGAAAAACAACTACAGCTGGCTTCAACTTTCAAAACCTTGGCGTTAATGTCTCCACTAACTGCAAGGAAATTCCTGCAGGCTTTGGGTTACATGGCCTCCTGCATCCTTCTCATACCATATGCAAGACTACATATGAGAAAAATACAATGGTACCTAAAAAGTGTATGGTCCCAGCATTGCCACAGCCTAGACACACAGATTGCTGTCTTGCCTTGCCTACAAAAGGAATTCCATTGGTGTACCATGACATGTCTTCACAACAAAGGGAAAGCCTTCAGTCTGCCTCCAGCCAGCCAAGTATTAACCACGGACGCCTTGGATTATGCATGGGGAGCCCACTTGCAGGGGAAAGGCCTGCAAGGTTTTTGGACAGAGGATCAGAAGCACCTACATATCAATTTAAAAGAGATGTTAGCTGTACAGAATGCCCTGTTGGCTTTCAGGGATCTTCTACAGCCAGAACAACTACTGATACGGACAGACAACACCACAGTTATGTGGTACATAAGCAAGGGGGTTCACACTCCTACCCCCTTTGCAGACTAGCCATGACTCTATGGAACACAGCTCTAGCTTGCAAAGTGGATCTACAAGCTCAGTTCCTGCCAGGGAAACAAAATATTCTGGCAGACAGCCTGAGCAGGAACCTGTCAGACCCACACGAGTGGATGTTAGACACCCAAATATTCAAGATGATTACAGAAGCCTGGGGCTGCCCGGACATAGATCTATTTGCATCCCCCCTCAACCACCAGTTACAGATTTTTTTGCACAAGGACATTTCACAAACTAGCATGGAAAGTGGATGCTCTCTCATTCAGTTGGAGGAACCTCTCGGGGTATGCCTTTCCTCCACTACCTCTTCTTCCACGGGTGTTATTAAAGATCAAGCAGGACAAACCCAAGATGATTTTACTGGCCCCAAATTGGCCTCGTCAATTTTGGTACTCAACACTGATGAATCTATCCCAGGAGCCTCCTTGGATTCTACCTCAGATTCCAAATCTTTTGTCCCAACACCAGGGCCAGGTTCTGCACTCTCATATCAAAACTCGCAGCCTGGCAGACTGGCGTATTCAGGGTCTATGATTAATCCTACCCTTTCCAAACAGGTCATGGATGTCATCTTAGAAGCCAGACGGACTAGCACTAGAAACTCTTATGAAGGTAAATGGAAGAGATTTTGCACCTGGATGCATGCTCAGGATTCGGATCCTCTCATTCCTAATATCCCATTGATTTTACATTACCTGACAGGCATGCTACATAAGGGTTCATCCTTCTCCTCCATAAAAATACATGCCTCAGCTATCTCTGCACATTACAATACAGATCCTCCAATCTTTTCGCATCCACTTCTGAAACTATCTCAGAGGAGCAAAGAATTTAAGGCCCCCAAGGACACCACCCATACCTGCCTGGGACCTCAACTATGTTCTGGAAAAACTCTTTATCATGGAAGACAGCTATCCTACTGGCTTTGACTTCAGCCAGGAGAGTCTCATAGTTACAAGCACTTATGACTGTGGAACCTTATATTATTTTTCATCAAGATAAGGGTGTCTTTAAGGACTAATCCTACGTTCATGCCTAAAGTGGTTTCCAAAGTGGCTTTAAATCAAACTATTCACCTGCCAACTTTTTTCACCAATCCACAAAATAAGGGGGAAAGGATCTTGCATTCCTTGGAGGTATACAGGCAACTTCGTTTTTACCTGGACAGAACCAAGGATATCAGGAAAACAGAGCAACTGTTTGTTTCTTGTGCAACAAATTCCCAAGGCAAAGCTATTTCAAAACAGACCATTTCTAAATGGATTGCTCATGGAATTAGATTTTGTTACTCTCATCATGGAAAGCAAATCCCAGGAAAAATTAGGACTCACTCTACCAGAGCTGCTGCTACTTCAGCTGCCTTTCTCAGGGGAGTACCTACCAAAGATAATTTGGAAGCTGCAACTTGGAGTTCAGTGCATACTTTCTCTAAGCACTATAATCTCCCTCTTTACTCTAAGTCTAGGACAAGCTTTGCTTCTGCAGTCTTGCAGGGCCTTCTAGCCGCCCCTTCTACTCTATAACCACCACCCTTTATCTCGGCTTTGGGATTCAACCCTACAGTGATGACTGCAACAGTGAAACACGATGAACATAGTACAGTTGTGTACACTTACCATAAATGTAGATGTTAGAGTGTTTTCACTGTTGCAGTCTGGGTTACCCACCCTCCTGTCCCCTCTTATACTTTCATTAGTGTGGTTCCTACTTCACCCTTCTTCTGAGGTGTATTTGCTACAGGGTATGGGGTTTGTTGTATGTTACATTTTTGTTTTACTATTAGCCTTCACTGTTGGGCACCTGACATCTGGGGCAAGAAAAACGGGAGAACATGGCGTCGGCTGGCAGCTTTGTACTCCTGGCGCTCTGACGTCAGGGAGCATGACTGAACAGCCGACGCCGGACCCAGACTTTGGGATTCTGGCTGACTGAGGGCTGCCTGCCGGCAGGAAGAACCCTACAGTGATGACTGCAACAGTGAAGACATTCTAACATCTACATTTATGGTAAGTGTACACAACTGTACTATAACAGCTATACACACTATCTCAAGATGCAGCTCTCTGCATCAAGCACAATTTCCCTTAAGAACACACAGGGAAACACGATCAGTCTAAGGGGCTGGTTCCCCTCTCTCTCTCTCTAGATCCCCTAACAGGACTTCCCACTGGCACAGCTATAGAATGGAGTCCTTAGCCAGGGTTCAAAGCCAAGTCCTCCAACACTGTCTCATTCATAGGTAGGTACTAGGCTATCGACCCAAGGGCCTGCGTAAGCCTAGCCAACATGGTTCCCTGGCTTATGCCACCCAAGAAAGTTATTTTCCTGTGCCACTGTCGAGCAGACACACAGAAGTGATCCCCGGGGTGTATTTCCTATTTCCCATCCACTCATCAAGATTTTTCTTGAGTGCTAATGAAGAACTTTGCTTGACATAGATGGGTAGCCTGTTCCAGAGTATGGGAAGTCTCTGGGACAGGAATCTATCCCTCCAGCATGTCCTGTTTATTGTGGTGACAAGGTTTAGGTCCCTAGAGCGTGTAGCTCAGAGGGATTGGGATTTCTTTAGGTGTAGCATGTCTAACAGCTCTGGGTTTGACATAGCTTTATATGTTAGGCAAAGATCACCTCAGAGTAGGCGATGTGCTACGGAGTAAAGCTGGAGTTTTTTGAGGCGGTCAGTGTAGGGCATTTGTTTGAGGCCAGTAATCCTCTTTGTGAGGTACTTCTGTGGCCTTTCCAGCTGCTGCAGATGTCTTGTGAGGTACATTCCAAAAGGGGCATTGTACTCTATAATGGGTCTGAGTGTCGAGTAGAGGGAAACAATGACCTCTTTTTTCCTGGATGAGAACCCTTTTATGATGAGGTGTCCCATGTAGGAAGGACTTTCTGACTACTGTGGCAATGTGACTATCAAAGGAGAGACTACTGTCCACCTGGGTCCCAAGGTCTCATCACACATTCTGTGTTAAGTAGATTGCTGCCTATGTGGTAGTTTATGGGTACAGAGTTTTTACCAAAGGGGATGACACTGCACTTTTTGGCATTGAGCTTGAGGCCATGGCTCTGACACCAGGCATCTGTCTCAGCGAGGCCCTTCTGACACACACACACACACACACACACACACACACACACACACACACACACTTTGAGATTTTATTTGTATGGAGATGAAAAAGTGAACAAAAAAGCACTCAAAACATAAACAAGGTTCTTCAAGCGAACCTTGTTTATATTTTATTTGTATGCACACGTGCGTGCGCACACACACACGGGAAAGGCTGGCACAGGTTTACTAGCTGTGCCCCCTTTTGCCCAGACTATAATGTAGTTATCACTGCCACCAGATCCCCTGCTACTTTAAGGCCTTTGAGAAAGGGTGTCCAGTTTTACTGTATAATATACATACTAATACAAATGGTAATTTGACCAAGAGCAAGGCTGCTAGGAGTGACACCCACAGTGTCACGAAATAAATATGCAAATGCTCTCAAAACTTAAATATCTGTAGAAAGATCATCCACAATGGAAAGTTTAAATATATTTAATAATAATTAATAAAAGGACAAGACAATACTAAATATCAATTCATAGTGAAATCAGAGTTCAAAATCACAGGAAATATTGAAAATAACATTGAAGGACAGACTCAGACAAATAAAGAAAATATATAAACTAAGCTTCACTGTATTCCTGACTGAATTTAGGAGAGTTGTACTATTTACTAATAACGTACTTGAGCAAGACACAATGAAATATGTAAGCAGTCTCTTTCTAGTCAGGCCCCAAACAGAATACTCTGTCTCACTAAGAAACTTCTCAAAATAATATCTAAAATATTACTTCTGGGTTAGCTTGCAGAATGACATCACTTCTGGTCATCTAACTTCCAGTTCCCATGCAAATCCCCATTGCTGGAAGCTGGCAGGATTTAGCACCTACCTGTAAAAATACACAAACAAGGGCTTTTGCCCAGATCTGTGGCAGGTGCTGGAAGTCATAAAACAATTTCATACCTCCATGCTTCCAGAATAACATTTAGTTCACCCCTAAGACAATGCAGAAAGCTTCCTAGTATAGACTTTGTGTCTCTGGCTCCACTGAAACCTGTGAGATAGCATCTTTATGGCCTAGCCCATAAAGTGATTTAATTTCAGATATATTTTAAAATTTGCTGGACTTGGGGGTTAACCTCCTGTCTTCCAGTTTCCTCACTTAAAACATATACATTTAAACAGTTACAATAGTGAATGTACATTTCTGTTCTCTCCAGTAGGGCACACTGTTGATACATTTTAAATGCAAGCACTTTGCAAATGCATTTTCAACACAAATATCTGTACAAATCAGTTTCATATACACATGACATACTGTCCTAATACTTTTGTAACACAAGCACCTTGTATAAATCAGTTTGATATTCACAAATTACATATAATTAAAATACAGAATTCCAGCTAGCTGTGCTGGCAGTACCTCCTGTCATCACATAAGTTACTAAAGGATACATAGTGTAAACAATACCTCCTACAATGGACCACCTCAAACCCTGTCACTGTTCTGTATGTCCTACAGACTGCTAAGTGGTGAACTGTGTTTGACGTGCAAGGCATACTCTAACCCAAAACTGATGAGCTACTGAAGTCCAGTGGCATCCCAAATACTCAGTCTAGGGATCTTAATCTCTTCTGCAAAGTTAACAAAATGGTTTGGAGGGAACGGTGCATCTCTGAAAATATTATTGTTCTACAGCGGACTCCCCAGCCATGTAAAACAAAGCACATTACTTTCCTTGAAGTGCAACTTTGCACTATAACTGAGTAATAGAAAACTTATCCCTGGACTGCCCCCTGTAGTACTAATGGACACCGGCAGCTCTAAAGGTTTATCCCATGCATGAGGCCCTTCAGATTATTCTGTGATATGATCCCAGTTATTCTCACTAGGAGTAATATATATAATTAATGACTGTGATGTGTAAGGCCACTATATCACCAAACAGGTTAATTCAAGCACCAAAAGGAAAGCTTAAAATGGCCCACAATGGCAGCTAGCCTAGTATGAGCCTATAAAAAGTCTTGTTCATATCCTTGTACTTCCAGAAAATGTCAGAACATGAAACCCTTTCAGCCATAGTGTTCATGAGGCTACCAGGCTTAATGGTGTCATACACACTGATTCCCCCAGGCAGACTGCATATAAGGAAACTGCAATAGTACCTAAAAAACCTTTGGTACCAACATCAGTATTCCCTTCAAATTGTTGTACCCCCCCTTCCCATTCTTAAGGAAGGTACTCCTTTGGTCACTGGAGGCCATCAAGAGACCAATGAGGTCATCCCGTTTTGGCTGAGATGGTCACCTAGGTTGTACAGCATATGCTTCATCTGAGGCAGTTAGAATGCCAGTCTACTTCACAAGTGTACAAGTATCAGAGAGATGATGGCACAATGGGGGGTCTGGCTGCCTTCAGAGCCCTTTGGCAACCAGGGCCACTACTCATAAGAATAGTATCACAGAGGGTTAGGGATGCAAGATGTTCTTCTTGTTTTACTGTTGCAGTCATCACACTTGGGTTGTCTGCCTGCAGGTAGCCCTCAGTCGGCCCAAATACCAGAGACTTAGTATTTCTGCGTCGGTTGCTGTTGCTCCAGGACTGATGTCAGGTCGCCAGGGGTATAAAAGCAGGCAGTCGCACCATTACATCAGTCTTTCTTGCTGAGGAACCCGAAGCAGAAGCAGTTCGCACAAGTGCCGGGGCCACTACCTGAGTTTTCATTTCCAAATTGAATCATCCTGAAGTCTTCTAAAGCTAAGTACCCCGTTGGTGATCCTTTTTTCTTGCTCTAACCGATGTCAGAAAAAGTTAACAATTGTCTCGCCTGTGGAAAGCAAATACCACACCGAGATTTCCATTCTTACTGGATCACCTGTTTAAGCCCAGATCACAATGTACCTCTCTGTCGGTTTTGTGCCTTGTCCAACACCCAAACTATTCATTGTCAGGCCCTTATTGTCACTAAATATTTTCATTCTCTATCTCCGTATTCCGAAATGGCTTCGGTAAGCCATCTGCCTACTGATCTTCCGAAAAAACGTAACGATAAAGACAGAGACAGGCTGCACAGGTCCAAAACTGCCGACGACGCTTCCATTAAGCTAATCCCCAGTTCGCTGGTACTCAGTGAGGCGCTTTCGCAGACCCTGATGCCCACTTTAATGGATTCGCAAGCCTCTACCGAGACCCGTTCGGAGTCCGGTATGCCACGACACTGTTCTCTGACTACGGAACCTGTGGATGTTTCTACCTTGGATGGGTCCGGAGCCGCTGAGCAGGCATCGGCTTCTGAGGAAGTTCTTTGCACTGCTGACATTCGACACAAACCGATAAGTTCTTTTGCGTCTTCAGTTCTGTCTAAAACTTCCGAGTTTCTAAGGCCAAGAGTATGAGCTACGCCTAAAAAAACGACCCAAGCTCACTCACCTGCTTCCTTGCCATAACATCAAATGCTTAAAATGGCAGAAGACCTTATTATGTTGATTAGGGGAAGCCAGCCTTCCCCTGCTAAGAGAAAAACAGACCTGTCCCCAGCAGCTTTAACAGACCAAAAGTCCGACGACTCTGAGGTATCTGATTATGAAGACGTGCCTTTATCTGCTTATGAGGATTCAGATGCAGAAGAATCCATTCCCTCTGCTTCTCCTCCAGAGGATTTTTCTTTTGGTGAAACCTTACATACTTTAAGAGAGCATTTCCACTGGGAATGCCAAGACTATCCTTAGTCCAAAAAGAGACTCGGAGAATTTCTAGATTTGCCACAACATAGGCCTTTAGCAATACCCCCAGTCCTGGATGTTGTGGATGATGTCTTTATGGAATACAGTCTAACTCCTGATATTTTACCCCCTGCTCCTAGGAAACCAGACAGGTACTACAGAGTTCCTGACTCTCACAAATTCCTTTTCAAAAATCCTACTGCTGACCCAGAGGTCATCTCCCAGGGGCCTAAAGGTATCAAAGCACTAAGAATCCTACCCCTTCAGACAGGGATTCCAGAGCTTTAGACAGATTGGGTAAGAAAGTATACA
Organism: Protopterus annectens; assembly: GCF_019279795.1. NCBI lineage: Eukaryota > Metazoa > Chordata > Ceratodontiformes > Protopteridae > Protopterus > Protopterus annectens. Next base: position 333,443,770 of record NC_056744.1, on the reverse strand, counting down.
CCTCTGCAACCTTCGCCATTAGGGCTTTGAACTGCCAGTTTCACATGCTGAAGTACCGACAACATATTATGGAACTTATTAAGCAAAAATTAACTACCTTTACAGACTGCAGAAAATAAAGAATTACAAGAACTTATGCAGTCTGCAAGCCAAGGCAACAAGCATACTTTGCAATGTGGCTTTGACACCCTAGAAGCATCTTGTAGGGCAGGAGTCACTTGTTCTGTACTGAGAAGGCATGCTTGGCTTAAGGAGCAGACCTTGCCAGACCATGTCAAATCAAAATTATTAGATGCTTCTTTGAACAAGGAAAAACTGTTTGGCACCAAAGCAGAAGAGGTTCTTAAAAAGATGGAAGTAAAAGCTAAATCTATGCAGACTGTCAAAGATTTCTTACAAGTACAACCTCCTAGATTCAGTAGGCATAGCCCCTCGAAGCATTGGTCCTTTCTAGCCCCCTCAAGGCCATCTCAAACTAGACCCAAGGGAAACAGACCCCCCAGACTACAGTCTCAGGGTATGCAGAGATCTAAGCAATGGAGTGCCTTCACTTCAAAAACAGGGAGTGCTAAGCCACCCCCCTTACAGAGAGAATTCACAGTGACTTCTCAACTCACTCCTCAACTCTGCCCAACTGCTCATGCCCCTAGGAGGAAAACTTGTCCATCATGCAAAACACTGGTCCACAGCACTGTATCCCAGGGGTACATATTTTTCTTCGACTCACTGCCAACCCCAAAAGAGTTCCCAGACCTACCTCCAAACCAGTGGGCAGAGGCACAAAACCAAGTTCAATCCCTGCTCTCCAATTCAACCTGTTCCTGCAGAACAGATAGGTCAAGGGTTCTATTCCAGACTTTTCCTGGTATCGAGAAAAGAGGGCACTTGGCGACCAAGCCTAGATCTTTCCATTCTAAACACCTTCCTGGTGGTACTAAAATTCAAAATGCTCACCCTTCAGCAGCTTCTTCCTATGCTGGCCAAAGATGCCCAGTTAGCCAACCTAGACCTAAAAGAAGCCTATCTGCACATCCCTATCAGGGACTCATGCAGTAAATACCTACGCTTCAGGGCAGGATCTATGCATTATCAGTTCTCTGCACTTCCCTTGGGCATATCCACTGCTCTCAGAGTATTCACAAAATGAATGGCTCCAGCCATTGCCTACTTGCAGACAGAGAAAAAATCAAATTTACCCGTACTTGGATGACTGCCTGATTCAAGCAGACAGTGAGGAAATGCTGTTGCAGCACCTGACATTTGTAAAGAACCTTCTAACCTCCCTGGGGTACATTATCAACAAAAAGAAATCAAAACTAGTCCCCAGTCAAAAGATTGTATTCCTGGGAGCAAGCTTGGACACAGCATCCCAGATGGCATTCCTTACTCCAGAAAAACAAGCCTATCTGACAAACTACTTCACTCAAATGGACACCAGAACCCAGCTATCCGCAAGGAAAATCCTGCCGACCCTAGGGTTCGTGGCATCTTGCATCCTATTAATTCCATATGCCAGACTGCATATGAGGAAACTTCAGTGGTACTTAAAGTCTTTGGTGGCAACATTTTCAGGACCTGGAAACTGTCATTCCTATCATACCTTGTCTAAGGACAGAGTTGCTTTGGTGAACAGCAGTATGCAACCACAACAAGGGACTTCCCTTTACTCAACTCCATGCCGCCCAGACCCTAACCACAGACGCATCAGACTAAGCCTGGGGTGGCACACCTGGACGACAAGTGCATTCAGGATCACTGGAGCCCAAGTCAAATTCATCTGCGCATCAACCAAAAAGAGATGCTAGCTGTTCAGCACACTCTAACAGCTTTCAGATCCCTACTCTCACCAGGACCTCTGCTAATAAAAACAGACAACACCACAGTTATGTGGTTACATCGACAAGCAGGGGGAGATCTCACTCTTACCCACTCTGCAGGCTAGCCATGGCCCTGTGGAACACTGCCTTGGACATGCAAGTACATCTGCAAACTCAATTCCTGCCAGGCAAGCAAAACTCACTGGCAGACGACTTAAGCAGAAATCTCCTAGGCCCACACAAGTGGCAATTAGAGCCCAGCACTTCAGCCTTTTGATTCAGAAATGGGGGACCCCAGAGGTGGATCTCTTTGCCTCCCCCTGCAACCACCAGCTCAGTAAATTCTGCACCAGGACACCTCACAGCAGGGCCTGGAAAGTGGATGTCCTATCCTTCCAGTGGGTAAACCTCTCAATCTATGCATTTCCCCCTTTGCTCCTTCTCTTAAGAATATTGCTCAAGATAAGACAGGACAGAATAAGGACAATCCTGATTGCCCCGGACTGGCCATGCCAGCACTGGTACCAACTACTGCGCAGCCTGTCACCGGTGCAACCCTGGCACCTACCCCAGAGCCCGACCCTCTTCACTCAGTAGGGGGGGGACAGATCTTGCAACCACAACTGCATACCCTGAATCTTGCAGCCTGGTTTATTCCTTGAATTCTCCCCCAGTGACCAGCCTAAGCAAGCAGGTGCTGGACGTCATTCTTGAAGCCAGAAGACCCAGTACAAGGAAATCCTATGCTAAGTGGAAAGGTATTGCTCCTGGATTCAATCTAAAGGAGAGGACTTAACTCTGCTTTCCCTACCTCTAATCCTGGATTACTTAGCAGATTTACTCCACAGAGGCCTATCCTTCTCCACCATTAAGATCCATGCCTCTGCCATTTTGGCTCATTACAACACCGAGCCACCCCTCTTCTCTCACCCTTTCATCAAACAGTTCCTGAGAGGGGCAAACAACTTAAGGCCACCAAGGAGAGCACCCACCCCTGCTTGGGACCTTAACTTTGTACTGGAAAAGCTTACGCTACCCCCTTTTGAGCCTGTAATGTCAGCAGAGCTAAAATTCCTTTCTTGGAAAACAGCATTGTTTCAGGCCATCACTTCAGCCAGAAGAGTGTCTGAGCTACAAGCACTTATGGCTGTGGAACCCTTCATTCTTTTTCATGCTTATGAACACAAGAGTTTTGTAGGACATATTGCTTTATAATTTGCTGCCTCAACAACTTTTTTAACTTTTTTAACTTTTCAACCGCTTAACTTCATTATTCAGACACAAGCAGCAGCATTTACTATTAAATTGTTTTATTTAATTGAATGATTTTAATTGGATTAATTAAATTGATTGAATGCTTTAGAAATGCCTATATATACTTGAATTCTAAGCTGTTAGTTGTAAGGATCTGAAGAAGCGTGTCTTAGTACACGTGAAAGCGCTTGTCTTTTTACATTAAACATTTTTATCCATTTATTGTGGTGGTCCGCTTCCAGTTTGTTTTAGACATTCTTTTTCATGCTGACAGGGTCTCCCTCAAGACTAATCCTTCCTTTGTGCCTAAAGTGGTGTCCAGTGTTGCTCTCAACCAGTCTATCCATTTTGCCAACCTTCTTCCCTAATCCTCAAAATAAAGTGGAAAGGATCCTGCATTCCTTGAACGTGCACAGACAGCTCAGATTCTACCTGGATAGGACTAAGCCCTTCAGGAAATCTGACCAGTTATTACTCAGTTTTGCACCAGGGGCAGAGGGAAAAGCCATTTCAAAACAGATAATTTCCAAATGCATAGCATACTGTATCCATTTCTGCTACAAACACCATGGGAAACCAACCACTCAGGGGGTCATAACACATTCCACTAGGGCATCTTCTACCTCTAGAATATTCCTCAGGGGAGTCCCTACCAGCGACATTCTGGAAGCTGCTGCCTGGTGTTCTGTACACACATTCACCAAACATTACCACCTGCTTATATTTTCCAAATCCAGGGCAGGTTTTGCAACTGCAGTCCTGCAGGGCATCCTAGCCGGCCCCAACTCTTCTTGATTGCCTCCACCCCTTCTTCAGCTTTGGGAATCCACCCAAGTGTGATGACTGCAGCAGTGAAACACGAAGAACATAGTACAGTTGTGTACACTTACCATAAAAGTGTGATGACTGCAACAGTGAAACACGAAGAACATAGTACAGTTGTGTACACTTACCATAAATGTAGATGTTCGAGTGTATTCACTGTTGCAGTCCTGGTTTCCTTCCCTCCAGCCCCCTTCTCTCTCTCTCTCCTCTCTGTATATATTACTCACCCCTTGCAGGGATATTGGTATTGGTATTTACTTTTTACTGGTGGTGATTTTCCCACCATAGCTTAGCTCCCTATTGGGGGGCTCCTGACATTTAGGGCAAGAAAAACTGATGCAATGGCGTCTGCTGCCTGTTTTTATACCCCTGATGACCTGACGTCAGTCCTGGAGTGACAGAATACAACGCAGAAATACTAGGTCTCTGGTATTTGTGCCCACTGAGGGCTACTTGCAGGCAGATAACCCAAGTGTGATGACTGCAGCAGTGAATACACTTGAACATCTACATTTATGGTAAGTGTACACAACTGTACTTTCTAGTTCCTGTCTTACAGGGTTTGATTCCACCCACCTCTTTTTCCTACCATGTGACCTTGAGCAAGTCACATGGACAGATAGTACTTGTGGCAAGTGGGTGTTGGCTTGGCTCCTCAGTTTTCTTCCGATTGCAAGTCTAGTAATGATCTGTGAAACTAAACAGTCATGTGGTACATCAAGAAACAATAAACAGGATAAAAAGTCCAAGATTCACCAAATACAAACCGGCAAAGTGCAAGGTTCTATTCCAAAAATAAGGCAACACCACCAGCTTCAAGAAAGGCTTTGTAAGCGCTTTCGTTCCTTTATTCCACCATAAAAACGGAACTTCATCAGATACAAAAATGCACATTATTTCCTTCCATTTAAGTAAGTTCATGTAACCCGCCTGGCCTGAATGACAGAATTTCAATTAGTAGTTTATTGAATTTAAGGGTGGTAGAAATTTAAATTTAAATATAAACAAAAGTAAAAATAAAGTTTTAAATAAAAATAGGAACCAAAACAAAAGTAATGTAAACCATATTAAGTGGATAGGATGTAGGTAGGTTAAAAGTTTAAACTTTTTTACAGTTACAATGTATTAATTATAAATATTAGTGGAGTTTTGCCATAAAAGGTATGTTTAGGAATTTTAGTGGGGATTGTGTAGGAGGTATGAAATGCTAAAATAATAATTCTGTATATTTCATGAATAAAAAAAAATGATGGTATAGGGAGTAGTTACAAATGTAAGGCTTTCTGTTTAATGTAGGGATATTCATTGTAATATGCTTTTAACAGAGATAATTAGTATGGATCACATGACTGATACATATTTAAATGGAAGGAAATGTGTATTTTTGTATCTGATTAAGTTCCGTTTTTATGGTGGAATAAAGGAACAAAAGCGCTTATATAGCCTTTCTTAAAGCTGGTGTTGCCTTATTTTCGGAGAAGAACCTTGCACTTTGCCTGTTTGCATTTGGTACATCAAGAAACAGAGGGGCACACACTCCTGCCTGTTGTAGGCCGGCCATGCAGATTTGGGAACTGACCCAACAGATGGGTCTCCCCTTCCTGACCCAGTACCTCCCAAACCAGACAACAACATTGTACAGAAACTCAGCAGAGTATGCCTAGACCCAAATGAGTGGATGCAAAATGAGAAAGCATTATTTCAAATAATTCACCGGTAGGGTGTGGCAGAAGTCGACCATTGTACTTCTTGTCAAAACAAAAAGCTCAGGACCTAATACCTAAGAGCTCTAGAGAAGGGAACATGGAGGGAAAATGCTTCCCATGGACAGTTCTGTTTCTGTATGCCTTCCCTTCCCTACCTCTTTATCCCCAGGGAATTGCAAGAGATCAGTGAGACATTGGCAAAGGTGATCCTAGCTCTCCTTCCCTTTATCCAGCCAATACTGTTTTTCTATAAAACTGAACAACCATAGATACCCCCACAGCAAGTGGCCTTAGGACAAGAAGACCACTGTATATCCTTACTTGAACACACTGAAGCTGGCAGGGTGAATGATCTAGTATTCAACCTCTATAGATAGCTGTTTTCAGAGAATGTTTCACTTATGTTAAAAGAAGCAGAAGGCCTAGCACCAGGACATCTTATAGTTTGGAAACATTTTTCTCTCTTAACAGAGGGCATCGACCACTCAGAGCCAGGCTGCCCCTGGTCCTTAGCTACTTCTCAGAGAGTTACAGAAAGGATACATCTTACACCTACACCGAAATACATGTTTTGTCTATCTGTGCTTGTTTGTTTCTGTACCCCTTATATATTTATTTTTATTTATTTTACATTTGTTGACCGAGTTTGTCCAACTGAGCTAAGTAGTGCTTTTTCAGTGAGGCCTGGGGAGAAAAGCTCCACATGTTCTACAGATTATAATTTACAAAAATAAGTAAACAATCAACAACTGGTTTACAGAAAATATTCAAAGCAACATATACATAAAAAACAAGGATTTACTACAGTAAACTAATCATTGTCTGTCAGATTTAGAATCCTACATCATTCAGAAGTACTAACAATAGTTTTGCCACCAGATGTAAAATCTTACATTATGCAGATAAGAATTATGTAGGCTAGAGAAGTTAATGTGAGATAAGGTCTAGAGAGTTAGAGAAAGTTACATAGGTTGGGAGCAGATAAAGGTGTGCAGTTAGGGTTGATAAGCTCTTTAGGGGGGTTGGGTACAGAGGCAGGTCCATTGGCTTAACAGGTATTCTTTAGTGGCTAGCGTGAATTGACTAAGTTGCTTGAGTGACCTGATCTCTAGTGGGAGTGTGTTCCATTCCTTGGAAAGGGTTATAGCTATAGAGAATGCATCCTTTCTTAGTTTTAGGTTTGTGGATTTGTAGCAGATCTAGGTTAGAGCTCTGGAGGGATCTAGCAGGTGAATAGTGGGAGATGACAGATGATAGGGTAGGACAGTAAGAAGGCTGATAAAGGATGGAGTGGATGATCTAGACTAATGGAGAAGAAGCTGGTGAGGTAGTTCAACCCAGTTAAGGTGTTTGAGTGAGAGAGAGTGATGTGACTTGTAAGTTTGATGTGCTGCAAATTTGGCAGTCTTGTTGTACGTTTGGCAAGGAGTGTGGAGTTGAGGCAAGTAAGAATTTGAGAGCTATAAAATAGACTGGGTAGGAGGTAGACATGAGAGAGAGTTACTCTAGCTTCACTGGTGAGAAACTTTTTGTTGTGGTAGATGAGCCCTAGTTTCTTATGAGTTTTCTTGATATAGTTGTTAATGTGTAGATCAGATTTAAGTTGGTCGTCAATGATGACACCAAGGAGTTTAGTGCTAGTTTCTATCTCAATGTATGTGTTATTGAGGGACAGGATTGTGAAAGTGGATTTAATGTTGTAGTTTTTAGGAAGAAAAAGCAGTAGCATTGTTTTTTTGGCGGGGGGGGGGGGGTTAAGGATAAGCCAGATTTCTACTGAGTTAAAGGAAGCCTGTGTTGTAGAGATGAGTTTGGAGGCAGAGTCAGCAGTAGTGATGACAGTAGAGTCATCAGCATATTGGACCAGTGATGACTGAGGACAGGAAGAATGAAGATTAGTGAAGATGTTGAAAAGTAGTGGACCAAGGATGGAACCCATCAACCAGTGGGAAAACAAACATTTATTTAAGAGTGAATACTATAAATATATAGCATATTACAGTAGATTTTTGGATGATATGTTTATCTTATGGAATGGACCCGATGTGATTATTAAAGAGTTTATTGAATATATTAATCAGACTAGCGAGTTTTTAAAGTTTACATATAATATCAGTATTGAAGGTATATCTTATTTGGACGTATTTATAAGGCATACTAAGAATGGATTTCAGTCTGAAATTTATTGGAAAGATACTTTTTCTAATGGATATTTAGAATATTCTAGTAATCATCCAAAGCATATACTAAACAATATATTTAAAGGGCAATGTATTAGGGCGGCACGAATGTCCTCAAATTTTGAGGTGATGGAAAAGGAGTTTGGTATTCATTACCTCTATGTTTGCCAATAGGGGTTATCCCAGATGGTTATTAGAAGATGTATCTAAGTATGTCCGGAATGAGTGGGGTAAAAAGTATCCCCCTATTTTAGGTAAGGAAAATATTAATATTACGGTGAAAAAGAACAATAGTGACACAAATTCTTTTCATAGAGTATGTGTCTTGATGTATTCACCATATATTAATGAAATTAAAAATATTACACAAGATACATAAGACACTGGAATTCATTAATAGTTGATGATGAGGTAAAAGACACTGTGGGCTTGAGACCCAATTTTGTACATAAGATGGGTATGAACATTAAAAAATACCTGCAGCAAGGCACTGGTGACACAATAAATATTAATAGAAATGGAGTAACCAGGAGATGTGGGTCGTGTAATCAGTGCTCTACCATTATTGAAAGTGAAGGATGCAGGTTGGATGACATAAACAAGACATATATAAAATTCAAGAAGGGAAATTGTAATACGAAAAACATCATTTATTTAGCTAAATGTGAATCCTGTTCTGCATCTTACATAGGTAAAATGGAGAGACAGTTCTGTAAGCGTATATATGAACATACATATAAAATAAAGACCAAAGACACTAAGAACGCACTTTATAGGCACATAAAAAAACAAAATGAATCACACAGTTTTAAGTTTGCAATTATTGATCAAGTGCATTTCACTACCCGAGGAGGAAACTTTAAAGCAATTTTAAGTAAAAGGGAAACAGTCTGGCAAATACGGACTGATGCATCTAGGGAGCCGGGGTTAAATGACTATATATCTATTAAACCTTTTCTGGAATTGCAAAAATTGTGCATATATTTTTATCACACTACATATAGAAGTTATTCATTATTAGTATTAGTGTATGGATATGTGTATCCATTTTTAATTAGTAGGCACTGGATATGGATTGATATTTTAGTAGTTTTTTTTAGTATAACAGGTTCTTTAGTAGTATAATGATTTTAGAATTTTTATATGAATTTTATTGTATTGTTTTATTATAATATATTATTCATATGTATGCAATTGAACCGATAGAGGTTTATTGAGGTTTATAGGTTTATTGATTTTGATGGATGTTTATTGCTTCTTGTGAATGAAAACATATGAAAGTGGGCACTGGCACTTTAAATATATGTAGCGCATATTTGGCGACTAAAAGTTTTTAAATGAAGTGGATTGATACTAAGTAATTGTTCTGAAGAAGTCTGCATTGTTGCAGATGAAAGCGCTTAACCTTATGTTTATTCTGTGATTTTGAGACGTTCACTAATAAAGTAACTTGTAAGTTCTCGTTTAGTCCGAGCCATGTATCTCTCGCTGCTTTATACAAACATAGCTGATGGTAGATGGCCGTCTGTTCATTGTTATTCAGGTGTTGTTTTTTCGATTGTGTTACGTAGACTATCTAAATGGATTGCAGTTGCACCTCCTTTTGTTACTGTCATCATCAAAATCCAGCACCAAATAGGGACAGGACTCATTCCACTAGGACAACTGTTGCTACCACTGCTTTTTTCAGGGAAGTGGAGGACCCACAGCCACTGTGAAAACCCACCCTGAATCTGAAGTCAGAGAGATTTCCTTCACTCTGGGAGCTGTCATGAATATGCAGCCCTACCTGTTTATGTTCCACTATGGATGCTGTTTGTATAGCACTGGGAGCTTAAATGTCCCGTATCAGCTGGCCTGGCTCATTCTTCCCTGTAGAGAATTACATGAATTGTCTCTTGCTGGAATCCTGGATTCCTTTTTTGACAGGAGTGGTCTTTTTAAGCAGAACTGTCCTCCCACTTAGGATGAAGAGGAGGCCTGCAGGCTCTCTTTGCACAAAACTAAGTGCTGTTCCCCAGGTCCCAGTCCAAAGCCAGTGAGTTTTTCTTGGTTTTCTAAATTATGGCGCCTTCACTAGTGAAGTTGTAGAGGTAGGTTGATCTTATGGCTTCTTGGGGACCTGCTGCAGAGGGTTCCCTCTGTGGTTCCTCTGTTGCTGTGGTTTTCTACCCCTGACCAGGGTCCTGCAAAGAATAGAGAAGGTGATATGTATTCCACCATCTGACAGACAAGGAAGGCTGTGCTAGGGGAGAGGTTGTTCTAATACTCACCCTCCTGCTCTTAGCACAGGACCTTTCTAGTAGCAAGATCATTGGTGATTTCTTCTCTCTCCGTCTTCTTCTCTCAAGGAGTTGGGCTGTTGTTTTATTTGAGGAGGACCTGCCTTCCTCTCGCCTGTGGGGAAATGGACCAGATGACCCCAGTCCCAGATCATTTTGAGCATTCATTATTGGAAGGGGCTTGTGGAATGAAATGCTTCTTACATTGTCTCATCTTTTGGGGAGGGTGAGTGAGCTAACATCTGCCTGACTCTTGCACCTGGGATAAGGTTGCCCTTTGGGAACCAACCTCCGGTTCCACAGCAGTGGCACTTATTTTGTGATGCTTCATCTGCTGCAGGGAGTCTGTGTCTTGAGATCAGTCTCTTGGCTAGCTTGTTTTGTGCCCTTTCTTACTCTGAGGGTTTTGCCACCTAAATTTTCTGCCAAGGTCTGCATGCATGCATCTCTGGCTTAGTGAAATGGGGAGAACCCCTCCTGAAGTGGTGCTCTTTTTCTGGCTTTTCTGCCAGAATGTGGATGGATTTAGTTATGCAGGCTTGCCTACCTAGTCCACTTGCAGTCCTTCTCTTCTCAGGTATGAGGAGAACCACATGGTTTGGGAGGAGGTTTCTGAGCTGTTCTGGAATAGTCTCACTAAGGTTTTCTCTCTTTCCCTGCTTTTTGAGGTGGCATCTGGTATGCACACGTTAGAACCTTTAGCTCCCTTGTCTGGGAGAGTGTTCTGGAACCTTCTTAAACATAGAAACTGTGTTAGTTTGGTCTTAGCTCCTTTGTGCAGGGATGAAAAGGTTTTTTTTTTATGAGGTCCTTGGGTGTGGCTCTATCTTTGGTATCTTCCCCTTTTTGGCTTGGGGAGTGGGCGCTTTTTTTTTCAGTTCTTTCTGGAGTAGTTGGGAGAATGACTGCCCTGTCTGGGGACATCACCCTCCTTCACTGGTGTGGGCAGAGGGAGTTGTATCAATGATGATGTAGTCTAGTCCCAGGTTGAACCCATGGGTTAACCATTCAGTGGCTTCTTCTGTGACCTTTGTAGTGTGGCTGGTTTCCCTAACCTTGGAAGGAACCTTGCTGCTTGTAGTTCTCAAACAATCCTCCTTTTGCAACGTAGGTTAGCCGTCATGACCTCAGATCAGCTGGTGTGTGGTTGGGATGGATAGGCTGCATTGTGTGTCCAGGAACACCCCTTGGAGGTCAGGTTAGGACTTCTCCCCTTAATGGTGTTGAGTCCAGCTTCACTTCACCTTCTTATTAGGGCCCAGGTCAGCCTGCTGGCATTGGTTGTAGAAGCTGGGAGCTACAAGCAGCTCTCCAGGGGATCACACTTGTGTACCAGCTGAGTTAGATGGCCCCAGGCATCCAGAGTTTTTGAGCACCTGATGCTAGGTCTCTTAAGAAGTTGGGAATGCAAGAGTGGAACTTGGAACTGACCAGTTAGTCCCCCCCCCTTGGTATAGACTGCCCCCTTGTGCTACCACTGAGGAAAATTATCTACTGTGGGGTTTGACGCACTGGCTGTTGATATTGGAGTGTTACTGAAGACAGATTTACTCCTGGTATCTCCACTACCTCAGAGTGTCCTGATGCATCAAATTTGGAAGGGGTACCCTTCTCTCCCTCAGTCATTAGCCACTTCCTCCTCTTTCTACTTCTTGGGAAGGTGCTCAAACTCACTTTTGGCCAGGTGTGGATAGGGGATGCAGTTGTAATGAAGCAACTGTGAGGGCTACTACTTGTGATCCCCCACCTTCCACAGGGCACTAATATTTGGGCTTATCCTGCAATGCCAGGAAGAAACCGGTTTTCTGTGCCCTTGTTCTAGAGCAGGAAGAAGGATTGGTCCTGTGATGCCTTTGCACTTGGCCCACTGATATTGGCAGCTATCTTTCCCAGTCCATTAGAACTACCTTTCTCCAGTGCTTGATATGTATGCCGTGGAAGACTTGGTCATCATGGCTGTAGGGTCTGCAATGCTTCATTTCTTGGCCACCTTCTATATTGTGGCTTTGGAATCTTATCTTTTTGGTTTGGTGCACCTCAGTGTCCATGCTTTCAGGTGGTCTTGATTTGTTTTTTTGGCTTCTTCTGGTCAGTTGTATTTATTTTGTACTGTGTGGTGTCCAGTTCTTCTGTATGACTCATCCAGGAAAGGTCTTCAGTAAACGATGCAACAGATATTATTTTTTGTGTGCGTTTGTGTGTGTTTACTTTGGTAAAGTCCAGATGGGTTGTGGCCCATTTTCAATGGAGGGCTGTGTATTGAAGCTCCAGAATAAAGCAGAATTTAGAACAGATTAATGTATTTGATATATAAAGGGGGAAACATCAAAAATATCCCAATGGCTTAAGGTGTTGTGATATAGATATATGCCAATTATAGACAGAAAATAGGAGAGCAGTACTGAGAGAAGTGAAATTAGCAGTTTCCCTTGATAACTAACTATTGACGGTCCACCATCTCAGGGCATATGTTTTCTACTAGGGCTCTTTGGATCAGTGGGCTAAAGCCTTGGCTACAGCCCAGGTGATGCAAATTTGAGTAGTGGCTTGGCCATTGAAAGAGCCAAGTGTGTGGAGGTGCTTTATGCCAGCTTACTCATCTGGGGGAGGGGATTTGTAATTCTTGGTTAGCAATTTTGTTCCAGTACACATCGACTTTTGTCCAACATAAATGCGACAACACTGGGGGAACATGGGATTCATGCTCTCAGGCCAGTGATGGTAGCCCACATAGATGTATGTATACATTGGATGAGGATATAGAACCCCCCCCCCCCGGAGTAACTCCAGCGCTCATGCCAGCCCCTAATGGGTCAGATTAGGGTCATAAAGAAATGCCTCCATAGCCTGTGCCAAGCAATGATGCAGACTGCATAATGGGGAGAGGCCGTGCTGAGAAAACTGATGGTCTCCATAAGGCCTCAGTCTAGCGATAAAGCAAGACCACCTGGCCAAAATTACATCTGTTTGCTGTAGCAAGCATGTGGAAGAAGGGAAACAGGCAGAAGCATAATTTTTATAGCTCCCTGGATTTACGGTTCCCTTGAAGAGCTCTCACCAAAGACCTGCATTAGGTGGATTGGAGACTATAAATTGTCCATAGGTATGAGTGTGCATGCAGGGGTGTGATGTGAAAGAACCACTATGGCAGGGCAAGCCACCCAGTGGTGAAAACCTTGGCTCTAGATGACTGTCGGTGTTGAAGTGATGACCCCAACCCCATGGGAAAGAGAGGATCTGATGCGCTCTCTCTCATTATTGATCACGGATGGGTCTTGGATCTGATCTCCGATCCAAGCTGGCAAAGTTAAGTGACAGCTCCTCCCCTCCCAAGAGCCCCTGCTACCCATAATCATCAGATCTTGTTTGCCACAAATTGTAAGTGGGCGTGTCTTCTGCAACTTGAGTTTTTCATGTAGATAAGTAGTTTTTTTGGGTTTTTTTGTCTTCCTGTTTCTATCTTTATTAGTTTGAGTGTAGTTAGTTTAGTGGTATATTCCCTCCCCTCTGCTAGCTGTTCGTTGGTCCATTAGGGTTTTCCCGCCTTATACTCTTAGTAACTTTTCCTTTCTCTTTGGGTGAGTGCTTGTGTGTGTGTGTGCTGGGGGGTTGTGTTTTTGTTTTAGTATGTCAGACAAACCCTCTGGATTCAGGAGCTTGCTCCTATTGCATTCGGAAGGTAGCTCTTGCTGATATGCATGAGGCATGGATCTACTGTCTAGGAGAGTCCCATTTATAGGTTAAATGTGATACCTGTGTGGGATTCAACCCCAGGGATCTCCTAGACTGTAGAAATAAGCTTTTTATTATTATATTATAAATTTGTTTACCGGGAAAGTCCAACTGGACACAGGTTCATTTTCAGCGGAGGTCTGGGGAGAAAAGCTCCAGTTATGTTTCACATTAATATTACATAAAAATTACATCAGTGCAATAACACTTGACAATAACTTCTCATAAAATGCAAATAGTACATAGAAAAAAATAGATGGCCAGAGAAAATGAAATGGTGATGTAAATTATACACTCAAAATATAAGATGAGAAGATACAAGTTAAAAATACATTGTAGTAATACATTTTGCTTAAAGGGCTAGCTAAAAGCGGTCCCCTGGTCTCGGGCTCCCCCTCTAATGCCCCATCAGATCTCAAAAGGAAGCCCTCTTCCTCTCAGTACTGTCCTCCTAAAAGCCCGAGGCTCTCTGATCCCCCATGCCCCGGATCTGAATCCAGCCTTGGAGGCATTGGCTCCATGATCTTGTGCTCTGAGAGCTTGTGCTCCCTCTGTTGGATCCAAATCCTCAGAGGCTTGGAGGTCCCTGGATCTGATCGGGTCCAAAATCCCCTTGGATCCGACTGATCCGTTGGATCCGTCTGCAGGGTCCTTAGTGCACTCGGATCCAGTGGCTTCCTCAGAGCCCATGGTTATTGTTGATTTTCCAGCCCCTTTGAGAGTATCTGATCCAAGACAGTCCAGCAGGTCTTGTTCTAGAGACCGCATACCATCAGCCCATTCTGGCCATTCTTCTGTTTCCTCCCAGTCTGCCAAGAGTTTGCTCCTGTCAGACATGGACCAGATGATGAGGAGCTTCCTCAAAGCCCAGCTGGAACTTGGCTTGTTAGCGTCCCCTAGCCACTTGCCAAGGGGCTCTACACCATGTCAGAAATACTGTTTCTGTCTGACTCATGCAAGTTGGGCTTCCCAGGGTCAGAGCTTGCCTAAGGAGATGCCGTCAGGTAGTGTTTCCACTCCCACGCTGGCTGGGTCCCTGGCTGGTTCAGCCCCATTGCCCTCGGAGCTGGCTGTGCCTCAGCTCTGAGAGGTCTGCAGTGGCCAGTGAGGTGGAGGATCCGGTCTGGAGTTTTCAACCATTCCCTTCCCTTGGGGGTGTCCTTGTTGGACAGTTCGGGACCAATATCGTCTGGGGACGTCGGTGCTGTCTCAGGGTCCCCCTACCATTCCAGTCGGCCTTTCCTGGCAGGGATGAGGGTGGGGCTTCTTCCAGTCAGTTAGCCTTCCAGGCGATAGAGTGGACCGTCTCTGACCACCTTCAGAAGGGCATTACTCCCATGGAAGTACCCTCCTTTTCAGAGTCCTCCCCAGAGCCCCCAGTGGAGGAGCCTCCCCAGGAAAGGAAGTGCAAGAACAGGCACTTGGACTCCCTTCAAGTGTCCATCACTGAGGACATGGATTTTGAGGAAAGGGATGGGTCCTCCAGACTTCCGTCCGAGGAGGTGTCCTTTGGGGAACATCTTGAGATCCTGAAAGAGCAGAGCAGTTCGTCTTCCACCACCCTGTCACCGGAGGAATCCATGTTTCTGAAGGTGTTCAGGACAGGCCCATCTTCCTCCTGGCTGTCTCCCCCTTTGAATGAGCTTGTCCGGCTTATTTCCAGCAGGGCATGGAAGGAGCTGGATGCAGTAGAACCATTCCTCAAGAGAGTGGACAAATTCCTAAGTCCACCTAAGGACAAAGCCTTTTGGAGTAAGGGTATCCCTGTTGATGCCATTGTGGTTGCAGCAACCAGAAAGGAGCTCACCAAACAGAGCTCTTGCGTCAACTACCTTCAGACTGAGGACTACTAATTACATGGCACATTTTACACGACTGCAAAGGGGTTTGGTGTCCGAGCTTTCCTCTTCCCTTTCAGAGTTATTCCCTCTGGCGAGCCTTAAGCTAGTCTCTCCGAAGCTTTCTACTCTCACATGCCTTGCTAACACCTTAATGAGGTTGATTTGTAATGTGGCTGAGGCCACCTCTCGAGCAACAGGCACAAGCATTGCTATCAGACGACATGCCTGGCTTCACC
Organism: Protopterus annectens; assembly: GCF_019279795.1. Taxonomy (NCBI): domain Eukaryota; kingdom Metazoa; phylum Chordata; order Ceratodontiformes; family Protopteridae; genus Protopterus; species Protopterus annectens. Next base: position 333,427,897 of record NC_056744.1, on the reverse strand, counting down.
TTTGCGGGTTTGTGGACAATTTCAAGGCATCCTTCACCAGTGCCCCATTTGACAGTTCTAACCTGTTTGGTTCTTCTGTCAAAAAACCTTGACCCGCAGTGAGCAGGGCGGAAAGACTTTGTCCGAAGTTGGGATCAAGTTTTCAACTCCCAGCATTCCTTCTCCAAGACTTAGTGGGGTAGTAAGAAACTGTGGTTCTGCAGGACTCTATCCTTCTTCCAAGATTCTCCTCAGGAGTCCTCTTCCGGCTGGGGAAGGGGATTTGATAATAGACGCTGCCCTAGGGGCAGAGGAAGTCCACAAAAATCTGTGCTCCTGGGATCCCTTCTCAGGAGAAGCCCCACAGTGCTCCTGAAGCACTGCCCAACTGTCTTGCCCTGGAGGCATTCAAGAGCCGTATCTCTTTGCACCCCTTGGCCTGGGTAGCTATTACCTCAGACCAGAGGATACTTCATATCCTTCGACCAACCCCCCCCCCCCAATTCAGAAGTCACTCCCGGACGTTCCACCCCGCCAAAGGGAATTAGCTCTCTCAGAGGTTCAAGACCGTCTTCAAAAAAGAGCCATCCAGGAAGTCCCAATAGGACAACAAAGATCTGGAACTTACTCTCACTTATTTTTAGTGCCCAAAAAAATGGGGGTTTGCGTCCCATTGTGGACCTCAGCAATTTGAATTTGTCGGTCAAGAAGTCGACGCTCTGGATGGTCACTTTTCAGTCCATTCTTCCGCTTCTGTGCAAGGATGATTGGATGTGCTTGGTGGATATCAAGGATGCATACTATCACATAAAAATCAACAGATGCACCAGGGGATTCCTGCGCTTCTGGCTGGGGGCCAGTCAGTTCCGAGCCCTGCCCTTCGATCTCACATTACCTCCCCCAGATGTTCACCAAATGTATGGCAGTGGTAGCAGCCCATCTCCGGCTGCAGGGATTTCAGGTCTTTCCGTACCTGGACGATTGGCTCCTCATGGCTTCCACAAGGCATCAACTCACTCTAGCCACAGATCACACCCTCGGCCTCTTTCCAGATCTGAGCATTACAGTCAACTTTCCCAAGTTACATCTTGGCCCGTGCCAGAAATTGGAATTTATAGGAGGAGTTCTGGACATGATGTCTGAGAATGCAGCCCTTTCCCCTGTGAAGGGTAGACACAATTCGAGAGTAAATCGTCCTGGATCGGGGGAGTGTTCCTGCCCATTTGATATTACAAGCCCTCGGTTTCATGGCGGCAGAAATTCAGCTGGTCCTCTTTGCCAATATCACATGCGAGTTCTTCATTTGACCCTTGCTGTGAAGTGGTCAGCTCATTTTCACCCTGTGTCCATGACAGTCCAGATCTCTCAAGTGTGCCGGCGTCACTTAGGGTGGTGGCTCTGGTCTGAAGACCTTTTACTAGGGAGACGCTTTTGTCTTCCACAGCCCCAGGCCACAGTGATCACAGACACCTCCCTGTTGGGGTGGGGGGGCATTTTCAGGGAAGGATGGTCCAAGGCATGTGGTCCTCATTGGAGACCAAGTTGCACATCAGTGTCCTAGAGATGAGAGCAGTCTATCGTTGCAAGCCTTCCAGGACTTTCTCCCTCTTGGGACTGTGGCAGTTCAGACAGATAACATGTCAGCAGTCTGGTACATCAACAAACGGGGGGGACACAATCATATCCTCTGTGCAGAGAGACTATGGGAGTGTGGGAATGGGCTATGTCCTCCAGGTGCTTTCTTCTTGCAACGTACATTCCCAGTGGGTCTATCTTGAGTCCCCATGAGTGGTCTCTGAACCAGTCAATGGTAAGCCAGATTTTTGACCATTGTGGTCTCCCTTGCTGTGATCTGTTTGACTCCCCGATATGCAGCAAATACTTTGCTCTGATCCCATCACTGGAGGAATCATCCAGGGATGCCCTGATTCACGATTGGCCCCTGGGACTTCTCTACACCTATCCTCGAACTCCCCTCATTCCCCAAGTCTTACAGAAAGTGCTTCACCTGAAGACTCGTCTCATCTTCATTGTCCCCTTCTGGCCTCGTCAGATGTGGTTCTCCCTCCTCTGGTCTCATCTGAAATATCCTCCTTGGGTATGAGATCCAGCTGAGGAACTCATTTCTCATCTCTGGGGGCTTCCTCTTCCCAACCTTCAATGCCTGCAGCTGACAGCTTGGTACCTGCAGTTCCAATGATTGTCAGCCAGATTAAACTGCCTTCTCTGATGAAGGACATCATTTTGGCCTCCTAGAAGCCTTCCACTAAAAAGGTTTATTCCAGGGAAGAGATTATCTCTTTGGGCTTGTCAGCTGCTCCTATTCTGACATTTTGTTCCTGTCCTCTCTCTTTCAACAAGGGGCTCGCTTCTTCTCGATTAAACTTCAATTGACAGCTATATCCAATTTCCACCTAAATGACAGCCCCATGTTTTCTTCTAGATTGTGCAAGGCCTTTCTTAAATATATTTTCTTGCTCAGGCCTCCTTTAAAATAGCCGTCTCCTCCTTGGGATTTTATTTTGGTGCTGCAGTCCCTGACACAACCTCCCTTTGAGCCTGCAGCAAAATGTGATATTAAGCTTCTCTCTTGGAAGATGGCATTTCTGATAGCTATTATTTCTGCTAAGAGGGTTTGTGAATTGCAGGCTCTTTGCATAAAAGCTCCCTTCATGGTTTTTCCTAAGGATAGGGTATCTCTCAGGACCAGGCCTTCATTCAATCCCAAGGTAGCTTCAGAAATTAACCTTTATCAGTCTGTTCAATTACCTGTCTTTTTTTCCCAATTTTTTGAACAAGGGGTAGTGCAAACTTCATTGCCTGAATGTACACAGGCAGCTGCATTTATATTTGAAGAAAACAGAGAGTTTTCAAAAGTCAGATCAGCTTTTCGTAGCATTTTCTCAGGCCTGGAAAGGCAATGCCATTTCCAAAGTGTCTATTTCGTGTTGGATTGCTTGTTGCATAGCTCACATTTATGAAAGCCATCACATTGATCTTCCCAGGCCTGTTAGAGCCCATTCCACTAGGTCGCTGGCCACCTCGTCGACCTTCTGGCCAAGGACCTCCTTGGATGACATTTGTGCTGCTGCCACGTGGTCAAATCCCCATACCTTCATATCACATTACAAACTGGACTTTGTGTCCAGGGGTATAGATTCGTTTGGTTCTTTTGTGCTCCAGCATGTCCTTCCCAGAGGACTCCCAGGGTTATTGGTAGCTGGGGACTCTGACCCATCCGTGATCAATAATCACATGGATAGCATCAGATAAAGAGTTATGTACTTACCATAACATGGAATGTGTGCTATCCAGTGTCATTATTCATCACATTCCCACCCTCCTTCCCCCTCCTTCTGGTGACCGGGTTTTCATGGAGTAATGGTGTGTTTTGTGCTGCTGTTCTTTGTTGTAGACTTTCAATGTCCTTATTTCTATCTAGCAAACTTAATTTGAGGATTATGGGTAGCAGAGGCTCTTCGGAGAGGAGGAGCTTGAGCTCAGGAGTCGTTGCTTACTTTGCCCATCCGAAAGAATAACAACACTGGATAGCACAGATTCCATGTAATGGTAAGTGCGTAACTCTTTTTGTGGATGGATAGCTCTCATTCTGTGCTTGGGTGAGCCAATATGAGGGAACACATGGGCTTGAATTGTGTGGGATGATTGGGGGCTTGATGGTTGGCAGGCACAAGGGGGAAAACATCTTAGAAAAAATTGCATTCTATTAGGTCTACTTAGAAAATATGTAGGATTTTACGAATGCTTATATCAGCAATTTCTATTTACAGGTTTAACCTTAACAATAGTAACAGAGTACTTTAGTAATTATCAGCACATGGGAGAGCCCATTTTTTCACCCACTTTGTAGGTTGACTGTGATAGTATGAGGGCTTTTATGGAAGGCACCCTGCATCTTCAGGCTTGTTACTTTTCCTCTCACTAGAAGTCAGTCGAAGAGCACGTAAGCTGATTTTTCAACAGCCGATACAAATGGTAGCGGGACAGTAGTGCAGAGGTGGAGATTCTATACTCTGGCCTTGATTGCCTCCCAGGACAGTCATCAGAGTAGTTCTGTTCAAGGTACCATTGAGGAGAGTAGAGTGAGCAGTCCATACAGTTTTCATTACCTTGAACTAGAGCCTTTGTATGCCTTCCCCTCCCATGCATCTGCTTAACGTGGCCTTGACTTTAAGAAGAGAAAGAGCAAGATTCATACTCGCGTCATTGTTTTGGCCAAGGAATTTGCCTCCACAATAGTTCTGATTACTTTAGAACAGGCCATTCTATCATTCTGCATTATCTTGGCACCGCAGGAGCCATCCCAGTCCACTCTGACTGCAGAAGCTCAGGTGGTTGAATGGATAATCTTGGCCCAGTTCCTCTCATGGGTGGTGTGCATATTTCAAGAAGCATAACCGCAGGAGAGTAGTATTTGACTAAATGGAAGCATGCACGTGTTGAGAACACTTGACACCCATTGCAGTTTTTCTCTGTGTCTGTTTTATTCCCTTCTTTTTCCACCCTGCAGACCTGCACTTCCTTTGTGGGAGGTGAAATGCATAATTGGGTTACTTGGCCTTAGCTTTGAGCCAGTAGACTCAGCAGTATTGAAATTTCTGTAAGACCCCTTTCTTGTACTGTCCTTCGTCCCTGCCATATTTGAGCGGCAGTGACCATCATCCCTACCATATTTGAGCTGCAGTGTCCATCTTTGCCATACTTGAGCTGCATTGTCCATCGTCCCTGCCATATTTGAGTTGCACTGTCCATCATCATTACCATATTAATTCTGCAGGCTTTATTGTGCAAGAAACTTTATTAAGGTTTTCACAAGGACAGGGAAGACATTCCGACCCCCCCCCCCCCCCAGGACAAAAAGTGATCTTAGAATTAGCTTTGAATTTTCATGGCTATGAGATGTAGAGGCCCTGACTGCAACCCTAATGACTCAAGGTCAGATACTGAAGGGGTAGGGAGGTGGTGACTGGGAGTGCATGGCATATAGCTCACCCATCCTGGGGGATGGTGGAAGTCCAGTCTGCTGCACGATCAACTCCCACTGAAGATGGGGGAGCAGAGAGCAGCTCCTGAACCAGCACTTTGCACTTGGCTGCTGTCCAGCTGTTTAAATCGTAATTAATGATAATGCATAGCTTTCTGGGGATGGCATGGATAGCATGTAAGCCATCCCACTTAGCAAGAGGACATTACATGACTGCTGGCTTGACCAAGTACACGTGTCCAGTATCAAGGGACAGGGTGTAAGGATCATATGAGGATCAAAGAGAACCCCCACTAATAGCTGCCTAAACGAGATCCTGCCCCAGGTGGCTGCCTCCTCTGGTGAAGAGGGAACGAACAAGTCACTTGGCTGTGGAGGGCTGATGGTCATTATGCAGCTGAGTGGCAAAATGATTAAAACAAAATAAAGATTACAGAAGAAACAACAGTTTTCTAGGTGCTTTCACCCTCCCTCCTCCCATTTGTCTAATGTCAAGTTTTCCCCTATTGGACTCAAGCAGATTCATCCCCTAGAGTTGAGAAATCCCAAATTCACTAGGGCAAGAACTATCTGGAGGTGCCATCATTCAGCCAGATACCAGGTGAATTGTGCTGTCACCAGCACCCCAACAATGAAATGCACTTATGTAAGTCCATAATTCTGCCCCTGGCAGAGAGGAAGGGCTACCTGCATCACCAGGGAGGGCACTGAATTCCCTCCCCCTCCATTGCATGCTCCCATGTACTCAATTGTGAGAGCTGCCACCAGGCAAGGGTGGCTTGAGCTGCAAGCCTTCTGCCAGGGCACCCACAACGATGCTACCCCTCTTCTGAGAGACTGTAGCTGTATGTGTCCTGGTCTGCCATTACCCCCCCCCCCAAAAAGGGCAACACCCATCCGTTCCCTTCCAGTGCCATCAATGGAGCAAGCTGCTGTTCAATGGGCTGTAGCCAGGCCTTTATCACTCGATGCCATGTAACTAACAAAAGAAAAATTGGCCTTGAATCAAAGGATACAGCTGCTTGTTTTCTCTCCAAACCCCAGTATAAGGAGGAATGACTAATATGGGTGATATTTATCAATTGTTTTATGTTAAAATCACGATTAGACATTTGTCCAAACAAATCTTACCTATCTGGCTGGGTTATTGTAGATGTCCTTCCATTTCACTGTTGCTGTATTACTTACAGTAGGATCCCCTGCCAAGGGTGTCCCAACATCAGGCCAGTATACCAAAGCCTTTAGGTTGCTAAGGGTACACCGTATGTCACACTTATGCTCTCCGCATACAGAGTAGGGCATAAAGGTGACGTCCAGATGTACCATCCTCAGAACTTCTTTGCCATCAGTCCAGACACCGTCTTTGATCATCAGTCTGAATGCTTGCTTTGTTTGCTGGTTCACCAAGCTATTTTTCAAATAAGTGCCCAGCTGAGGTTTTTGCTCTTATCTTTTTCCTTTGTTGGGTTGCTTGTAAGGTTCATATCATCCAGAAAGGGTAAATGCCAGTGTGGGAGACAGACTCCCCATAAAGATAGTCACAAGCAGTGTTTTTGTCTCTGTGCTTCTCACGACCATACATCTTCTCTGTGTCAGGATTTCATCCTGAAGACTCTCCATAGTTGCCTTTCCTCTTTGGCTATATATTTAGAGAACCAGCATCTTAAACTTTTAGTGAAAGACTTTATGGATGGAACTTTCTGCTCAGGAAGTCCGCCATCCATAAAGAAAAAGGCCAAAAAAGCTAGGTCTGATTCATGGGCTGTGCCACCTCCACTGGATCTCTCTCTCAAGGCTAGTGGAAGCACAGTGGATCACTTTACCCTTTTCTTAGATTCTTCTGCTGCAACCTCTTCTGAGGCCAGCATGGATCCAATATTGCACATGTCCCTGGAGGCTTTGCAGACATCCGATATGGATGTTCAGAGGAAACCGCACTGATTATTATTGAAGAGTCTAGAGGTATTCTTTGGAATTTGGTTAGGGAGTAGGTTCCGACTACTGTTGTAGAATGCTGTACGTGGTCTGAGCCTTCTACGTTTCATAAGGCTGACATCCCCTTAAAGAAGAAACAAAAAAAAACAAAGGATGATCCTCCTGCTCTTAAGGACCCTCAGGGTGACTGGCAGAATTTCACTCAGTGTTTGTTCAGTGTCCTTATGGCCTTGAAGCCCCCCACAAGAAGTTTCTGTTCCAGGTCCCCCTTAATCTTTTACTATCCTTAAGAGACCCAGGGAGCAGGATTCCTCTGAGGGGGATTCAGCTGAGGAATACCTTGATTCCTCTTCCCAGACTCCTCCTCCCTGAACCTGTGGTTCTGAGGAGGAGGAGCCCACTAGTCCTGACACCCCTTTTGAGGAGATTTCCTTTGGAGACACAATTTCCAGAATGATGGAAATTTTTAAGTAGGATTGTGCCCAGGTTTCTGAGGTTCAGAAAAGGTATTACAAGCTTTTTCTGCTGTTCTCTCTGTTTTGGCTGCCTTGTAGGATACCTTCTCTCCTCTGTCTCAGGCTTCTGATTCCCAGCCTCCTGTCACCAAGAAATCTGATAGGTTTTATAAGGTACCTGATGATTACAAGTTTCTCAGTAGGTGCCCATTTGTTGACTCTTCTGTGGTGCCCGTGGCATCTGACAAGCTAAGTTACTGCCTTCTACAAAGTTTCTTCCTTCTGATAAGGATTGCAGGGCTATGGAAAGGCTGGGTAAGAAGGTATATACCTCAGCTACCCTTGCTTTGAGTTGTCAGTTTTCAGACCCATATGACTTCTCAGGCCTGTCAGGTTATTTCTGACCTTCCTGATTCTGAGGGGGAAGGATTTCGCCCTCTCCTTGTTAGGGACATCTTCTCAGATAGCTCGCCATTCTATATTAAGTGCAGCTATGATATAGCAGATGCTTTTTCTAGGGCTGCTGCTTTTGGTTCTGTGATGAGGGGATATTCCTGGCTTTGACTTTAACCACTGCCTGATGATATTAAGGCTAAGTTGATGGACGCTCCTCTGGACAACAAGTATTTGTTTGGTGTTGCTGCTGCTGATTTGTTTAAGTCTCTACAGGGAAAAGGGTAAGGCCTTACAAGAGCTGAAACATATTTTTGTTTCTTCTGTGCCTAAATTCCAAAGGGATTACCCTAATAAGCTAGCTTTTGTTCGTAGGCAATCTTTCCCTCCTCCCAGAGGTAAAAAGCGTGGAAAATAGGCTACTCCTGCTAAAACTACCCAGACTACTACTGTGCAGAAAGTCCCTTTCCTGAAAAACCTGGTGCTGTCTGACTATCCTGTATTTCTCAGCCACATTTCTCTTTCCCTTCATCTTTCCCTGTCTCTCCCTGTTTGGGTAAAGATTACTCAAAATTTCTGGGTTCTTTCCATCATTCAATAAGGGTATTATGTGGATTGGAAATATCTTCCCCCTTTCATGGGCATTCCTCAACCCTCTCATGAGCAAGTAACCTTTTTTCCAGCGGTGCGTCAGGGTCTCTTGACTCAGAGAACTATTCAGGAAGTTCCATTTTCTCAAAAGGGGAAGGGATTTTATTCGAGAGTATTCTTGCTCCCCAGGAAAGAGGGCACTTAGACACCCATTCTAGATCTCTGTCATATAAACACCTTTCTGAAGGTCCCTTCTGTTTTGATGTTGTCCCTTCAGACATTTTTTCGTCTGCTGCTGCTTCAGGCTTTTCTAGTTTCTCTGGACCTCAGGGATGCTCATCTTCATGTTCCTATTCATCCCCTTTTTCACAAAGTTTTTATTTGTCTGTTGCTTCCTGGCATTTTCAGTTCTCTGCTTTGCCCATTGACCTCTCTACTGCCTCAAGGGTATTTACCAAATGCATGATTGATTTTTGCAGGCTAAGTGGGTTATACATCTTTCTCTACTTAGATGACCTATTTTTTTCTGGTATCCTCTCCAGAGATTTTCCTGCAGCACCTTCGTTTTGCCATCTCTGGCCTACAAATCCTGGGATTCGTTATACATTTCCAAAAGTCCTTCCTGATTCCTTTACAGGATCATGTTTCTTGGATGCAGGATCCAGACTGTTCCAGTGCTGGCATCCTTGCCTTCTCCCAAGGCCTTAAATCTCATTGCCTTCTTCCAATCCCTTCTTCCTCTGGCCTCGGTTACAGCCAGGGAATTTCTAAGAGCTCTGGGTTCCATGGCCTCCACCATTCCTATGCTCCCTCTAACCAAATTCCACATGAACAAGAAAGCTCCAGTGGTTTGTAAAATTAGTCTGGCCTCAGCATTGTCATCCTACACATTTCTTAGTCCCCCTCCTTCCATGCCTCAAGCTGGAAATTCAGTAATGGAATCCACAGTTGTCCCTAAATCCAGGGCTGCCTTTTCAACCTCCACTCCCTTCTCAGGAGCTGTTCACTGACACTTCAGATGGGTTGGGGGGCTTCCTTTGGCGCTCTAAAAGTGCAGGGCTTCTGGTTACTTCAGCAAAGGAAAGACCACATCAGTGTCAAAGAGATGAGAGCTGCTCTGTTGGCTCTTCAGATATTTCATCCTCTTCACTTCAGGGCCCCTCAAGGTACTGACAGACAATACCACAGTTATGTGGTATGTCATGCAGGGGGGACATGGTCTCATCTCCTGTGCAGGTTAGCACTTTGTGAGAGCTAGCTGTCAAGTATCACGTGACACTTCAGGGAGTTTATATTCCCTCAGGAGGTCAGAACAGTGTGTCAGACTGAGCAGGTCCATATGACCATCCCACAAGTGAATGCTTAACAGGGATGTGTTTCTGGACATTGTCCATCAGTGGGGTACTCCTCAATAGATCTGTTTGCCTCCCCTCTGAACCGGCAGCTTCCTCTCTTTTGTGCCAGAGCCCCATGTCCTCTGGTCTAGAAGGTGGAAGCCCTCTCTTTTTCCTGGAAAGGGATATTTCTTTATGCCTTCCCTCCCCGTCCTCTTATTTCAAAAGTCCTGTTCAAGATAAAACAGGATGCTCCCAAAATCTTGTTGGTGACTCCCTTTTGACTCAGACAGCACTGGTTCCCTCTTTTACATTTAGCCAAGGGCAGTCATCACAAATTACCTACTTGCGCAAGACAAGGGATTTCTCATCCATCCTCACCTGCCCACTCTCCAATTGACACTGTGGGTGACAGGACTTTGATTCCTTGTAGAAAGCTTTTTTTGTGAGGATGTGCTTAGGGTCTTACAGGAGGCCACGAAACCCACTACTTGGAAATCCTACTTATCTAAATGGAAGAGGTTTTCTGTTTGTATTTCCCGTAACCTGGATTCTCTTTCTGTGGATGTTCCTTTGGTTCTCTCGTATCTGTGTGAACTGTTCAATGCTGGGCTGGCATATTCTTCTATTAAGACCCACTTGTCAGCTATTTCTACTTGTCTGCCTGTAGCACCCCCTTTAGTCTCTAGATTTGAGGCTAAACAATTTCTTAAAGGTGTCCTTTATATTAGACCTCCCAGGAAGCCTGTCCCCTCTCTCCTTCCTGGGACATTAATTTTGTTTTGGAGAATTTATTTTGAGCATGCATCTTCAGCTTCCTTGCAGCATTATTCTTGGAAGACTGTTCTTTGGTTGGCCCTTACTTCTGCCAGATGGGCATCTCAGCTTCAAGCCCTTATGGGTGTTCCCACTGTTTTGGTTTTCCATAAAGATAGGGTGTCACTTTGTACTTAACCCTTCTTTTATGCCTAAACGTATTTTTGTGGCAAATGAGTCGTCTCTTGGTCTATTCATTTGCTCACTTTTTTCCCTTCTGCACAATCGCTAGTGAGAAGGTTCTGCACAGTTTGGATGTGCACCGATAACTCAGATTTTATTTGGATATGAACAAAGCTTTTTGCAGTTCTGATCAGCTTTTTGTTTCCTTTCATCCTAGATCGTTGGGATTTGCTGTTTCAAAGCAGACTGTTTCTTCTTGGATATCTAAAGCCATTTCTTTTTGTTGTTGTTTTCATGCAGGAGCTTTCCTTCTTGGGTTAAGGCTCATTCTGCTCCTTCTGGTGCTTTTTCAAGGGTTTAGATACTAACTCTATTCTTGAAGCAGCCACCTGGACTTCTGTGCATACTTTTACAAAGCAGTTTAAGTTGGATGTGATATCCAGGGCTAGACCAGCCTTCATGGGCTCCCAGAGGGCTCTGCTGGTCTTTCTTCCTCCCTCTTTGCTTCATGAGCTTTTCCACTCTCCCTATTGTAAGTAATCCTGCAGCAGAGAAATGGAAGGACATGGTACAGTTGTGTAAAATCCTACCATAGCGGTAGATGTCTTTCTCTTCACTGTTGCAATATTCAGTCCCTCCTTCCCCTGTTTTTTTTTCCCTTCTGAATGAGCCTGGTACCTTTCCTTTCCTTGTACTGGCGTTTCTACTGGGGAGCTCAGTCCTGATGATGGTATATCCGGACATCACCTTTATGCCCTGTGCTGTATGCAGGGAGCATACGTGCGATGTATGACATACCTTTAGCAACCTAAAGGCTTTGGTATACTATCCGGACGTTGACTGCTCTTGGCAGGGGGTCCCTATTGTAAGGAATACTGCAACAGTGAAGAGAAGGACATCTATCATTATGGTAAGATTTTACACAACTGTACTTTCCTTCTGTTGTAATAATCAAGGTGAAATACTAGGAGGTCAGGTAAAGGCACATTCCATCACTCTGCCACCAGTATAGCAGCCGTCTTTAGAATTATGTAATTTCAGAGTATCGTTGAAGCGGTGACCCAGGAGCCATCATTCACAGCTTTTGTGAATACTACAGCCTGGGCATACAGCTCAAAAGCAGGGCAGGCTTTGTCGCTGCTATCCTTCAAGGTATGTTGTAACATCCTTAGTCCAGGGGTCATGCTACCCCTTGGGTAGAAAATTGCTTTAGTGCACTCACGTATCTGGATTTAGAGTATAGCAGTGATCCTTGTGTTGAATATAGTATAGCTGTAGGAGCATGCTCAGTATGACCTTAGATGTTTGAGGAATGTGATCATTGCTGCTGTAGGGACTTCTGCCATCTTTGTTTCCCTTTTACTCTGTTGAAGGCAAGCTACACAAAAGAAATATTCTCTAGCTACGCACTGCATTCTGTTAAGACTCTGTTGTCATTATCTTGCAGGGCTCTCTGCTTAACTGATAGATTATAGGTTAGGTTCTCCTGTAGGAAGCGTCTCTTTTCTCCATGCCCTGGATGTGTTCACACTACTACTGAGAGCACTTCTAGGTGACCTCGTGCTTCCAGACAAACAGAAGATCATGCTGGCTGCACTTCCCTTTGGGCATTATAGTTTTGTCCTCCTTGCAGGGAGACCACACCCCTGCTCCATGTATGTCTTAGTGCATTACAGGTTGTGGTAGAAGAACTGATGTCCACCTCTGGCTGAAAGCCATGTAAGGATAATTACAGCGTAGCAGTGACCCTTTTATTTAAACATCTACTGTCCCCCATGACAGTGAGTGTATCGCATCTGCACTATCTGTGAAGTAAGACCCACTTTGATGGGCAGGGAATACCCTTACTCTGCCTTCTTACAGGCAGGTCTTACAGCCAGACTGTGGCTAATTCGAACCTCTCCAGTTCAGACAAGTATATATTTTATGAAACACTTGTTAGTAATAGCACTGCTGAGTCTTTGTTCCTTTTTAAAAGGATGCTTGCTGGATTCAAGAGTGTGAAACAGCAGGCATGCGAGATGAGCTCACTTATGCAGTCAGTGTTTGATGTCAGTTAATCTGTTTTCATGTGCATGCAGCCCTACCCAAATGTCCAAACTTCTGAAAAACTTGCCAGCTGCCGTTTTGGTAGAGGTAACACAACCTAGTCAGGAGACCCATCAAACAGGGTCATGTTCATAGATCAATTGATAAGGTAAAAATATAGTTATTTTCACACTCCTACCTGTCTAACAGTGTAACTTGTTATATAGTTAATCATGCACTATCTTCATTTCTACACTTGGTATGCTAAGTGGTGGTGGTAGAATTTTTCATATATCCGTTGTGAGGATAGAACCTTCCACCCTCTGATCTAGTACTGCTTCCTGAGCCTGTCACAACTGCACTGTTATTTACTTTAAACTGTTCCTGCTTAACATGTTCATAAAAAGAAGCTGCAGCTTTCCTTTAGTTTTGTTTATAACTACAGTTTATGGCTTGCCTCTGACCGGCTTTTCTAGTACAGAGGCTTCTGAAATATTTCTTCTTGTGTAAACCCTCCCACCCCACCTCCACCATAATACAGAAATAGTAGTACAAGTTTTTGTCACTGAGGTATATATTTTTTTTATCTTTGTCTAGGCTCCTGCCAATCTTATGTCCTTTGAATAAGAGACTACTTTTAAAGCTGGAAAACCTTGAGATTTGGACTTTATCGAGACGACCTCCTGGAGTAGTGCCTCCACTTTGGAGTTCGGAGCCAGAGCAAGCCCTGTGGACTGTGCAACTTGGAATCTGCAAAGTGATGAACAAAGCACTAGCAACTGTGGGGGCTGGATTCCAATCTGAAGAGAGTCCCCTGAATTTCCTGAGATTATATTAAACTTATTTTTAATACATGTTTAACTGGCCATGAACTGTGCAATTTGCACTCAGCATACCTGTCACTGCCTTAAAGAGTGAAAGCAAGATGGGAAAAATTAATGACACACCAAATAAGAAAGTGTGTGTGTGAATGTGTGTGTTACATCGAATGAGGATGTTCATTAATTTAGTATTTGACATCAAAAGATGTGTTTGCAGCTCTTTTTAACTTTCTAGTACTTTTGTGAGAGTTGTGTTTTTAAGATACATTTGGCTATTAGCAGAAAAATACTGGCTATTTAAGAGAAGTAGCCGGTTAAAGAAACAGATTGGTTTTGGAATAAAAAAACAGGCAAATGGGTCAGAAATAATTCTCTGTGTTAAGCCTGACTTAAAAATTGTTAATATTTCTGTCCCCCCTTACAGTAAAGGGTGAGGAGGAATGCTTGATTTGTACTAACCATATGAAAAACTATCCTGTCCATTGGGAAGATGTGGATTAGAAAATATATTGCGAATGCCTCAGCAACTCAAATAATGTTTTTAACAGACTGCTGTGTACTGATCCATTTTCTCCATACAAAGCTAATTCATCCTGCCTAGTAAGGACGTGTTACCAATCTGTAAATACGTTCATTTTTTGTACATACTCATTGTTTATATAATTTTTTGTGTATAGCCATGTCATGCTGGTTGTGCAGAGGGCATTGCTTATTGCATTAGTTAGTTATTTGGTGGTTGTTACTACACTGTTTTCTTAAATTTTGTTCGGCCTCACTGTCTGAGTTAAATTAAGTAATAACATTTCCATAATTCCATGCAGTACTGTCTAAATAGCGCCATTACCAAAAAAAGTGTCTGTGGGGAGGCATATGTTTTTGGGGTTTTTTTGTAGTTTTCCCCTTGGAAGTGTTGGGCTCATGTTTGCCATCTGGGACAGCAGCAGTTTGTCAGTGTGTGGATAGTTGATTGTCTGGGGAAGTTTACTTTCTAGAACACAGCTCCTGGAATCCGACCAGAATAGCAGTTGGTGTAAATTTCTAGCCTTTAGCATCGGACAGGTGGATGTTTTGGAGGTTGTATCGGTTCCTTATCCACTATTTTTTAAATCTCCATGGCAGTTGGCACAGGATAGCTGTCCAAAATACAAACCATGTGCTGGTTGTGATACAGTCTATGTAACTTATCAAGACCAAGTGGTTTCACTCCAATTACTGCTTGTTTGTAACTAATGGGCAGACCATGGAGTGTGACAACATACATTTATAGGTTTACAATTTTTATCTTAATGTAAATATTAATCATTCAGATGTTATCATTCTGTTTAACTAATGAATTATTTTTCTGTTTTAATATAAAGCCTTGCTGGCATCTGTACTGTCCTAGCTGTTTATTTTGGTTAAGGATATTTGGCAGTTTTGTAGTAATTTTCGCTGCGGTCCAGTCCCCATCTTGTTTGCTAAACAGCAGTTCCCTTGATTATGGCCATGAAATTACTTGGTTAAGATTTGTGCCTCCATTTTTATGGTTGGCATATTAGCCCACGTTGGGTCTGAATCCAAAATAGTAAGGTGTCCTTCAATATTGTCAGCAGTATTACTGTACAAAATATTCTTGCACATCTCAAGATTTTTAATACTTAAATGTGTTTTATTTTTTTTTTTCAGAGTAAGTGTTTTAAAAGTTTTTGTTTTTAGGCTTGAGAATATTATTCCTGTGGATGTTTTTCTTTCCTGTAACTAATTTACTGTACTAATAAGTGCCATAGGGTGCAGGAATGTAATGTTGCTTGTGTGGGTTTGCGAGGGTGGAATAACCCTTTTCATTGGTTAGAACTTTGAACTAGTGTTAATTTCTTGACTTGCATTTGAAGAGGCTTGCTTGCCCCATTCTCTCCACTGCGGCATGTGTATCCTAGAAACCAATGCTTATCTTGACAGGGAAATATTCCCTTTGGCACCTCAGGCATGTGCTAGTCAAATAGAAGACATTTTCCAGTTTGCTTTTTGTTGAAACTGTAGAAAAGGCTGCTGACCTTGTACTGCCTTCTTTTCATCACAGATGGCAGCGCTCAGCTGTCTGTGCAGTCATTGGCAAGTGCATATTCATGTCCAGTCCTTAATCCCACTCATTGTCATAAAAATATTTCCAGTTGTGGCATCTCTGTTGTAGGTAGTAAAACTTGTCAGCTGGTAAACTATTTTAGGCATCCTGAAAGCTGAGGAGAAATTTGTAGTTGCAGGGGGGGACTAGCTGTTCCACAGGGTGCATAATCCTTGCCCTGGATATAATTTTGTGTTGTAACAGCACAATCTTCTGCATAAAGGGTGTGGAATACTCTGCATCCCCCCACCCAAAAAAAAATAGAATTCTGCTTTAGATTGTTTTGTCCTTTGTAGTACAACCTGATTAAATTTCTATTGAATGTCCCAGATCCTTGAAAAGGAATGAGATTAGCAAGTCTGTATGAGTGTGCAGACTGGTAAAGCGGGGGCACAACACTCTTAATGTATTTAGAGTAGGGAAGGGGATGTAGAAATTCCTTAATTTCTTTCCATGTTCCTTTGGCCTTTTAATTTATTTCAGTGTTATTGTCATTTTCCTTCTGTTTTTTTTTTTGCTGTTAAGTGTTATTACCTCCCATGCAGTTCATTATTAACACACACACACTTAGTTTTGGCATGGATTACACTCTGTCATTGGTTGGGGCCACAGAGACCATTGTTCAAATGCAGATAAACTGCTTCAGAAATCCTTAGACACATACTCTGCAACAAAACCTAGTCACTGAATGGAACGAGACATACCAAATTAAGTTCTCAGGGAAAGCACTGCAACTCTTAATCCTAGTGGTGTTTGTCATAAAGACAGCTGAGCGCGTGGCTGTGGAAGTGACCACTTCTGCCATTGTTACCATTTTTCCTGCTGCTCACCATAATGTTAAAACAGCATCCTTCCATCAGAAGGAGGGGCTATAGCAGCAGTATAGGGAGGGGCTATGGTCCATCAGAAGGAGGGGCTATGGTCCATCAGGAGGGAGGGGTACAGTCCATAAGAAGGAGGGGCTATGGCAGCAGCATAGGGAGGGCTATGGTCCATCAAAAGGAGGGGCTATGGCAGCAGCATAGGGAGGGGCTAAGGTCCATCAGATGGAGGGGCTGTGGCAGAAACATAGGGAGGGGCTGTGGTCCATCAGATGGAGGGCTATGGCAGCAGCATAGGGAAGGGGCTATGGTCTGTCAGATGGAAGGGCTATGACAGCAGCATAGGGATATCTGCATGAATAATATCAGAGCTCCAACATTAGACATGGGAACTCTTTTGGGAGAACTGGGTCTTGGGCTATTATGGTCATGTGTATAGAAGTGACCGATGAGTGGCTGAACAGCCATTGTGCAGATCTCCGATAAGCATCAGAGTAGCTGTACATGGTTGGCTAATAGCGTGCTCAGCTTGTATCTGCATGGACTTTACAGATCACTGGGGTTTGTGTGACCTTAGTAGGTCTTATCATTGGAACATCCAGGACTGCAAAGGTGGGAGCTAAATATGTCAAGCAATCCAAAAAAGATCTACAGAAGAAAACAGAATTCTGTAAGCAACTGAGACCATTAAAGAATTTAAGTATACCGCAGATTAAGAAATGGATCACTTCATCTTGCATATTGGTAACTGTGGTTGTGTTGCCATTATTATTACACATCAAAACTGAATTTTTTGTTTCTGAGAAGTTGTCTATCTGTGTTGTCATTGTCCTTATGCAATATCATAATGTAATGATTAGAGCCCCCACATTTGTTGTCAAGGCAAGATTCCGATGTGTCAGTAGTGGGTGCTGGGCAAGAGTATCTGCTGAAACAGATGATGGCAGAGGGATTTATAACAGATTACATGCAGTTTCGGTTTTGTTAGGCAGCGGTTAGCGTTGTCACCTCACAGCAAGAGGGTCTCCCATTCGATTCTCAGCTGGAGCGTCTTCTGTGGGGAGTCTGCATATCCTCCCCGTGGTCGAGTGACATTTAAAGACGTGCAGGTTGGTGCGTGCATGAATGAGTGTGCCTTCTTTGAAGGTTGGAAGTCAGGCTGGCAACTCGGCACCGTAAAAATCCACTGCCAATCATTAGCGGACCGGAGTTCCGCTGTGGCAACCCCTAACCGAGAAAAGCCGAAAGACATTACTTTTTACATGCAGTATCTGTTCCCAGTCGACAGTATTACAATAACAGAACAATATAAAAATATGTTAAACTGCAGGCTGATCAGTACCTTAAAGGTGTTTCAGAGCTTATTGGCAGTGTAGCTGTTTAATTGTTACATCACACTAATGGTGAACCCACACACACACACTCTGGTCCAACAGCTAACACACGTTACACATACCGTACACCAAAGCACTAAATGTTCCAGAATATGCTGTTAATATTTGCAAATTAAGGGATGCAGAAACACTGACATGGAGGAAAAATCAGGTGTAGCTAAAAAAAAATTCCATAGTAATTGGTCTGTGCAAGCCTGCATCTGTTTTGAAGTTTTCCTGATTGTATTGCCTGGCTGTCCTACCGATCTGGTTGTTTGGTGTCACATGTTTTCTCCTGACCAATTAGAACACACCGTTTGCCACTCTAACCACTGTGCTGTACTTGCCTCCCTCATAGATACATGCTTATGTACACACCTTTGCACTATAAATTGCTTTCCGCATAGAAACTTGGGTTTCCAAGCATGTGGGGTCTGTGTTCTAGGTTTATGAATGTGTAGCACTGTAGATTTACTGGTGATGATTTATATTTATACCCCTTGTTCCTAAAGGTATATAGTGTTCCATTTGCTAAGTTTATTTGCTCCTTTTTTGTGACCAGTGTTTTAAAAGGCTTACTTTCACAGAGTTTGCTTTTTAACCATGAGGCAGTACCGCTGTGTTCCTTTCTGTTGGCTCATGACTTTGTGTTTCTTGATTAGGCAGTAAGTCTTCCTAGTTTGGCTTGTTTGCTACTTGTTCTTTTTTTTTTGTATTTTTTTCCCTTACTTTTCCCTTAATGTCTAACTTATGAAGATATTCAGATCAGTGACTTTTACTGCATGTTATCATGTTCTTCACTAGCTTGTTTGCTTGCTTTTATGCCTGTCTTTAGTTGATTTGCTAAATAGCAGGTATCCCCCCATATTATCGTTGTTGTTTTGTGGTGTCTTTTGCTTCTGATGTTGGTACTGCTACACTTGCGTGGGCTACAGCTGTAAAACAGAACTACCCTCAGAATGAATGCGCTCATTGTGTCACTAGTGTTGTCACTATAATTCTCCTTGCATATGTCCTGTTATTTGTGGGAAGAACTATTCATATTGCTTGTCTGAGAACAGGAAGGCATCAACTAATATAGCAGTAAGTAACCCATCTCTACAGCAGCCTTATTCACGAAGCAGTTAGTTTGTTGAAGGTTTTCCAGCAACAGGTGGAAACGAAGTGCAGAATTTTGTTTGTATCCGCAGGCCAACTCCCCTCCCAAACAGCATACTGTCACATCCATGATTGCTCATCTCTCTGTGGGAGGAGTAGCCTCCAGTCTTAGTGCCGCCTCTCCCTCCCTTGGTGCAGACTGTTATAGTTAAAACATATTCAGTAGTTTCTTGTCTCTTGATATTTTCAGCCAAACATGTTTCTTTTTGTCCTTGTAAGTGACTTATAGCAAAAAGTTATGGCCTGTCTAGAATGCTCTTTTAATGACTTTGACATTGTACTAAATATGGCCAGGATGTCATTCACCTTTCATCAAGAGGCCCTCTTCTGTATTGGTCTTGTCCATGAGTAAGATCTGGTGGACTGCTTACTGCCAGAAAGAAGCTGTTCTGGTCCATTTTACAGCTGGTGTTGAAGTTGAAAAGTAAGGATAAAGGCTCCTTGGCCTGACTATAGGAAGAATGTGGCTGGTGGGATTCTAACCCTGTGAGGCCGCTTGTATAGGGCACTAACACCGGGTAATCATTATGTAGTATATGTCTTGTTATAGTAGTTGGAGGGAGCAAAAGGGGTTTATCAGTCCAAGTGCCAGTCTTTCTTACTGCAACTCTGTTCACTGGTGCTTTCCAAGAGAGGCATTTGTGTCACTGAGAGGTCATGAGTCATACAGGAAATGTGGGGACTCATTTTACTCAGGGGATCACCTTTGATTACTTTTAACAAATGAGCTTCTGTTCACTGAGACATAGTTTTGCCCATTTTTTCAAGCAGTTAAAGATCCCCTTGTATGTGTATGTCCTTTTCATGTTACTCCTGCTCCAGTGTCAGCTGATGTGTTGAAGCATTGTTTCACTGTGCCATCTTAAGTTTTTTTACAACTTCAAAACAGTAGTTTCTGGACTGTTTTTTTTTTTTCTATTTGTAAGTTGTTTTGTCTAATTTTTAAGCATGATGACATTTTACTACTGGTTTCTTAGAGAAAATCTGTGGAAGAAACTTGATGTGTTGAATAATAATAATCCACTTAAATTAGCGGTAATTGTACCTCTAGGAGACAAATGTCTCTAAACACGTTAATTTTCAGTTTGAGTATTCACCTGTTTGCCATGTACAAGAATGTGGTTCTTTCCATTCCTAACTGACTCAGCAAGACAGGCGGGAGGGAGAAGTGGATGTGTTTGTCTCCTGTGGTGGGGAAGTGGATCTTTTATGCCTTTCAAGCTTATTCAACACCTTCTCAGAGTTCAGGTATAGAATATAAAAGCTATTCTTATTTTGTCTTGGTGGTAAGAAGGAAGTATGTACATTTCTGAAGTTCCTAGTGGTAGAGAAAACATTCTAGTCTCCCAGCTAAGGATGTCCCTGTGGGTGCGTTGAAGCTTTGTGCTTGGTTAACGATGTACAGTCCTCATTCTACCAGATTTGCTGTTTGTCTCTGAGGTGATTGAGTCTTTGAGAAGGCATGCTCAGAACCACATGCCTTCTTGTTGAAAAGGTTCTCAGATTTTTTTTTTTTTGGCAGGGAGGGGGGCAGTAAGTGATACCTCACTGATCTCTGTTATGTACATGATTCTGATGCATCTCTGGTGCATGTTTGATGTGGACCTGTTTTTCAGTGGTGAGGGTGCATGTGTAAGCGGTCTTTGTTCATCATGACCTTGTGGAGGTGAGAATTATGGCCCTGCACTTGCCTGGTCAAGCAGTTTCTTAAGAGCGTGTTGCATCTTCCTGGGACTTCACCTTTGTAGTAGTAGACCAGCCGATCTGCCATATACAGTTGCTTAATGTGGCAGTATCGATGCTTGTGCCTTTGGAAGAAGATTCCCCTGGTGATCATTCCTGCAGAAGATCTTGTTCCAGGCCAACTTAGTACTGTGTCAGACCTCCTGAGTAGGTCACAGACAGTGACTATCATGAAGCATCTGGGAATGCCAGTGTTTTTTTTTTCTTTTTGCCCATAATATTTGTCTGAAAAATATCCTGATTAATTTTCTGTTTGCATGGAAGACATTGGTCAGGCAGTAAAGTTTTAATTCCGTTCATTCTAAAGTGGGCAAGACAGACTTGGTTTTACACTACTTTTGCAAGTGATGTCTTGCCCTGTTTGTATTTTTGTACAAAAGCACTGTCTTTTTTACAACGTAGGTGGGTTGACCGTCCTTTTTCTCAAGCTTCGTGACTGGACCATTTACCTTTGATTTCAAACAACTCATTTTCAATGAGAGATTCAAATCCAAAAAGGCAGAGGGCCTTTTCTGGCTAAATAGAAAATGGTTGCCCTTTTGGGCAGCTAAACGGTAAATAGAAAATAATGCCCAGTTACAAAAAGTGTTCTATCACATCAGTATCCATATGAGTTTCTGTCAGGGTGCGTGTCTTAGCAGTTTTTACTTGCTTCTTGCCATCACAAAGGTCTTCGTGGACCCTTTAGGAGTTAAGCATTTGTGACCTCCCCTTTTTTTTGGCATTCAGTGTCCTCTGTATGTATGGTGTTGCCAGCTTTTCTGATCATTGTTTTTCTTTTGTATGACATTCTTAATAGTATCAGTAACCATTGCCAAAAGGATTTGTGAGCTTCATCCATTAACGTGCAATGAACTTTATATAGTTTTTCACACCGTCACCCATTAAGAAAATGAATTAATTGCTCTTGTCTAATGTAATTCCATCTCTTTTTCTACCTTGACTAATCTATACAGATGTCAGATTTTCCCATATTTAAGAAAATAAAGAGGAGGAATCCTTATGTTGCATAGCTTGGCTGCACATAGACAGATGTACAGTGTGGACAGAACTGATGCCTTCAGTAAATGTTTCAGCTGGCTGTATCATGCTAAACAGGCATGGTATGCGCCGTAGACTCATGTTATTACCAAAGTGGTCTCTCCATTGTGTAATGCCTTTTGTTATTGCAGTTTGACATAGAGTTAAAGCTGTGACAGTTGCTAAACTTCATCCTGTAGTCCTGAGTTTCTTTCCCCTTGCCATCTTATGATTCTGGGCAAGTCACTTAGCCAGACAGTTCTCCTGTGTGCTTACATGGCCAATAAATAAAAATGAATAAATGTTTCCAGAGACCATATCAGAAAATGTTGACTGGAATCCTTATTGTACATTCAGCTAGACATGCTGTTTATGTTGTGCTTAAGATATATCTGAATGCGTAACGAGGACAACCATCTCCACATTTATTAAACACTACAAGCTGTGAGCAGAGCAGTTTTTGGTAGGGCAGTGCTGCAGTTTTAGCTTTAGTGGAAAAATAGTGATCATGATTCTATTTTCTGTTATATTGCTACAATAGTCTCTCCACAAAGTATATGCTGTCATGTGAGCCACCACATGTAAGAGTAAATCTTTTGGGGTGGGCATTCTTGAGATGTGGCGTTACACTTCCCATCATCTTCAGTATTGGATTTTTATTTACTTGTTTGTTACCTGGATGAGTCGGCCAAGTCCTGATTAATAAAATGAGCAACCAGAATGTTTTTCTAAGTAGCCCAGACGTTTTTATGATCCTGGAATAATTAACCCCCCTAGTTTAGAGAAGGTGTAAAAGCAGCATAAACATCCTAGTTTTAGTTTCAGATTCCAAATAACGAGCCAGACTGCTACAGAAGCTACCTTTTGACCAAGGGCTAGGGGATGTCTTGAGTTAGAATCCATTCAGGGCTCATTTAAAGACTTGTAGAAGTCAGGACTTAACAGGTAATAGACCTCAGGTCCAAGTCCATGCTAGGCTTCTGTGTATCGCCCACTTTATCTGTGACATATGGTCACTGACTGAGAGAGACATAAGTTGCGACTCTTGTTTACACAAAGCTGTCTGGGCAAGCCTCCTACACACACACACACACACACACACACACACACACACACACACACACACACCAAGACTAATGAGGACGGTGCCTTTAAGTCATCCAGATGTTTTCTTCAGTGCAAGATAAGTCTGGAGGGTGCACTCCCTTTTGAGCTGTTTACGTCAGGAGTAGCTGATTTGCTTGATGGCTAGTTATACTGCATGCAATTGAAGTACACTGATCTTGGAGCTGTTTATTTAAAGAAGAGAAGAGTGTAGGGGCTCAACTTTTTGCATGGGGAATTATAGTAGACTTTGCCGCCCACAGAAGACATGTCTAGTAATGGATGTTAATGCCATTTTACAAAGTTTTATTTTCTAATGGTGTTAACACACTCTTATGGGTCAGTCATCTCACCTTCGGCCCATTTCCTTCTACATGCCGGACTTTGTTCAGTGCATGTTCAAAGATAACTGAGTTTGTTATTGATAATTCATTTGGTAGTTAGGTACAATGTTGGCACTAGGTCTTGTATGCTATCCTATTGGTCACTGTTATCTTCCCTGATGCACACCTCTTCATCAGATGTTTGACTGATATGTCCAGTTGTCAATAAATTGACTGGCTGTTGCAACCACTCTGCACCCCCCCCCAACAAACACACACAGGAAAGACTCGAGAAAGCTTTCAAGGCAGTAACTTGAGAGGACTTTTGTTCTTGGCCATTACAGCGTCTGACTGGACAGAAGTTCCTGCAGTAGAGTCAGACAAACTTTTCCTCTGCTACCGATGTCCTGAAGTCCCCTCTTTTGGAGAAGCCTTGAGCGCACAAAATTCACCCTCGATTAACCATGTTTCCTTGTTTTTCTGATATCAGCCTAATGCTTCTGTTTGAGGAGGAAAAAAATACATCATCATTCCCTTGAAGTAGTTAACTAGAAGTGCTAGGATGTACCTTATTTCAGGTGCATTATCGTTTCCTTAGAATGCTTTATGCTGTTTCATACTAAGTGCCTTGTTTCACACCTTCCTGCACCTAACAAGGCAGAACATTTGCACTAAGTATCCCTCTCACTCACACCCGAAATTATCATTCCTTTTCTTCAAGCTTCACTGGGCAGGTTTTTGTGTATAGGTATAAAAACTCCTTGCAGTTATCCACCCCACACACACACACCATGTACTATCTCTAGACCGAGGAAGAGAGAGTATGGACACACATGGCAAATTGATTTAACAATCTTCTATTTTTCTACTGGATGTTCTTGCATTTGTTGTCTCCAGATTTCTGCATGTAGCCTTTTGTACCTTTTGCACTGCGGGTATGGGCTTGGGACTGCGCCAGGTTGTCATTGCAGGTATGGGCTTGGGACTGAAGCAGCTTGTCATTGCAGGTATGGGCCTGGGACTGCGCCAGGTTGTCATTGCAGGTAT
The DNA here is from genome assembly GCF_019279795.1 of Protopterus annectens. NCBI lineage: Eukaryota > Metazoa > Chordata > Ceratodontiformes > Protopteridae > Protopterus > Protopterus annectens. The sequence continues at coordinate 333,403,727 of NC_056744.1, read as the reverse complement.
GAGTCTGGGACTGTGGCAGCTTGTCATTGCAGGTATGGGCCTAGGACTGCGCCAGGTTGTCATTGCAGGTATGAGTCTGGGACTGTGGCAGCTTGTCATTGCAGGTATGGGCCTGGGACTGCACCAGGTTGTCATTGCAGGTATGAGTCTGGGACTGTGGCAGCTTGTCATTGTAGGTATTGGCCTGGGACTGCAGCAGCTTGTCACTGCAGGTATGGGTCTGGGACTGTGCCAGCTTGTCACTGCAGGTATGGGCCTTGGACTGCAGCAGCTTGTCACTGCAGGTATGGGCCTTGGACTGCGGCAGCTTGTCACTGCAGGTATGGGCCTTGGACTGCAGCAGCTTGTCACTGCAGGTATGGGCCTTGGACTGCGGCAGCTTGTCACTGCAGGTACGGGCCTTGGACTGCGGCAGCTTGTCACTGCAGGTATGGGCCTGGAACTCCGGCAGCTTGTCACTGCAGGTATGGGTCTGGAACTGCAGCAGCTTATCATTGCAGGTATGGGCCTGGAACTGCGGCAGCTTATCATTGCAGATATGGGCCTGGGACTGTGGCAGCTTGTCATTCCTTCAAATGGCAATTGTATGACAGTTTAGCTCAGGCTGTCCTTGTGTCACAAGGCACCAGGCAATCTTAGCTAACTCTCCCCTTCGCATGCAGGATGGTTTTTGATCTCCATAATAAGAGAAAGTATGTGCCTGTTTTTAAGAGTATTTGCAGTCTTCCTTCTTCCACACTTTCTCATTTATTTAGGAGGAAAAAGGCAGCCAGATAGTTGAGCAAACATGATAAATACCCGATATCTTTGCTCCTAGTTCACCAAAAGTTTATTAAGATGTCTTGTGTGCAATTACTCCTTCAGCAAACCTGATTTCCCTTGTGATTTTGTCCAAAGTCCTGAATCAAGTTAGCCTCCTTTCAGGAAGATTCCTGGTGATCATGGATTAGGCTTTGTCATTTTAAACAGAGAGAGAGAGAGATCTGTTCAAGCCCATGTTTTGAGATGTGACAATATTAGAGTCCCCTGACTATGCTATTGGCTGCCAAGTTGTCAGTCTGTCCTTGTCTTGGATCCTTACTGCCAATTTTTGGATTATTGAGTCTCAGCCTGTACCCTGGAGTCAAGCTTTCCCAGTTCTCCCCCCCCTGCCATGACCTCCCACTCTGCCTTATATGCGTAAGAATCCCATTTTTGTGTGTTGTTTCATTGCCATAGTTCACTGAGTCAGTTTTTCTTCATTGGTCTGTGAGTCAGGAGCTACATTCCTTGCTCTTTAGGCTCCAGAAGTGTTTGTGAAGCTCAGGCCTGTCTTAGTGATGTCATGGAGTTTGGCAGTAGCACCGCGGGAGATGCCCTGTTCAGGGAAGTGGGTGTGTCAACCACCAGCTAAGGCATTTTTATCCAGGGTCAAATTGACTTGATTACACCAAATCAAGTATATCCCTTTCTGTTCCTTTAGCTTTGTCTGGACAGTGGTCAGGAATTTTCCCAGAAGTTGGGCATTGTGCAGATTGTAACTGATGATTGCCTGGGAGAATGCATTGCCTCTCAAGGTTTTTGTCTTGCAGCAGGGAAGTGACAGTGAGGAAATGACAGTAGGTATATTCTTGGTAGAATGAGGGGTAAGATTTGTTTTTAAGCATTTGCCATTCTCCGTCATCTGTTGCTTGCATGCATGTTCCTTACTTAAAGACCAGGGTTTATTTTAATTATTTGTGCTGTCTCAGTAGAGCCAGACTCTGGGTCCTTCACATCTTGGCCTCTCCAGAGAGTTACTTCCTGCCTGAGCGGTAGGTTTTTGGAGCTGCAGCAAGGTGACCGCCACATTGGTAATATATTTTTCGTTACATGAGGCCCGCATACCTCTCAACCTCTTAGAGCAAGAAATCTGGGCAAAGCCATAAATAAAAGTGGGACAAAGGCCCAAAAATAGGGACATTTTTTAAATATTGCTCTTAGAAACTTAGAAAATTGATAGAATAACAGGTTTTGCATTAGCACACATTTTCTGAAGGGTATGAAGTCTGAAACTCAAATGTCTGTTATTATTTTCTTTTTTTTTCAATAATAAATCTTTATTGTTTTATCATTTTCAGTACAAATTCCAAACCAATACAAGATTGAAAATAAAAAACAACTAATGTATCTAACAATCACACCATAACATATATACAATATTTACATGAATGCTTCCACCTGCAACACAAATTTATACAAAAAGATATAAAAATAATTGAGATTAGTTCAAGTATTACACAATTTGTTGTTACAAAGTTCTCTTACGGAGTATAAGTGACTCATAATAGATTTAGGTTTAAAATATTACACTAATATGATATTAAACACTTGTTCCCATATTTTCGGGTTATTGATATTTTTATTGTGTTGATGTAGAAGTAATTTGTGGGCTAATATATGTCTCATAGCTAGAATTTTAAAGTTATCCCATGAAGTTTGGGATGGGTTTAACCAATTAGTAGCTAGTCTGTTATTATTTTCTAACTTCAGTCTTTAATGATTTGCCACTAATTTTCCAGAAAACCGCATTTTATGAAAAATGGATCGAATATATGAGGCAAAAATCTGGACATTCTACAAAAATCTGTACAGTTGAGAGGTATGCATGATGACACCAGTACAGAACTGTGGTACCTTTGCCGTTACTACATCCAAAACTGAGCACGTCGAAAAATGTCACATCTTTATAGGAATGTAATGCATGGTTTTCACAGCCTACTTCAAAACTTGAGCTTTGAATGCTCATGTGGATTATTCAGGGATTAACACCTGGCAACATATGCTTGTATACATAGAGATTTGAACCCCCATAATCAGGAAATCTCATTGCCAAGGAGTTTTTGTTTGTGCATTTTGGTTGCATGTTTATTATGGTGAATGGCATTGGCAGGTTACATTACCTCACAGCACCAGGGTCCAAGGTCCAGTCTTGTCTTTCACTGACATGTAGTTTGCTTTTTTTTCCTGTGTGTCTCTTTTCTCAATTCTGAGTCATGCTGCTTGAATAGCAGTCCTGAATTGTTCAAATGTTTAGCCTTTCTTGTAGTATTTTATGGCCTGGGGCATGGTAGGATCTGTGGGTCTATATTAGAACACCAAACGTTCAAAATTTTGAGTGTTCTAATATCGACCCGTTTTCAGCGAACGCTGAAAATATCGAAGAAACAGAAAACTGAATTTTTTCCTAGGGAAAGAATTTGGTTGTATATTTCTGTTGCTTCGGTATTTTCAGCGCTGTGGCGGAAAGTTACGGGTTGAGTTCAGGTAAGTATGCGATTGTGTGGACATAAGGGTTAGGGCAGGTTAGGTGAGTTAGGGTTAGTGCACTGGTCAGGTAAGTGTGCGATTGTGTGGACGTGAGGGTTAGGGCGGGGTAGGTGAGTTAAGGTTAGGGCTTGGGTGAGGTGACTGTGCGATAGTGACGGACCTTAGGGTTTGGGTTAAGGTATTAGTGGTGTATGTATAGTTTAGTATAGGGTTAGGTGTAAGAGTTTAGGTATATGTGTGTGGATTGCTGTTTGTTTGGTGTGCTTGTGTTGTGTATGTGTGTTTTGGAACAGCGAATGTTTTCCCTAGGAAAAAAATTGCTGCTCTGTATGTTCGATGTTTTAAAATTTCGATTCATAGGGTTCGATATTAGAACACTCGAAATTTTGAAGATTCGGTGTTCTAATATAGACCCAGATCTGTTTCCTCAATGATTAACCCTGTTCATTTTTAAAATGATTAAATAGCACTGTTCAGGTGTGACCCCCCCCCCCCCCCTTCAGGCACCACCTTTGCCTTTACATTCATTCTGATTAAATGCCATTTTTACCAAACATTCATGTTAGGGAAATGAGTAGACATTTTAATGGATGACCACAGGATCTGAGGAGTCCATTCCAGCCTGTGGTGTGGACATTTCTCTTATGCATACTTGGCATATTAACATAACTCTAAACAGTTTTGGCTGCTGGAGTTCCCTGTAATTAGTACATGTATATGTTTAAATGTTGCTACTTAGTATGTACGTGTTGAAGTTATACTCTTAGTTTATGACTTGCAGGAAGATATTTGCTAGTGGTGAGGGGGCAACTTTTGGTCTTAAAGGATATACATTCTTACATTGTGATATGTAATTTAAGAGATACATGGAAGACTCCAGATGTAGGATTTTGTAGGTTGGATTGGTAGTGGAGATTAACCCCAAACCAGGACCCATTTAGAAGGGTCATCCACTAGATTAAATGAGGTGGTAAGAATGTATCGTTGAAGGAAAGAACTCTTGATCCTTCCTAAGCCAGGTTGCACTGCCATCTCATGTGCCATGGACTCAAACAACTGGATTCCTTCCTGCCTTCATTTTTATAAAAGTTTGAATTTAATGGGACAGGATGCAGTATACCGTTTCCAAGTTGTACATTAATTTTCTTTTTTTCTTTCTCAGAATATCTTTTGTTTTCTTTTAGTCTTTTAGACATTCTCTGTGGGTCATCATGTCAGTGAGGAGCCATCTCCATTGGTAGTCTGGGAGGGAAGCATTCTGTACAGCCAAAAGTCACTTTTTTTCTTTGAGGACAGGGGAGGGGCAAAGGTTCATTCATTGCCTTAATAACACTTGGGGTGCCTGTGTGTAGTTTCTGGCCCAGTTATCGCAGCATCCTTATGTGATAGTGAGTTCTGATACACACATGAAATCACATTTACTTTTTGCATGCCATAACAGTAGAGTCTGGGTGTGGTACAAAACAAAAAATGTGCCTGCATTGAGATGGCTTCAGAGCACTGGGTATTGTCCCCTGCACATCCGTTGTCCTTTAAGGGGTGACCAAGTCTAGAGTAAAAACAAGGTGCCCAGGGCCTGAGGCACTGGGGGAACAAATAAACAATTATTTTTTTTGCCTTCTGCTGTGCTTTTAAACAGGTACAGCAGCAGCAGCTGCTGTCCGTCCTTATATTTTGATGCCAGCACTGTTGCACGAGTTCAGGGCCTTCCTTGTATTTTGATGCTGGCACTGGTGTACGAGTTTCCTGTTTAGGGGCTTCCTTGTATTTTGATGCCAGCACTGGTGCACGAGTTTCCTGTTCATGGCCTTCCTTATATTTTGATACCGTCACTGGTGCTTGAGTTTCCTGTTTAGGGAAAACTGCACATGCCAGTAAAGTGATGCTGTAGTGTATGTGTAACACTACTAGCTGATCCTGCAGGTGGTGTTTCCTGTACTAACAGTACTAGCAGGTCATGCAGGCAGCACTACTTGCTGTAAGGGTAACAATACTCTTAGGTCCTGCAAGCAGTGTTGCCTGCCGTAACATTACTTACAGTCCTGCAGGCAGCATTAATGTTGTAAATATAACGGCACTCACAGATCCCACAGACAGTGTTAGATGCTGTAAGATCAACAGTACTTACAGGTTCTGCAGGGGGTGCTGGCTAATGTAAATGTAGCAGTACTCACTCATTCTGTAGGTAGAACTAAATGCTGTAAGTGTAAGAGTACTTATATGTCCTGCAGGCAGTGTTGTGTGCACCAAGTGTAGCCGTACTGGCAGGTCCTGCAGGTAGTGCTGCGTGCGGTAAGCATTGCAGTATTGGCAGGTTCTGCAGGCAGCACTGTATGCGGTAAGCATCGCAGTACTGGCAGGTTATGCAGGCATCTCTTGGTGCGGTATACATTGCAGTACTGGCAGGTCCTGCAGGCAGTGCTGGGTGCAGTAAGCATAGCAGTATTGGCAGATCCTGCAGGCAGCGCTGGGTGCAGTAAGCATAGCAGTACTGGCAGGTTCTGCTGGCAGCGCTGGGTGCAGTAAGCGTAGCAGTACTGGCAGGTCTTGCAGGAAGTGCTGGGTGTAGTAAGTGTAGCAGTACTGGCAGGTCCTGCAGGCAGTGCTGGGTGCAGTAAGCATAGCAGTACTGGCAGGTCCTGCAGGCAGCGCTGGGTGTGGTAAGCATCGCAGTATTGGCAGATCCTGCAGACAGCGCTGGGTGCAGTAAGTGTAACAGTACTGGCAGGTCCTGCAGGCAGTGCTGGGTGCAGTAAGCATAGCAGTATTGGCAGATCCTGCAGGCAGCGCTGGGTGCAGTAAGTGTAACAGTACTGGCAGGTCCTGCAGGCAGTGCTGGGTGCAGTAAGCATAGCAGTATTGGCAGATCCTGCAGGCAGCGCTGGGTGCAGTAAGTGTAACAGTACTGGCAGGTCCTGCAGGCAGTGCTGGGTGCAGTAAGTGTAGCAGTATTGGCAGATCCTGCAGGCAGCACTGGGTGCAGTAAGTGTAACAGTACTGGCAGGTCCTGCAGGCAGTGCTGGGTGGTACTTATCATTCTTCATTGACATGCTACAACCCTGGCTGCTTATGTAATCAAAGAAAACAAAAATTTGTGTAAAAAAGCTGATAAAATGCAGAAGACAAGTTTAGCATCTGTAAACTGCAAGTGCTGTTTTTCATATTTTTTTAGTGGTGTTACTAGCTGAATACATAGTCAGACAAAACAGATGTCCTATGTTTTTGGCCCATACAGTGGCTTGTGTGGGAGATCTAACAGAGTGTGAAGTGAATATGCAAGACATGGTGCCCTGGTAAAAAATGCATCCTCTGTACTTTAAAAAAAAGTATAATTCTAGCAGTGATGGCTGTTTTTTAAATACTCAAGGCAAGTTTTGTAGTCTGGAATCCATTAGTAGCCTTAATTGTTCTGTTGGAGGGACTTGGGAAATGATTCAGCCAGATTTCTTAAATAAATGAACTTAGATGCACTTATGACTGCCTTTCCAACAAAAAAAAAGAAAAAATTTGTTGAAGCAGCCTTAGGATGCGTCCTGGTTTCCTTTCATTATTACTCATCCTGACTTTGATTTATATTTTTTAATAATATGGAAATAAATCAGTATGCTAGGAAAATGGAGAAGTGATATTAATTAGATTACAGAATGGGACCCCCACTAGAACGTTTTCTGTTTTCCATTTGAGTTAAAATAGAGTCCACTTTGGGAAATGCTGTTAGGTTTGTCAGAGTCGGGGCAGACTAATTTATGGCTTCCTTTTTCATTCTTTTGTAAAACTGCGATACAATTTATATTCCTGATGTGTGCTAAGCCAGCCTGTCTTTCTGTATAGTTAAACTTTGTGTAACTAGTTGTTCCAGCATTGAGGTAGCACAGATGTAAAGGACTTCAGTGTTCGACTACTTAGTCAAACACGTCTCAGCAGCAGGCCTTGAGTACGGCAGAAGCATGCAACTTTCCTCTTTTGTACTCAGGAAATCGGTACTTTAATCAGTGCATCACATAGTTTGTAGATGAACTATACAGCAACATGAATTTTGTCTGCTCACCTTCTCAAAGTTTTCTGCTTTGGGCAAAAGCTGTTTGTAGCCTGTCATCATATTGAAGGTTTTTATCCCCCTGGAGGTAGCATCCTTTTTACCGTGGGAACTCCAGGCAAGTAGATTCCATGACAGTGCAGTCTGTGCTGCTGTGAGTTTTGTAAGTGGGGGATGAGAACTTGTGTGGTTCTGCAGTGTTTAATCACATGAGAGAGGGTCAGCTCCATATGTTTGCTTCATCACTTCTTGATGTGTTTCAGCACAAAGTGTGGTGGTTACGTTGAACAGCTTCTTATCTCTTCTAAGCCCAGAGATGCTTGAAGCTTAAAACAAACCACTGCCATGTGTGATGGTAGATGTTGATGTTATAGTCCCAGCCATACCTCTCAACTGTCAAGATTTCCACACAATGTCCAGATTTTTGCCTCATATTTTGTCCTGTTCCTCGTAAATGTTTGGTTTACTGGCAAATCATTGAGGATTGAATTTAGAACATAATGACAGGCATCTGAGCTTCAGACTTCATGTCCTTCAGAGAATTCATGCTAATGCAAAACCTAGTATGTCTATTAACTTATTAGGTTTATAAGAGTAGTATTTAAAAGTTGTCCTGATTTTTGGGCCTTTGTCCAGATTTTTTCCTCTTACAGGTTGAGATATGGTCCCAACCTTTTATGTTACTTGAATGATTTTAGTGCCAGTTGTAGAATCGGTGACCCCCCCCCGTAACACTTCCTGTAGGTATGGAGGGAGGTCAGTACTGATGTAGCACCTGAATTGTATTCGTACCTGTATCAGGGTGCTACCATAATTCTTCCGCTGCTGTGACTAGAAACTGGTTTTGTCAGATTTTTTTTTGCATTTTATGTACCATTTTATTTTCTGTCACATCCCAGATTACTGATATGTCCCTGTAACAGTCTAAAGTCTACATCAGTGCTTGTTTGTGGAACATCTGTTATTCATTTTTTTTTTTTTTTTTAATAAACTAACTAAGCCCACTGGGCAAAGTTTCCCTTTTTATGTTATAATAGATGTGGTGCTCCAAGATGGTCGTAATGGATAGAGAGGGGCCACTGCCTCTCCCAAACCTTTCCACACTTCTAACACAGCAAAGGGGATGCCCAATGCACTACTTCTGAAAAGGTTTATATTAGCTGCCCAGATTCTGTGTTATTCCCTTCTACAACCTCGATGTAATGGAGTACATTTTGCAGGAGGCCAGAAAGTCTAACAGAAAGTCTTACCTGGCTTAAATGGAAGACGTGCTGTCTTTAGTGCTTGTACAGTCAGAAACCACGGCTGCCCCTGCACCTACTGTTCTGAAATATCTGCACCTACTGTTCTGAAATACCTGGCTGAGTTTGTTGACAGCAGTTCATGTTATGCATGTGTTAAAATGCTTTTGTCAGCTATTGCAGCATGCTTTCCTATTGGTCATGCATTTTATCCCTTTTAATAATTAAGCAGTCTTCCACCGGAGGATACCTAGAAATACCCATCACTCCTTTTTGGCAATTCAGCTGTAAGGAAGAAATATTTTTGCCTCATGTTTTTGAACCAACTAGTTTGACAGCTCTGACATAAGTGTTGGAGCTATGTGTTCTTGGAGGTGTTGTCTGTGCCAGGAGAATTAAGTTATTTGGCCAAAAGTGCAAAGAACCACCTGCAGTTTTTTTCATAAGCAAAGGTAATTTTCGAAACAACCTTTCTTTTTTTCTTTTTCCAAATCTGGACTGTCAGTCTGTGTTAAAGCAAACGTTTCAGCTGCCAGGCTTCTGTCCCACACTTCAGAACAAAAGCAGAAGGGTGCTACATATGAAATGTATAGAAAGGCAGTTAAGGCATTGCAGTGAAAGGACAAAGGAATTTGGGCATACTGTTGTACCTTCCCTCCTTTATGCCAGGTAAACAAGGAAGACCTGTTACCTGTATCAAAATAAACCATACTTAAGTGGCTGGCTATTTGCATTAACTTCTGCAACAACTGTCATGCTGAGACGTTGGAAGGGAATCGAATAGCGCATTTTGCTAAACAGATGCTGCTACAGCAGTTTTCTTCATGAATTTATCAAGTGTTTGTTAAGCAAATACGTAGATCACATCCACGTTTTCTGCAGACACAAAGACCTACAGTCCAGATGCGGGACAAGATTTTCCATTGCACGTCTGCAAAGCATGGTATAACCTTCTCCTGGAACCAGAGTCAGGCTTGGGTAGCGAATTAAATTTTCTGTTTTATTGCACTCCCCTTGTGTAACAAATTGCACTGCAAGTGCCATGGTTCCACTTTTCTTGGGGGCATTAAGTAGGTGACCCTTCTTCACCTTTTAGTGCATCAGAAGCATTTTGGTAAGTCCATCTAGAGGATAGAAGGGCTAGTGTGAATAGGTGTGGCTACCTCCACAGGGCATTAAGTGACTTCTTATTAGAAATAAATACAGACTAGGCTGATCCCCATTTTTTTGTAAACCATCATGCCTGACACCTCAGTTTGGAGAGAGAACTAATTTCAGTCTGGGGATGTCCTGTAGCTCTGAAAGTCAGGCTGGGAGTACAGACATCCAACTGCAACTAATCCTCTTGAATTGTATTGCAATTAGCGATCCTGTTGTTTGAGTTTACTATTATGATGGAAATTCTTTTAACTTATTTGCATTAGCCCTTCAAAGGCTTCAAATATGGTGTGATCTTATGATACAGGAAACCCCTTCCCCGATCTTCCACTTTTGCTGTGATTTTCCAAGACCAACCTAAGTGTATGCTTTTCTCTTGCCTTTTGCCTGTTCTGTTTGATCCTTTCTTTTCATTGCACCCTTATTTTCTTTTGTGCTGCTGTACCCACTCATTCCCTCCAGTAGAGCTCTTTTGAGTGTGTACCTTTAACTCCCAGTGGGTGTGGCTTCAGCCTTTAAAAAAAATACGTCATCACCTTACAGTTCTAACAAATACTTATTGACAGAGGTCATATATCAATACAACTGTGTTTGCCATCATATATGCTTCAAGATAAAATATTCTGATACCTTGTGTGTAGCATAGTTTTGGAATTATTAATGCAAATATGAACAGGCAATATTTGACGCCTAGAGGAGCAGTAGGAGGTAACTGCAGAAACGCCTGTAGATGTTACTCGGCTGTAATGAGTTAAGACATGCAAAATGTAACATCTCATAGTTACCAGTTCACATTGAACCCATAGGATGTTTGCCCTAATGGCAGTGTTATCAGTATCCCACGGCTTCACCAGTGCCAGCTTAGAGCCTTGTACTACCTAATGGGCCTGCATAATGTAATCAGGGCTTATCCCCTTACAGATAAGATGGGGGAAAAGTGATGGTGACCATCCTTTGTTTTTGTTTTTTTGTTTGGGGGGCATTTCACTTAATTTATATCAGTGTTAGTTTCATTTGGGTATAGAGTAAACTTGTATTTTTTTCTTATGTGATTCCCTGTAATTGCCCTGCTGTGACAGTTAAAACATTAAGCTTTCACCAAAAGCAGTGACGGTAGCACTTGCCATATAATGGAACTGCACAGGCTTCAAGGTCAAAGTCAGAGGTCAACCCTCCTAGCTGAGGAAGGGCTGCAGTTGACTTCCAGCGTAAAAGATAGCAGTACAAAGAAAAGCAGATGTCATTCATTAAGAAGAGCAACTTATTTATTTGCCTAGAATATTTGTTTTAAGCTTTTTATGTTAATAGGTAATTAAATCACTTTTTTTATGTTGATAAATGCCGGCTTAATAACTATGAATATAGTTTTCCTGAAAAACAAAATGTGCAAGACTTTCTATCACATTTTCCAAGACCATCTGTAGAGTTAACTTTTGTAGAGTGAGGGGGATAGCACATTGCAAATAGAGATCTCTGGCCTCACTGAATTCTCTAGGATAATGATGTGTTAGACGTAAAAAAGCCGCACATGCTTACTGTTCAGATGCAAGCCATTTTCTTAAGCTTTGCAGGAGAGCGTTAATTTATTTATATCTGATCGCTTGGCATTCAGGGTTGTACTGAGTACATGGTTGCACTATGACCTCCGAAAGAGTGATGTGCATCTCTGCATTTGTTTTTGTTTTTTTCTCGAGTCCAGTGTGTATGATTTTTTGGTGTGTGTATGTTTGCATAAGCTACTAAAAAGAGGGACAAAACTTTATGTACAAATTTCACAGATCTTTCTAACCAAATAAACTACTTGGAATAATAAATGTGTTGTTTGTTTTATACGACTGTCTTGTTTTCATCATTTTAGTGTGTCGTGATTTCTGTGATAGCGTATGCTACATCCAACTCCTCAGCAAGTTTGTCATGACCAATGCTTTTCCCACACCACAGTTCAGTTCAGCTGTCATGCAGAGCTGTGAGATGCTAGTTGTTTCAGGATAATGTGGGTGAATGCTTGCAAAATATCTTTACTAGCATAGTACAAGACATTTTCTGCAGTACTGTAGACATTTTTTATTTTTGCAAAGGGATCTGAATTGGATGAACTACAAGGGAGAGAAAACTGCATTCACTGTTCTAACAAGTATGTACACAGATTATGAAAATACCACACTGAGGACAGACTTTGTACTGAATGACATGCTTAATGTAAATGCTGTTCTTAATGTACACAGATTATGAAAATACCACACTGAGGACAGACTTTGTACTGAATGACATGCTTAATGTAAATGCTGTTCTTAAAGCCATTAAAATAAGTAAGAACTGCATGTTTAATTTTTATTGGTGAGCACATTCCTTTGTTGCAAATATATTTATTATTTTTAAACACCTTTATTGAATTATCACTTAAGATGTATGCAAGCATACATTTATATAAAAAGTAAACAAACCATGTTAACATGTTCATAGTTATAAACATTATACGTCACATATATTCCTTTATACAGTTGTCATCACTACAACACTACATAAATTGATCAAGTCATGCCTTCCATTAAACCTCACTCCTCCTCCAAAACATTATTCTGCATGTAGTGTTCCCACAATTTTCATTTTTTTTCTAAGTTTACTCCTACTCTTTTGTAAGGATCCCACCTCTATGTTACAGTATTCACTGCTACAAATACAGTTGGTATCAACTTTGATTTCTGTTTTCTAGTAATGGCTTTTTTTTTTGGCACCCACCAAAATTAAACTTAACAAAGGCCTTACTGTGTTTAGGCAATTCAGATCCTGTATGCCAGCTCAAAAAATCATTTTCTTAGTTGCATCCTTTTGCTTACCCGGTATATCTGGCAGAGTACTATGTAGGAAATTTTTAGTCTGCCAGCTCATTAAACTCCCAAAACATATGATCTGATGTTGTTAATCTTCATTCCATTTATCACTGATGGGTTATCGGTTCTGTCCTCAGAACCAAGATGGCCTTATACCAAGCTCGTGCCAGCCAAAATCCTCGAGTTAAGCTTTTATCCACATTACCCTTCTCCCTGTTACCCCAGATCTCATTTGCCACATAGCCGTAAAGCCGCATTCAAGCCAGCACTCAGCTAAGTCTTTGATATTTTTGATATACAAGTATTTATTGTAAAGTCTTGATATTTTATCCTTCGTTATTTTACTCATGTCTAGCTGCCGCTAAATGTTTCTACCCTCTCTTCCAACTTATCTTGTCAAACTACCTTAGTAATCTTTGTACCCTCGCTGGTACACTCCCTTCTCTCTACCCACTGTGATAATCTTCCAGTACCATTGTTGGTATTTTCCTTATGGTTTTTCTGCCTAGCTGTGTGTATAATATTGTTTTATTGTTGCCTTGTTTTTCTTTGTACTGCTTTAATTGTGTTGGATTTGACATGTCTGAAAAAAAAGGGCACTTCAGCCTTCAAACAATGCTTGAAGTGTGGGAGAAAAATGCCTAATAGTGACACTCATGATGACTGTGTGTATTGTTTGGGACTGCCTCATCTCTCTCTCCAACTGCCTTGCTCTATTTGTCAGGGATTCAGTTCCCGTACCTAATTGATCCTAAAGGGTCTTCTTAAATTGCCCTTTTCAGAGGCTCTCTCTGCATCGGAGGGTTCTCCCTCTCCTAGAAAAGAGAAAAAGAGGTCACATTCCATTCCCTCCTCACCTTCTGGTGAGAAGGAGAGACAGTCTAAGCCCAAACTTGCGAAACTTTCTGTACCGGACCAGAAGCCAGCTTCTATGGCACCAATTTTGGTACTGCCTACTACAGTTGTGTCGGCGCCTCCTTCAGCACTAACAACGTCTGTGGCACCAACTATGACCAAAACTCAGAATTTTGACTTCTACCCCGATCTTGGCACTGAGCCTTCCTATGGTTCCACTAGCTCAAGTGGACACTCCTCCCTCGATTGTCTCAAAATTGGAGATGGTGGTGCCGTTAGACATTCAAGCATGGTCCCAGTATTCCCCATCTGTGGATCCTTTCTTGAGGCAGGTTTATAGCCCCTTCCTAGAGCATCCAGAATCCCCTTCAGGGATATCCATGAGCCTCTCCAAACTAGATGTGGTGCGCCTTGTGGACCAGCTGCTTACAGCTAGGGGGATTCCTTCAGATTCAAAAAAACAATCCCTTCTTGGACTTGGAAATTCTGCTTCACGGACTCCATCTCACTCTCCTCCTTCAAACTCCTTGCAGGTTTCAAAGCCCACAGCACTGCTGCCTCTCTCTGCACCCTCAGCTTCAGTGCCAACAGTGGATCTCACTTTGGCCCTGGAGCCGACCCTTTGGCCTTCGGTTCCTTCAGAACCAGGTCTTCCTTAAACCTGGGATTGGACTACAGGCTCCTCGGTACTGAGTTCAGCACCGACCTTGTCTACAGTGCTGTCCGCAGTGCCAGGAGCCCTGTCAGTAATGATCTAGCTTGAGGCTCCATTCATGGGAGCGGGCTCAACGGAGTGGGTGTGTCCCCGGTTCTGAGGTTGTCCTTCTCAGTTCTGGGCTGCTACCCCTCTTCAGGTGGTCCTGCATTCCAGGTGATGGAGAGGGCCCTTGCCTCTGTAGGCAAGCCTTCGATGTCGTAATCCTAACCATGTCCTCCCCCTGAGCTGCAGCTGTCACAGGCCCATTGTCCTGGAACATCGAGCATGGGAGCTGCAGAAGACCCTATTGCAGGGTGCCCTTTCCTCTAGGTCCTCCTCAGAAGCTCCCACTGAGCAGTTCTAAGGAAGAAATCATGCATGAGGAAGCATGTGGATTCCGCTGAGGGGAGTCCCTTATAGATGATATGGATTACGATGAAGGGGAAGGGTCCCCATGATCACCCCCTGAAGATGTCTCCTTTGGAGATATCCTTGAGATCATGAAACAGAGGGGTGATTGGAATCCCAAAATCCTTTCCTCCAAGGAATCTGTTTTCCTGCAAGCTTTTCATGCTTGACCGTCTACTTCTTGGATGATCCCGCCTGCAGACGAGCTTGTTCAGATTGTGGTGCAGTGCGCCTGGAAGAGCCCTGATGTTGCTGAGGCAATCCCAAGGAGACCAGACAAGATCCCCCCCCCGAAGAAAATCCACATTGGTCAAAAGGTTTAGCAATAGATGAGATGGTGATGGCGGCGGCGCCCACAAAGAAAGAGCTCGCTGAGGAGAGCCACATTGTTCACCCACCTAACGGGGAGTCCCGAGTGGTGGACAGATTGGGGAAGCGAGTATTTGCTTCATCGACGTTTGCAATTCGGTCCTTGAACTACCTGGCACATTTCACCAGACTCCAGAGAGACCTCATCTCCAAACTCTCTGGTACTCTATCAGGACAGGTATCTGACGAGGTAAATGACAAGGTAGCCTCACAGCTAGCAACCCTGCAATCAATATCAAATTCGTCCATGAGGTTAATTTGACATGCAACCGTAGGGGCGGCAAGACTTGTGGATTCAGGTGTAGTTATGAGACGTCATGGCTGGATGCACCTATGTGGCTTCACGGATCCTTTTAAGTCTTCCTTCCTTAAAGCTCCAGTGGAAGTGTATTCGCTGTTTGACCCTAAAGTGAAGGACAGGCTAGCCAGGTGTGAGCAGGATGGCAAGACCCTGTCTGCCATTGGTGTACATTTCTCCACTCCTCAGCGCTCCTTTTCCAGGAACCAGAGAAGTGGGAAATTGTGGGCACAAAAGTCTGTCCTTTTCGTGACACACATGGCAAGTTCACCCCCCAGAGGGGGCAACTCTTCAGAAGACACTCCTACAGAGGCAGAGGGAGATTCATTCTCTGGACATCCCTATCAGCACTCCTGAAGAGCAGCCCAATTTCTTTCCTCTGGAAGCAGTCGGGGGATGTCTTTCTCTGCACCCCAATGCTTGGCTATTAATTACCACTGATTCTTGGGTGCAGAAGATAATAACCAGAGGTTACCAAATTCCATTCAATTCTTACCCAAAGCGAATTCCTGATTTTCCACCCAGTCTAAGGGAACAGATAGAAAAGCTGTATTTTAAAGAGAGTCATCCAAAAAGTCCCAACAGACCAGATCGGATCTGGATTCTACTCAAGATTCTTTTTGGTGACAAAAAACACAGGCAACTGGAGACCAGTTTTGGACCTCAGCTGTTTAAACAAGTTCACCACCCAGACAAAATTCCAGATGTTCACAGTTCAGTCCATTCTCCTCTTTCTGGAGGAAGGCGATTGGATGTGCTCGATAGACCTTCAGGATGCATATTACCACATCAAAATGGACAAATGCTCCAGAAGGTTCCTTCGCATCCGGCTGGGAGCCAATCATTAGCAATTCCATGCTCTGCCCTTTGGACTCTCTACAGCCCCCAGAGTGTTCACCAAATGCATGGCAGCAGTGACGGCTCAATTGAGACCACAAGGATTTTGGGTATTTCCATACTTAGACGATTGGCTCCTCACCGTCCCCACCAAGCATCTACTGGTAACAGCCATGTACTCCACCGTCTCTTTGACAAATCTTCTGGGAATCTCTCTAAACTGGAAGAAATCCAATCTGACCCTAACCCAATCTTTGGAATTTATAGGGGTGAATTTCAATATCCGTTCTTGTTTAATCTCTCTCCCAGATCACAGGCTACGATGACTAAGGATCCAGCTCTTAGTGATGCTCTGCCATGACATGGTTTCGGCTCGAGAGGTGATGCAGCTGTTAGGGTCAATCGCATCATCAATATCAGTAGTACCCCTTGTAAGGCTTCACATGACACTCCTACAGTGGCTTTTGTTAACCCAATGGTATCCAAATTGCCAGCCTTTGTCCTTCAAGATTCAAATAAATCGATGCAAGCAAGACCTATCTTGGCGGATGAAGTCAGAGACAGAACTTTGAAGCTGATCCTTCTACCCCTCTCAGCCCAATGCCATTGTGACCACAAACGGTTCCTTGATAGAGGGGGGGGGTATTTTCAGGGAATGACAGTCCAATGCACATGGTCCAATTTAGAGGCCAATCTGCATATAAACATTCTAGAACTGAGGGCAGTGCTTTTGGTGTTGCAAGTGTTTGTCTGCTGTTCCTTTGGGAACAATTGCTATCCAATTGGACAACATGTCAGTAGTTTGGTATATCAACAAACAAGGAGGAACCAAGTCCTACCCCTTATGTCGAGAGGCCATGAGAGTTTGGCAGTGGACGATAGCTTCCAAACCGCTTTCTGATAGCAACGCATATCCCAGGGATTTCCAGCGTGATTGCAGACAAGTTGAGCAGATGCATTCTCCTGCCTTACGAGTGGTCCCTCAACCCCAACATAGCGGCAAAGACTTTCAGCCATTGGGGCCAACCTTGCTGCGACCTATTCGCCTCCTCGTCCAACCACAAATGCAGCAACTATTTTGCCCCAATTACCCCGCAGTGGGAGTTCCCAAGTGCTATAATCCACGCTTGGCCTATGGGGGACTTCTTTATGCTTATCCTCCCATACGTCTGATTCCTCATTTTGTGACGAAAGCTCTTCAGTTGAAAAGCAAAGTGATCCTCACAGCACCATATTGGCTTTGACGGGTATGGTTCCTCTTTCTTTGTCCTCATCTACTTTGCTGACCGTGGATCTTGGATCCAACTCCAGATCTGATTTCTCACCCCCAAGGGTTGTGCCACCCGAACTTGACCAGTCTCAAGCTCACAGCTTGCCTTATCCACTTCCGATGATCGCCAGGCATTGTAATCTTTCCTTCCCAGTATGTGGCAATATCCTGGCTTCGCATAAACCATCTACCAGGAAACTTTATGCTGACAAATGGAAAAGATTTTCAGTTTGGTCTACAGAGAAAACTAGATCCATATTCTGCAACAGTCTCTGCCATACTCCGGTACTTATCAAACTTCTTTGAGGAGGGTGCCGCAGCGTCAGCTGTATGAGTTCATTTAGCTGCCATTTTGAATTTTCATAATGGTTTTGGTGACTCCTCCATAATTTCACATTGCCTAATCAAATCCTTTTTGAAAGGAGTCCATCTCTCCAGACCTCCAGTTAAGCAGCCCGTAGAACTATAGAGTCTCACACTCATCTTACAGTGTTTGACATGGCCTCCCTTCAACAGCCACTTGTGACATCGTTTCTATCTTGGAAATCTCTTTTTCTGGTGGCCATTACATCGGCCAGATGCATTTCCAAGCTCCAGGCTCTTTGTATAAAGCATCCTTATTTGATCTTCCATAAGGACAGAGTATCACCACGGACCACTCCTTCCTTCCTTCCCAAAGTAATCTCTGAGTTCTCTGTTAATCAGACTAATGACCTACCAGTGTTTTTTCCTAAAATTTCAAACAAAGAAGAGTATTGTTTGCATTTACTTGATGTCCACAGACAACTGAGATTTTACATAGGAGAAAAACAATCCATAAATCAGACCAGTTATTTATATCTTTCTGTGGTCCAAAAATGGGAAAGTCAGTCTCGAAAGTGACCTTCTCTAAATGGCTTGGAGACTGTATAATTTTCATTTATCACCAAGAGAGAAAGTCTGCTCCGCAAAATGTCAGAGCTCCCTCCACCATATCAATTGCAACTTCTGTGGTGTTCCACTCTAGAGCTTCCATGGTCATCTTTGCAGCAGCTACATGGGCTAATCCCCATACATTTATCATTCATTACAAATTGGATCTGGTCTCCAGGGGAAGAGCTTCTTTTGGCTCAGTGGTGCTCAGGAATGTTCTTCTATAAGGGCCGCCTAAGTGACATAACGTAGCTGGGGACTCTGTCCCATCAGTGATGAATGGAATGAAAATTAACAACATCAGATAAATAAGTTATGTCTTACCATAACGTTCCATCTGTGTTGTTGATCTTCATCACATCCCACCCTTCTTCCCCCTCCTAGAGGCTCCTGGGGGATACTTTGGGTCCATCTCCTGGATTCAGGTTTTTGCTCAATCAGCCTCTGCTTTGCTAAGTCAGAGCAAACTGTATCTGGGGTAACAAGGAGAAGGCTATTGTGGGTAAGAGCTTAGTGCGAGAGTTTTGGGTTGGCGCGAGCTTGGTATAAGGCCGTCTCGGTTCTGAGGACGGAATCGATAACCCATTAGTGATGACTGGATGAAGATCAACAAAACAGGTGAAACGTTATGGTAAGACGTAACTTCTTTTTCGCAGTTACTTCTTTTTTCCCTATCACACCTCCAACATTTGCCATCTGTCTGAGGAAAAAACTCTTTGTGGAGCCTGCTTCAGGTATAAAAAATACCTATGCAAACACTTCCAAACAAAAATCCTGAAACTTCTAGACTTTATTGCATATTTGGGAGCCATACATAAGTCCTTCTATTGTTTCCTTGTGGATTGCTTATCCAGTCTGTTTTCTAACCTCCTCTGATTGATTACTATAGCTAGTGTGCAATATATTTTATGCCCTAAGAATTACTCCTTTTTACTAGCAACTTCTGTTCTGCATTCAACTAAAAACTCTACTAGAGAAGGTCTTTCATTTAGGATTCCCCTGTCCCTTTCTTTTTGTCCATGTTCTTTCAGTTCTTGTTAGGGAAAGCAAGCAGTCTCTAGCCTACAGTCCAAATGACTTCTTCGCCTCTTCCCATTCTGTTACCATTCCCTCTCTAGTTATTTCTTCCCAATACCTTGGTTCCTTTGCCAGTTTTCTCCATTGACTTCCAGACCCCTCTTGCCTATTCTGTTTCCCTAATTGCAGTCATCCCTATTTGCAGAATCTCCTTTCTCCATTCTTGTGTTGTCTTAGTTTTTAGAATGCTTTCTGCTACTTTATGAATGTAATAATCTGTATGGTGGTTGTTCTCCTTAAGGATCTGTATCCAGCATCCCACACGCACAGTATTTTTTGAACTACCCCTAATCATCATTCATTTCCAGTTTGAATTATAGTTTTCTGCTTGTGTTAAGTATTTGAGCTTTAACTGTGCATCTTTAAAATATCCCTGCAAATGTGGTAATACTAAGCACTTCCTTATATTAGAAGGATCAACGTATTCCACTTGACCCTTGCCCTCTTCCATTCCCAGATAAAATCCTTCAACTTTTTATTATTGTCCATAACTTCTCTGGTTGATAAAAATGCCTGGCCTTATATAAAACTAAAGGGACTAAAACATTTTCGCTGCTTGTATCTTGCCATCTATATCCATTAACAAGAGCTTCCAGTTTCTCAGTTTGTGTTATCTTTTCTTTATTCTCTTCTCACATATTGTTGGCTGCCATAACAGAATCCTTTTTAAACCATACTTCTAAATACTTCATGTCTGCACAAATATGGGTATTGCTGAACCAGTTTGTGTGGGTGCATAGTTTACCATTATAGCCTTTATTTTTATTCATTTTTTTTATCCCAAAAAGACTTGAAACCATCTCAGAATGTTCTACAACACTGATAAGTTCTTTTCTGGTTTTGTCAGGTACAAAATATCATCTGAAATACCACACCAATTATATCCTTAAATTTCTGAGTCCCATATATTTTTTATTAATTTCTTTATTTTTTGCCAATGGCTCTAAGTATAACACAAATAAAGGAGAAAAAGAATACTCCTGCTTGGTTCCTCTGTTCAGACACAATTTATCAGAGATGAACCCTCCCACTTTTTTTTTTTTGCCTCCCATTCCTCATATATCCTCCTAATTAACCTTATTGTATCGGGGAATGCAAATGCTTCCATTACCCTACTCATAAAATCTCAGCTTACTCTGTTAGATGCTTTCTCTGCATCAAGACCCACCAACAACAGTGGTATTTTCTTACATTCAGCTTCCCTCTGGGTCATCATTTTTTTATTAACATTGTCAGACATTTGCTTCCCCTCCACAAAATCCATATATATCAATGTTGCCAACACTTTTCCCATTCTTTTAGCTATTATAGACATAAACTGTATAATCATGATTTAAAATTGAAATGGGGCCTATATGAAGCTGGATCTGATGAGCCTTTCCCATCTTTAGGTATTACAGCCACCATAGCTTTCTTCCAAGATGCTGGTACTTCTCCTTTTAAGATGCTGTAAAAACAAAACCTTCCAATATTAATCACTTTTTTACTTCCTAGCTTCCAAACTTCCACAGGTATACCATCTATTCCTGGAGACTTCCATGCAGATTGGTTATGCATCACCATTTTTGTCTCAGCTCTTCCTATTGTAACTGTTAAGTGTTGAGCCTCCTCTACCTCGAGCTTTGGCATACCCACATCTTCCTAAATATTTCTATTTGTGCTTTTTCTTGATTTTCACTTTTCTGTGCTATAAACAAATTTTTATAAAATGTCCAAAACATCTCTTAATCACGCTAGAAAATCTCTGATTATTTTTCTTGTTATAGGCTCCCTAAGTCTGGCAACAACCCTTTCTACTTTCTGTTGCCTAAGTCATTATGGTAAACGTTTTGGTACTCTGGAGTTATCAAAAAACATTTGCTTAACAGCAATTTTTCTAAACTCATGTTTATTATCTGGTTCTTCTTATGTTTCTCTTTAGCACTCTGTAGTTGCACCTCTTCTTTTTCTGTAAAATCCCCCCTTTCTCTCCACTGCTTTAACCTTTGTCAGCCCTTCTAAATAATTTTTGCTACGTCTTAACCATGCCTATTTTTAACTCCACTTTCATTTTTATCCCATTCACAAGATACTTTTGAATATATTTCTATCTTCCCTAATAACTCTGGTATAATTTCCACTACCCATTCTTAAATTCCTCTCTGTTTAAAAGGAAGGTGGGGAAGAACCAATGTCTCGTTTGTACTTCATTACCCTTCATTTTTATCTTAGTGGTTATTGGTGCATGACAAAAAATAGTTATTGGATGTGTGTCGAAGCTGTCAATTAAAAAAATGCACATGTTCCTGTGAAATATAATTTGTGTTTAGTCTGTCACAGTAATTGCGCATTGGGGAATGATATGTAAATTCTCTAAGATTTCCTACTACTGAATTCACAAATCCCACACCAAATATTTTGTTATATTTTCCCTTTTAGGTCCTCCAGATGCATCCTCCCTGTTGTAAATCAAGCTCCAGTCGCCACTTAAGTAATATTCCTTGCTGAAAGCCGACTGTCTCCCAAAATTTTCAAGCTCCATCACAGCAGTTTTAGGTGGAATATAAATACATGCCAGCGTAATCTTCCTTCATTGCCAGTAGGCCCTTAGCACTACAAATCTGCCAGTATTATCTTTTTTTCCCCTTCTGTCACTATTGGAGCTCCTCTAGTAATTAGTATAATTAAGTCCCCTTTTTCTTTGCCCCCAATATTCTGCTGAATATCCATCCTGAAATCCTTTATCAAATTCACATGCTCACTTCTTTCCAAACGTCTCCTCTAGTATTCCTGTTTGCACTCTGTATTTATTAATATAATTCAATGCTCTTGCCTCTGTGTTCCAAAATATGTTTAGAGCAGCCATTATAAGTTGTATACGACAACTTTTTTAAATGTCTGTTTCCAGCTTTTGTGTCGCATACACCCACTAATGTTTGGCAGGTTGATCCTTTATACAGTTGTTTTGTGTCATCACCATATGAAACTGTCACATTTCACAAGACCTTTTGTTACCTTAGTTGCAAATTTATTGGCTGAACCATTGGCACATAATGGATTTTGAAAATATATTTAATAGGAGTGATTTTTAACTCTCTCATCCTGAAGAAGTCTCTGTAGATTTTGTGAGGTGAAAGTACTCAAAAGTTTATCAGAATTGTATTCAGTGACTCAGTGTGTGGAGTTTTTAAGAGTTTTCCGTTTTGTTTGACAGCATCTGGTGACCAGGCTGTGTTAAGTAGAGGTATGTAAACAAATGAGGATTAGATAATATGAGCAATTAATATAGCAATTGCTGTAGCTCAAGTTTTTCATCACTCACTGTTGGCTTTGAGTCAGAGGTACTGAGAACTTGCAGAAGCCAGAGGTTTTAAATGGAGAATGAGCTCCTGTCTCTGCATAATCCAAGTACTTCAGTTTGTTTTACTGAACCTATTCCTTGAGCTTGAGATTCTGCTCAGAGATGGGTCTTTGCACCTGATTCCATTAAAGGCTTGACTGCTAAGCTTATGATCTACTGTCCTTTAAAAGAACTTTACTGACATAACCCCATGTTGATGTTTTCTAATGCATGTGTTTGCATCACAATCAGTCATGAAGATAGGTAGGCAGTTACTGATTTGTTCTGATTGTAAGGGAAAATGTATCATATAGTCTTGGAAAGCATTGCATAACTGCCAGTTTCTATTAGTATTTTTTTAATATTGGGTGCCCACCAAGCATTCATTCCCACAGTTAAACATGTTCCATTCATAGACTTTCATATAAAACTAGGTTGAACATTGTCTTATGTAGACCAGACAGAGGTCACCTTTACGTAACCTAGCAAAAAGAAAAATATGACAGTTCCTAAAGCATTTTTTCTAGTAGTTTGAAGTGGTTTGTTCAAAAGCTGTAGAATGGAGCATTTCATTCAGAAATTGGTTAGATCCGTCAGGTGTCAAGAGGTACATTGATCTTCCTTGAGCATTAGTGGAAAGTGTCACCCCTTCTGAATTAGGTGGGCTGCAGAATATGCATTTCTGACTTTAACCAGTGGGTGTACATCTAGCAGAGTTAAAATACTTGCACCATTTTCTACAGCTGTTTAGTGATTGCCATTTTCTATGATATGACTTATTTTGCAGTCATATTTTAGGTTTTGCAGAGTGTCATTTTGCTACATTTATTGACATCAGATATTAGGTTATTATCACTGCTGTATATATTTTCTGTAATGTCTTGGTAAACTTCGTACTGTATATTGGTGCAGAAATTTTCTTATGCAATTTTGCAGTCATCAGTATATCTGGCCAAGCATAATTTATTTCCTACGTATCTGAAAGTAGTATGAAAAGAAGTGGCCCCAGTCCAGAGCCATGTGGAACACCAGTGGTCACTGTTGGCATGTTCAGATGATCCCTATCAGGACGGATAACTAAACACCATCCTGGCTTCTGACATTTTTATTTTACCAGTGGTTCATCCATTGAGCTCTGTACGGATTGACATTTAATGTATTTAATTTATCAGTTGCTCCTTTATTTTGGATAGTGTCTAGTGTCTTAGTGAGGTCAAGATAGTTTGATTACCTTGTCAGTCATTTATTCATTGATCGGGTGTTGCTCTTACCTTTTCAAAGGATGGCAAAAGGCAAGCTCTTCCCTTACAAACCTGTACTCATCCAAATTTAACCGATCTAGGCCCCTGCACCATTCTGGATAAGGCTCTGGTAAGATGAATGGTCTGGAACTGTCTCTGATGTGGTTGCCAGGCCTCCTCTTGGATTTCAAGAGATTTGAACTATAATCTGTGAAGTGATATTCTACAATGGTTACAGTTATTAGTACTAGGAGCTTGAGTAGTTTAACAGATAATAAGAGGTTACCAAGTTAACGGCCTAGAGCTTTTTTAAGCTTAGCTATTCATGCCCGAATTTTTCCAATTATCAATGCTCATGGGCTAGAATGGCTGTGGTATATGTCTGTGCCTTAAGGCATATGCAAATTTCCCCTGTCTACAAGGGCCACAGGTGACAATCCAGGGGTGAATTTGTGGTTTCCCAACTATTGGTCCAAATTACCTTTGAATAGACTTGGGGAAGAGCTCTGTTTCACGTTAATGGGGAGCCTGTTCCACAGAAGGGTTAATCTGAGACACACACCTGTCCCTCAAACATGTTTTGTTTATGCCACAGATATAATTCTAGTGCTGTTTGTTTTGCAAATGTGCAGCAGATCCGTCAGAGCTGGATTGGATAATGCCTTGTAGTTTAGGCATAGATCGCCCCTCAGTAGTCTGTAGGAAATGGAGTACAGGCACAGAGCTTTGAGGTGGTCTGCAGAGGACATATTTACATCCTGTATTCCTTTATTGAGGAACTTCTGTGGTCTCTCCAGCTGTCGCAAATGCCCATTCAGGTACACGCCAAAGGGTGCATTGTACTCTATTGGTGTAATGAGAGACAAGTATAATGAAACGTGATCTTCTTAGATCTGGATGCCATCCCTTTACTTACGCCAAAATGTGCATTGTACTCTATTGGTCTGAGAGCCAAGTATAATGAAACGTGATCTGCTTAGATCTGGATGCCATCCCTTTACTTACATGCTGTGCCACATAAAGGGATTTTCTCACCACCATGGACACATTGTGATCAAAGTTCAGGTTACTGTCAACCTGAGTTCCCAAGTCTCTTGCTACTGGGCTACTCTTAGGGGAGTGTTGTCATTGTTTTAATTTACAGAGGTGGTTGTCTTCCCAAAGGGTATTATCATGCAATTTTTGCATTGAATTGTAGACCATGGTTCTGGCATGAGTCATTTGTTTCTCATACCCTCCTAGAGGATATCTACATCTTTTGGGGATTCAGTGACTGCACCCGACTTGCAGTCATCAACAAATTTGATCAAGCAAAGGCCCTCTACATTTGCCTTGAATTCAGAGAAGTATATTGTGAACAGGAGAGATCATGGTAGCAAGCCCTATGGCACACCAGTATAACAGGCCTCTTGGTAAAGGTGGATCTCCCACCCTAATTTCATATGTCCTATCTGTGAGCCATTTGACTGTCCATCAGGTGACATAGGGATTTGTGATTAAATTTGTGAGATTGTCTATTATACCCAAGTGAGGTACTGTGTCAAATGACTTTGTGAGGTCAAGGCAGGCAGTATGTACCATTTTGCCCTTGACTATGACTATAGGCAAATCCCAGTATCCATGTATCAGATGTTGCTGTGATGTTTCAACTGCTGAAACTCCACCACCCCCCCCCCCAGTTTGTTGTAGCTGTTTGTTTCCCTTTGGTACCTTCTAATCATCAGCCTCCTCCTGGCCAATCAATTTATTTGCTTGCTCCCCATCAGTAGAGTGAGGGTTGGTTGGGAGGGGGCCATCAGGATAAAGAAAATTTATCTTAAACTCTGCTTTTGCACATGCTGCGTTTCATGACATTGGAACATGAAAAGCTCTAACAGTGGTTATCGCTCACTTCTGCAAGGGATGTTGCCAGCAAGCAACTCTGCTCTCCATTACTCGAACATGGGTGGTGATGTCCTCAGTTTCTGCCAGAGAAATCACACCAAGCACCTGCAACCCAGTCCTCCCTTCTCAGAAAAGGCAAGCAGGTAACACCCCTTCACTCCCATCATTCCTTGCCTGGCTGTTCCAAAGCAAAAGCTGCTAAACATAGTTTACCTTTGTCATAGTCAAGGCTCTGTAACTCTGCACAAGGAGCTAGGCATCCTCCTAATTTCTTAAAGTTTATATGTTTTAACATAAAGAAAAGCAGTACCTACCTACTTCTCAAATCTTTCTGCATTTTCTCTCTAGCTGTACCAGTAAGTCCTATATTAGTAATGTCCAGCTTTGCCATTTGTGTCAAGACTGTTGAGTATTTTTTTTTCAGTATTTTTGTACTTTATCTCTGCTACCAGTGCAAGCCGCGATGGTACAGCGGTAGTATAGTTACCTCACAGCAAGAGGTTCTCCCATTTGATTCTCAGCTTGGCTTGGGAGTGCCTTCTGTGTGGAGTCTGCATGTCCTCCCCGCGGTTGGGTAGCGTTCAAAAGATAAGCGTGTGTAAATGGGCGTGCCTTCGTTGAAGGTTGGGCATCAAGCTGGCACCTCGGCGTTTCATAAAAATCTACTGCCAATCATTAGTGGACCGGAGTTCCGCTGTGGCGACCCCTTACTGGGAAAAGCCGAAAGACCAACAACATCTCTGCTACCAGTAAGTTAAACTAAACTGCATTCAATTCCTGCTGTTAAAGATGAAAAAGGCATTCTAACAAATACATGTTCTGAGTTTGCTAGCTAGTAAGCTAGTCCCAGACATCATATCAGAAATTTAGTGTAACCACAATTTAAGGAAACACAACTGACTGTTGCTTGACAGTGTGTGTAAACTAATTAAATTAAATAAACAATAACTAGCTAAACTGCATGTCATGTCTTGTCTTGTCTTGTCTTTATTCATTTTTAGTGCTCCAATGTTATGCATTGATGAGTTTCAGGTTAAGGATAATTCATGTTCAAAGGGGCTAACTGTTTTAAGGCGTTACTTTTATCCTATTCTAAGGAAATGGATAACAGCAAGAAAATAATTATGAGAAAATGGAATATAGCATTTAGTTAATAATTTAGAGCCAGACTAGACAAGGAACCTGTTACTGTGTTTAATAGGATGAAAAGCAAAAAGTAAATATTGGAGAAGGGCAGTTTCACGATGGTAAGGGACAGAAATAAATCATAATGTGGGAATTGCAAGTATGTTATGGATGATTCCTAAGTTACTATTCATGGATGTGATAAATCAATAGGTTGCCAGGCCTGATATAATTGCAAAACTTCAGGTATAGTTTACCTTGCATTCTGTTTAATGTGCAACAGTTTTTATGTAGGAGACACTGAAGTACAATTAAAAACAGGATTTATGAGCGCTGTCATATCAAACATGGCAATAACAATGCCTTATTTAACCACTCCATAGTATGTTATGGTTTTAAGAGATTTTTATCTTGGAAAAAATAGGGAATAATCCAAGGAAGTGGAGATTGAGAGAATAGACTGGAATACTGAGAATTGATTTGGCACCTTAGGTTGAATGCCACCATTGTCCCAGGTATTAATGATCGTGTATCCATTTCAACTGTGTTGAAGCTACATGCTGAAAAATTAACTGCAATGCGCAGTTTGTAGGAGTGATTTATTTGACAGCATAAATTTAATGGAACATGTTTTTAAGTTTTTCAGGTTAAATATGTTTTATATATATATATATATATATATATATATATGTGTGTGTGTGTATATATATATATATATATATATATATATATATATATATATATAGGAACTAAATTTTATCGACTTCCCCTTTTGACATCTATTTAGTCAGCTACATAAGATAGTCAACAGATGTGCAAGACTGCACAATTCTCTTGACTGGGAAATATGCCCTTTCTGATCTCAGAGTTAGTATTTATAATTAACAGGGGAAGTGAAGTTTGCAAGGGGGCTTGCCCCCTGCAAAAAACAATGTTTAATTCTATTTTTTAACTTATGTTTTGCATAAACTGAAATTGTTGCTTGCCGCATGAGTAGTAGTGTGTTGAAGTTTTGTGTTCAATGTTGTGAACATAGTCATTTGGGTGTTTCAATTAAATTCAGTACTTCTATATATAGTTGTAGTTGACGAGAGTGAATGCCCACATAAGTAAGCACTTCCTACTACTGTAGAAAAAAAAAAAGGCAAGTGGACTTTCTGCCAGCAGCTTTTTCCATTGGATCACATTGCAGCGGGTTATGGGAATTTGCCCTTACCCCACTGTTGTGCACTTCGAGTAGGGGGTGTAGGGTACATGGGGGCTTGCCCCCCACAAAAAAAGTTTTCATTTTTTGATGATTCTTCATTTTACAGTTCTGTATAAAATTGTCACTTTTTGTCTCTGTTCGCTCTTATGAGCGTTCACATTTTGCTAATACACACTCACACACTCGCATATAATTTTTTTTGATAATTTATGATGTTTGTACAGCTTTAAATATAGGCACCCCACACCCCCTGCTAAATAAATATACCAAATCTGAGATCGCACTGCAGCGAGGAAAAAGGTAAATATACCATTCTGTGTTGTATGGCAATTTCCATTTAAACATTTCAAAGTTTCGATGTTTTCATCTTGACCATAAGAAGTTTGAATTTTTGAAGCTTCAAAATTTGGAAGTAGACCCTGGTCACCCGACCCATATGTATATACACACACACACA
The DNA here is from genome assembly GCF_019279795.1 of Protopterus annectens. NCBI lineage: Eukaryota > Metazoa > Chordata > Ceratodontiformes > Protopteridae > Protopterus > Protopterus annectens. The sequence continues at coordinate 333,375,217 of NC_056744.1, read as the reverse complement.
GACACTCATTTAGGTCCTTTGAGGTAAGTTCATTTTTCTACCTCCCATGCCTATGTGGGATATCTCTGCATGAGGGATAAGGTGTCACTTCTATCCCCAGATTCCCATTTTTTTCTCTAACCACTTATATAGTTTGTCTCATCCTGTAATCAGTGAAAATCTCTTGTGTTTGATACCTGACTGTAGTACAGTCAAGTTTTCCTACTGTCAGTGGGTCACCCAGCAAAGCCAAACATGAATGTTGCCTGTTAATGCTTAGAGCAGGACAATAACTGATATTGCCTAGTGCTAATCCATAAATTTAATCATTAGCAGGTATCAGTTAGAGAAGATCATGACCTTCCTCACCTCACACAACCTTTGGGTTCCCAGGATAAAAAAAAAAAAACAAAATCAGAGAGTTGACTGCATGGTTCAAGGCAAGAGTGGGATCAAGTCTGAGAACATAAAACCAGACTAAAACATTTATTTTCTCCATGTCTGTTATAGCTAGAATGTTCTGTAAATCATTTGAAGGGGAAATATTCATTTTTAAGAAAGATTTGTTGTTGCATTCTTTTTATGAAGACTGCAAACATGATTGGATAGGAATCCCTCATTTCTCACTCTTGAAAGTAAGAAGCAAAGATGGGAAACCTTGCAGTTCTTCACATTTGAGCATGCCTTTTTTGCCAGCTTCCACGGAGCAGGTCTTTGAATGCCACAGGGTCATGTTTCTAAGGCTGAACTTGAGTTTTGGCTTAATTCCTTTGACTCTCCCTGAGCTTAAGTTAAGTTGTTGGTGAGAGTTGTGCATGCTCTTGCTGGTAGACTTCTGATTGGTGGGGTGCTAGCTGCTTCCACTTTGGGATGAGTCTTTATATTCTGTTTAATGCCTGGTAGGAGATGGCTTAACAGTGAGTGAGAGCACTGTTGTATGCACTACCCTACTGCTGGACATATCTTACCAGTGCCACCTCTGGCACCTACCACCAGGCACCCAACTCTAGGATTTGATTGGCATTTACAGATGCCTGCCACTTGGGTAAGACTGTCCCTTTAGAAGCTAACTCTCAGAAACCCATACCTTTTTCTTGTGTGCTCTCTCTCTGATTGAATAATGAAGACAGAAATTACAGTCTTAGAAGGCAGTAGTATTGAATCGTTTTCTGCTAGTTCACTATTATAGGAACTTTTGGGTGAGCCCTGGTGTTTAAGGTCCACTGTGGACTCTTCTACCCTTCCTTGCTCTTTTCTCCATAAGACTTAACCTCCATCTCAACAAGAAAGAAAAGGAGCCTTGTTCAGTACCAGACCTTAACCTGTATTTAGGCAAGAAAGAAGAGAAACGTTGTCATTCCCCACTTAGATCACTTCATATAGGATTAAGTTTTCGCAGCCTGCAAGCTTTCAAGCAGCTGTTTTACCTTTAGGAATATTTAGTGCAGACTCCCTCCCCACCCCCAGTCTTTTTTCTTGGTTCTAGGTTCTTAAATCATATGTTTTAATGGAGGCTATTATTCTTCTCTTTTGACTATGGACACTCAGTTACATCTCGTATTTACTTATGTTCATAGGTGTTTACTAGGCTAACGACCACAATGGCCTTTTTAAGCCTAGCCATGCATCCCAAATCTCTGATGAGTTCTGATACCATTAATAAGTGTAAGCATGGGCCTGGGAGATGAACCATTTACAGATTACCTGTTTGCATCAGAGACATAGGTGCCAAACCAGGGATGAATTTCTGGTTTCCCATCCAATTGTGGAGGAACTCTGCTTCACATGAACGTGGAACCTGTTCTATTGATGGGGTAGTCTCTGGGATACATACCTCTCTCTCCATCAGGTCCTACTTTATATCACAGGTAAGGTTCAAGTCTTTAGAACAGATAATTCTGGTACTGTTTGCTTTGTGGATATGCAGGAGGCCATCACATTAATTCTACTCTTCGCTAGAAAACCTTGTTTCATGTAAGCTTCCCAGCCTTCTTAACTTTGATTTTAAAGGAGTTGTGGAGAAAGCCCTGCACAGCATTTTCCTTAGCATTTTATGCTGCCTGCTGCACTTTTAATGCAAATGATGCTCTGGCCACAGGTATCTCTGGTATCTACAGACCTGTGCCACACCTTTCTTGAGGATTTCCACCTGGCTGTGCTAGATGGCTTCTTCTAACAGAGGAGCTCCATTAGTAGCCTTTGTGGAGTGCTGGTTGATGCCATGGTGGTTGCAGCAGCCACGTGAAAGGATCTGGTGGAACAGAGTTCCTCTATCCACCCCCCTAACAGGGAGGTTACAGAGCTGTACAGGTTTGGAAAGCATGACTATGCTTCAGTGACTTTTGCTTTTAGGTCACTGAATTATTTGACATATTTTACCAGCCTTCTTTCGGGGTCCAGGTCCTCCAAGGGAGGGAAAAGAATTTCCTCACAGCTGGCCACCCTTCAATTGATATCTAATTCATCCAAAAGATTAATCTCGCACACTGAGGAAGCTACCTCACAGGTGGCGGGTTCAGGCATTTGCATTAGGAGACATGCCTGGATATGCCTGTGTGACTTTGTGGACCCATTTAAGTCTTCTTGGATCAATGAATCCTTTGACAGAACCTCACTTTTTGGCCCCAAATTAAAAGACACACACTTCAGGTGCAAACAAGAAGGGAAAATCCTGTCTGCTTTAGGTACATTTTTCTACTCCTCAAAGGTCATTCTCTAGAAACCAGTGAGGTGGTAGAAAGCTGTGGCTTACGAAATCCCAATGTCCTTTCCAGGAGTCATGTGAAGATAGTTCCCCTGCAGGCAGAGGGGGAAACTTCAATGGAAGATGCCATCCACATAGCAGAGATGGTCTGCATAACCAGGGGTCTAGAAAATCTTTCTCAGATTCTACCAGCACTCCTGAATGGAGACCCAACTGTCTCTGGAGGCAGTCGGGGATTGTTTATCCCTGCACCAGACAGCCTGGCTGTATATCACAAAAGATTCATGGGTGCAGAGGATAATATCTAGAGGTTATATTTTCCCAGCTTCCTCCAGCAATTCCAAAGAAAATCTCTGATGATCCACCCAATCAGTGGGAAGCAGCTTCTCTTGAAATAAAAAGCTGCTAGAAGAGAGTCATCCAAGACGTGCCCCCAGACCACAGAGGGTCTGGAACATTCAAGATTCTTCTTTGTTCCAAAAAAGATAGGGGATCTGAGACCCATTTTGGATGTCAGGAAACTAAATCAGTCTGTTCAATATACAAAGCTCTGGATGGTCACGGTTCAGTCCATTCTGCCATTTCTGCACAAGGAAGACTGGATGTGTTTAATAGATCTTCAGAATGCATACTCATATCAAAATTCACAGGTACTCCAGAAGATGCCTACACTTCCAGCTGGGAGCCAGTCTTTACCATTTCAAAGCATTGCCGTTTGGTCTCACCATAGCCCCCTGGGTGTTTACCAAGTTTTTGGCAGTTGTAGCAGCTCACTTGTGACTGCTCGGATTCTGAGTGTTTCCTTTTCTAGAGTACTGGTGCCAGACTGCTATACCAGGCATCAGCTGAGTCAAACAAGGGACTACTTACTCCAGCTGTGCTTTCATCTGGGAATATCAGTCATTTACAACAAATCTCAACTCACACCAGTTCAGTGTCTGGAATTAATTTGTGCTCATCTGAATACAGTCACTCAAATAGCCTCTCTCTCTCTCAAATAGACACTGTACAGTTCCAGGTCAAGAAGATAGTTCAGAATGCTTCCTTTCCAGCCAGACTGATGCCTCAAGCCTTGGGTTTCATGGCAGCTGTAATCACCCTGGTACTGCTGGCTAGGTTCCATATGAGAATCCTTTAATGGACTCTGGCCTCTCAGTGGTCCATTCTCCAATGTCCATTATCAATGGCAGTAAAAATCACTCAAGCATACAATAATTACCTTATATAGTGGATGCACTTCAATCAGCCATCTTTTTTTTCTCCCTCAACCCAAGGCCAAAGTGACCACTGATAACTTTCGGCTCCATTTCTTGGGAAGGACAGTCCAAAGCACATGATCCCCTGAGAAAGCCAAGACAAATATCAATGTCCTGAAAATGAGAGCTGTCCTGGCATTTCAAGACACTCTTCCAATTGACTATTGTGATTCAGACTGACGTCCGTCTGGTACATCAACAAGCAAGGGGGAATCAAATCTTACCCTCTCTGTCAAGAAACTATGAGAGTTTAGCAATGGGCGATCTCTTCTAATCACTTTCTAATAGCAACACACATCCTGGGGAAATCCTAAGTGATTGCAGACAAGTTAAGCAGACCCCTTTTGATGCCTTACAAGTGGTCTTTCAATGTCAATGTTGTGGGGAGAAATTTCCGTCAATGGGGCTAACCATACTGTGATCGTTTTTGTCTCTTTCCAACAACAACTGCAGCAGGTTCTTTGCCCTGATCCCCACCAGGGGAGTCAAAGAGAGATGCTCTACTTCACACTTGGCCCGTCCAATCTCTCTTATGCTCATCATGTTACCCCTCATTCCCAAAGCAGAGTTATCCTCATTGCCACTTCCTGGACTCATCAGATTAGGTTTCCCCTCCCTTTGGCCTCATCTTCTGCATCCACCCTGAATTCTGGATCAAGCTCCAGTCCTCCTGTTTCATCCAACGGGCATGACTCACTCAGACATAACAGACCTCAAGTTGACTGCATTGTTTCTCCAGTTCTGCTGATTGCTAGACAGTCCAGGCTCTCTTCCCCCCCATCTGTCACATGTTATTATCTTCCGATAAATCTTCTACTAGAAAGATTTACAAGTATAAATAGAAAATATTTGTTCTTTGGGCCCTAAGCAAAAACTTAATCCCTTTTCAGCACTGATTTCAAATGTCTTTGACATTTTAGCCAAAATTTTCATTGAAGGTGCTAGTTTCTCAAATATTAATGTCCAATTAGCAGCCATTTCCAACTTTCATCTGGGAGCAAATAATTCTGCCTTAGCTTCCTCTAAACTTTGCAGTCTTTTTAAGAGGAACTCTTTTACTCAGACCACCATTAAAAGATCCCATCCCTCCTTGGGATTTAAACGTCATGCTTCAGGCTTTGACTCAGCCTCCCTTTGAACCTTCAGCTAAATCTGGCCTAAAATTTTGACTTGAAAAACTATTTTCTTAGCTGCTATTACATCTGCTAGAAGAGTATCTGAACTCCAAGCTTTGTCTACTAAACCTCCTTATTTAGTTTTTCACAAGGATAGGGTATCTTTATGGTCCAATCCACCCTTTTTACCAAAGGTGGTCCCTGAGTCTGTTACTGAAGTCATTAATCACTCCGTTCTCTTTCCAAATTTCTCAAAGATGAGTATATGTTACATTTATTAGATGTGCACAGACAGCTACATTTCTACCTTCACATAACTAAGGATTTAAGAAAGGCTGAACAATTGTTTGTTTCCATTTCTGACTCCAGACTAGGCAAACCAGTATCTAAAGTTACTTTGGCTAAATGGTTAACTGATTGTATTACCTTTGTTTATTAAATAGTGGGTTTACTTTTACCAAAACCACCTAGAGCCCACTCAATCACATCTATGACAATGTCGTCAGCCTTTTTGCCTAGAACTTCCTTGAATGATATCTGTGCAGCTGCAACTTGAGCAAATCCTCACACCTTTATTGCTTATTACAAATTGGATCTGGTCTCCAGGGGAAGAGCAGCCTTTGGCTCAGCTGTGCTCAGGTATATCCTTAGAGTCCTCACAGGATTTAGGTAGCTGGAAACTCTGTCCCAAGAGTTGAGGAATGAATGGAAATGACAACATTAGATTAAAAAGTTATCTACCCACCATAATGTTCCACCTGTGTTGTCCATTTTTATTCTTCCTCAACTTCCCACCCACCTACCCCTTCCTTATTTTGCTTGTGGTAAAAATCAGAGAGTATTGTAGGAGCCTCTGTTCCTTGTTCGAGCCCCAGCTTCTGTTCCTTTCTGATTTTCTACTAGTTTGTTAGCTCTGCGGCCAGCAAACTAGGTCTGAGGTTTGTTAGGTAGGTGGGGCATTATAGGTAAAGAGAGGTGTTCGAGAGGTCAAGAATCCTATGGTCTGGAAGAAGCCGCCGAGCCGGATCAGAGTATCTGATCCAAACCAAACAATTGAGGAAGAATGAAAATGGACAACATAGATGGAATGTTATGGTGACTATATAATTTTTTATTTAATATGGCCAAGGTTATGCTAAGAAAGCAAGAGAATGTCCTGTCAGCAGGAACTTGCATGTATTGTTCTTTATGGTTAGTCAGCTGAAATTGAATAATAACTATTTTATTTAGTGTGATTTTACTACAAAAATAAGAGAGGAGAGAGAGGTTTATTCCATTTGTTCTCTCACAGTTGTGTTCTTAAACAGATTTTTTGCTGCTGAAATCTAACCTGTCTTAAACAGTTGGTGCAGTGACTCATTTTGAGCAGTCTGTGAGTTGCTTTAGCAGAAATCACCTTTTTGGGCCCATGTTTGACAGGTGTTTTGTTAGATGCATTTCTGGTGTGAAAACTCACAGCTACATTTGTTTTACCTTCAGCCGAGTTTGAAAGCTCTACAATTAAGTTTTCCTATGTGATTTTTTTTTTTTGCTGAATAGTATAGCTATTGTATGAAAGTGAGCATATATATTTATTTTATGACGGTGGGCTTCTTCATGTTATCACGAGAGTGTGTTTTGCAGTATGAGAGCAGGCAATTGTCCCATTGTGTCAGATTCACAATGGATGTGAATGTGGGAATATTAAGAGAGCCAGAGCCTGGAATTCCAGCTAGGCATATGTTTCATAAATATGAAAGAGACAAATGTAATTATTTGGTAAAGTGGTCTGAGCTCAAAAAAATAATAGTGAATTAAACTTTCTGCAGGAGGATCATTTAGTATGGATATCAGATAAGATTTAAATAAACTAAATGGAGAAAAAAAAGCATAAGAGGGAACAAGGTACCTATCTTCTGAGGTACAGCTTTTAATGACTGGCAGGAGAAAAATAAAAGTTAGGAATACATCTTTTGTAAGAAGTTTAAAATATGTCAAGATAAATAGTCTGGTGAAAGGATCCTAATTTATCACTAAGATGACTGTGGGGAATTGTATCTCTTAAAAGAGCTGGAAATATTTCAGGTGTCACATCTGTTTTCACTGCCATCCCCCCACCTTCTTATGAAGACTCCCCAGAATGTAACTGGTGGTCAACATTCTGCTATTACTACCGATTCTCCTGGTACCCTTCAATTACAGCAGCATTCTGCTATTACTTCTACTATCGATTCTCCTGGTACCCTTCAATTACAGCAGCATTCTGCTATTACTTCTAATACCGATTCTCCTGGTACCCTTCAATTACAGCAGCATTCTGTTATTACTTCTAATACCGATTCTCCTGGTACCCTTCAATTACAGCAGCATTCTGTTATTACTTCTACTACCGATTCTCCTGGTACCCTTCAATTACAGCAGCATTCTGCTATTACTTCTAATACCGATTCTCCTGGTACCCTTCAATTACAGCAGCATTCTGTTATTACTTCTAATACCGATTCTCCTGGTACCCTTCAATTACAGCAGCATTCTGCTATTACTTCTACTACCAATTCTCCTGGTACCCTTCAATTACAGCAGCATTCTGTTATTACTTCTAATACCGATTCTCCTGGTAGAATTCAATTACAGCAGCATTCTACTATTACTTCTACTACTGATTCTCCTGGTATCCTTCAATTACAGCAGCATTCTGCTATTACTTCTACTACCGATTCTCCTGGTACCCTTCAATTACAGCAGCATTCTGCTATTACTTCTACTACTGATTCTCCTGGTACCCTTCAAGTACAGCAGCATTCTGCTATTACTTCTACTACTGATTCTCCTGGTACCCTTCAATTACAGCATCATTCTGTTATTACTTCTAATACCGATTCTCCTGGTACCCTTCAATTACAGCAGCATTCTGCTATTACTTCTACTACTGATTCTCCTGGTACCCTTTAATTACAGCAGCATTGTGCTATTACTTCTACTACTGATTCTCCTTGTACCCTTCAATTACAGCAGCATTCTGTTATTACTTCTACTACCGATTCTCCTGGTACCCTTCAATTACAGCAGCATTCTATTACTTCTACTACCGATTCTCCTGGTACCCTTCAATTACAGCAGCATTCTGCTATTACTTCTACTACTGATTCTCCTGGTACCCTTTAATTACAGCAGCATTGTGCTATTACTTCTACTACTGATTCTCCTTGTACCCTTCAATTACAGCAGCATTGTGCTATTACTTCTACTACCGATTCTCCTGGTACCCTTCAATTACAGAATGGAAGCAGATCTGGGCAGTTCACACACAGCATTCCATGAAAGTCTCACAAGCAGCTGAGAAGTAGCAGACAAAACCTTAAAGAAATGCTCATACGACTTCTGCATAAAATTATTCAAAACCCCCCAAAAAGTTCTAATAGGACCAAAAGAGCATAAACAATGTATAAATATCTGTACAGAGTAATTCAAACAGTAATTTGTTTATTAGCTGAGGATAAGAAAATCATTTGAGAGACAGCTGTGCCTTCCTGCATCATGAAAACTCAGTTATGCAAAGCTCTAACTTTTTCACAGCAAACTTAAGACAGTATAATTATGGCCTCATAATAAGACATGCCTGTACAAATTCAGTGACCCTCTCCCTCTATGATTTCACAATCACCATCCTTCACCACTGCCTGACAACAAGATTGCTAGGACAGTTGCGAACAGAAATCAGTTATTTCCTTTGCTGCCTCTAGATCAACAAGGTCCATTAGTACTGCTTAAAGTGGGAAATGTAAGCATTCCTTTTCCTCATGGACACTAAAGCTCCATGGTAATGTCATTTGATACAATAATACTCCTGCTTTCTAGAAATTCTGTACAGAGAGGAATTCCACTAAATTAGCAAAAAAAAAAAATAAAAAAAACACCTATGCTTATTCAGGTAAAGCCCTCACAAGGCAAACATGCTTTCATTATAGAAACTTCTGCACTGCTTCAATTTGTTGGGCAGAGATTTTCTGTGTAAGTTAAACTGAACAAATTGCTGTACCTCTGATGGGGATCTGTTTTGATATTTCAAACAAACCACTATCCTATGATTTGTACCCTCCCAAGTCCCAATATAAACAGACACTGTTTGCTATCCTAAGATTTGAGTCGAACAGTTGTCATCTTCATTGGCGATTCATTCCTTCATTCTATCCCACAACAGCTGTGGACCTGCCAAGTCAATGAGGTAGGCTATGTTAAAGATGCAGAACCTGTAAATGTAATTTTAAAACTTAGTTTCACTGCCATGGATGGATTGTTCGACATCCCGTCAGCAGAGGCAGACGAGGACTAAACCTGTGATTTTAGCACTACTTCATCAAGGAATCATAGTGCCAATGAAAAACATTTGTTACCTGCAAAGAAACCAGGAAAATAAACATATTAATTTGTTCAAGACCTTAAAGCTGTAAATTCAGTCACCATTCTTACTTAACCCACACTTTTTAGTTATTGACATGTCGTCTGGGTTTTTTATTTGCCTTTTCTCTAATGCCATTCACCCATACTGTGAATATCTGTCTGCTTTTACTTACAAAAGGATAAATGTGTACTTGGAATAGACTGCCACAAGGCTATGTCAAGTCTTATACCCTGTTGTCAAGTGAGATGAAAAAAAGAGATGGACAAAATCCATCTCCCCCAGTGGGTATATGCTAGTGCACTAAGTGAATAATTTGCTTTTGTCCTCTGACTCTGTAACTACTAGCAACACATTTGTTTTAATGAAGCTAGTTAAATTAGGATTTGCAAAAAGAAATTATGATAGTGGAAGATGCAGGTTCAATACCTGGACATCTCATTTCTGCAGGAACATGTCACATTCTTCCTTCTCATATTTTTGCTATTCAGTCTGCACCATACACTGTAACTGTGAAGCAGCTCCATGCATTCCTTAGATTAGCAGGTTATTGTAGACAATGGATTTCTAATTTTGCTGTAGAAGTAAAGCCACATTTAGAACTCTTTAGACATTTCAGAACCACTACTTTGGCAAGAAAAACATGAGAAAGTGTTCATTAATCAGAAGACCCTCCTACCCCTGGCTTACCTAATTATTCAAAGGAATTTTTCTTGTTCTATTGTGAACATAACACAGTGGCATTAGGCTTATTAAAGCAGTGCAGAAATAATACTTTTAGACCTGTAGCATATTTTAACAATAACTTAGCAGCTGCCAGGATACTATATATGTCTTTGATTTACACTTGGACACAAAACCTTTGTTGCAGTTCTACATTCTGTAGACACCTTGTTATTAAAAAGGGAGAGAAACTTATGAGTATCTTGACTAATATAAACTTTCACTATTAAATAACCCCTCCCTGGAAATTATTAGGTATCCAGCTTTGATGAATCCTGCATCTTCAATTATAACAGGGACTGAGAAAATGTTTTATAGCTGTGTGCTTATTTTTTTTAACCATATGCTTCCTCCTAGATCTGACCTGACATACCTACAGCTCATCTTGATTGTAGGCAGATTCTGTATTCATGGAGAAGATGGCTAACTTGTGGCAACATTTTCTGCTGGCACTACAGATGAAATCCTGTGTAGGGGACAACTGAATGAAAATGTGTCCAACCAAGTTGCAGATCTGATAGCTATCACTGAAGTATGTAGACTAGCAAAGGATAAAACAGTTAATGTTTTCACAGACTCACATTATGCTTATGTGGTATTTCATGAGTTTGATGCAATATAATGGAAGAGGATATTTGAGATCATCAGGTTTCGTCAGAAAACTGCATTTTTATAGATCAGTTAGATGTGCTTATTACCCAAACAGCAGTGATTAAATGTACCCCTCACAAGACTGTTGACTTTTCAATTTTAAAAGAAAATACCCTTGCAGATATGATGACTAAATAGACTTCACATTAAAACTCTGTCCAAGGTTTCTTTCTGCAGTGATTTCAAACTGAAAATGTTCTTGTATCATTACAAGATGTGTTGCCTTTTCAAGGACAGGCTGGAGACTCCAAAAAGGCAAGGTGGCCATGCAGTTGCTGCTGCCATTTGCCAAACTCATTACTGTGCTTAATTGTTAATTTTTGTTATTTATTTATGTTAATTTTTTAGCCCAGTTGGTCTGGGTACATCTTTTTCCTTCCCTCCTTCCTGGAAGGAAACAAAAGTGAAAACATGCCCTTATGTGCCAAGTTGCCACATTACCTGATATGTCCCTTACATTTCCGAAGTTATCCTGCATATAATGTTATAAGTAAATACTGTGGGAAGAAATAGCCAGGGAATTGTTATGGCTAGGCTTGTATAGGCCCTAGGGCCGATAGCCCTAGTACCAACCTATGACAAGTATGCATTTAATATGTTTCAAAGACAAGCATTACATAAATCATGGGGACCTTTGTATTGTATCCAAACTGATTACTCTTAGCTGTCTCAATGTCAAACTGCTTGTTGTTTTTACTAATCATAAATATGTTCTGAGTGGGTTGAAGCCTAGCCATGCAGGTCAAGTGATGCTATTACTATAGCCAAAAGTTTTTGCATTCTAAGGTCACCCATTTCACTAATCAAACAGTATAACAGTTGTGCAAAAAAGAGAGTTTGTCATTGCTCTCATTTCCCCAAGCCTTTGAGATAGTAAAAAAAAAATAATCCAACTTTTAAAACTAGACTAGCAAATATGTGTGAAGAGATGGGTCCACTTCACAAGACTGCAATATCAAAAGACTGAATCTTCAAAATACTGAATGATGGAATTTTCCCCTTCTCCACTGTTGTACGATCTTGGAGTTGGTATATATAGTTAGCAGGGGGGTGTGGGGTGCAGCCCACTATGAGGGGTGCAGGTGGCCATTAAAAATGTGTTCAGCATTTTGAATTTTCAGTCTTTTGGGATTCAGTCTTTTGCTTTGTCAGTCTTCTAAAGCAGACCCGAAGAGACAGGTCTGAAATGGCCAAGATGCATTACTTTGAATTGTTTAGTATTTGGAATGCAGTTAGCACTTCCAGAAAATACTCCCCTCATGAAATTATCATGGGCTGTCTTATCAGATTAACAGATGCAGCACTACTACATAAGTTACAGTTAGAAAATATTGACAATTTTTCTGTATTGTAAAAACCTTTTTGTCCCACAGCAAATCCACTCCCAAATGGAGTTTATAATAACATATAGACAAAGCTGTGGCATCTAGGTCCAAGGAAGAGAGACATCATGGAGCTCTGGGAATATATGTCCCAGGCTGGTATGATCTAGCATTGAGCAGCATATGGAGCTCTCGGAATGTGTGTCCCAGGCTGGTATGATCTAGCATTGAGCAGCATATGGAGCTCTCGGAATGTGTGTCCCAGGCTGGTATGATCTAACATTGAGCAGCATATGGAGCTCTGGGAATGTGTCCCAGGCTGGTATGATCTAACATTGAGCAGCATATGGAGCTCTGAGAATGTGTGCCCCAGGCTGGTATGATCTAACATTGAGCAGCATATGGAGCTCTGGGAATGTGTGTCCCAGGCTGGTATGATCTAACATTCAGCAGCATATGGAGCTCTTGGAATGTGTGTCCCAGGCTGGTATGATCTAACATTCAGCAGCATATGGAGCTCTGGGAATGTGTGTCCCAGGCTGGTATGATCTAACATTCAGCAGCATATGGAGCTCTTGGAATGTGTGTCCCAGGCTGGTATGATCTAACATTCAGCAGCATATGGAGCTCTGGGAATGTGTGTCCCAGGCTGGTATGATCTAACATTCAGCAGCACATGGAGCTCTGGGAATGTGTGTCCCAGGCTGGTATGATCTAACACTGAGCAGCATATGGAGCTCTGGGAATGTGTGTCCCAGGCTGGTACGATCTAACATTGAGCAGCATATGGAGCTCTGGGAATGTGTGTCCCAGGCTGGTACAATCTAACATTGAGCAGCATATGGAGCTCTGGGAATGTGTGTCCCAGGCAGGTATGATCTAACATTGAGCAGCATATGGAGCTTTGGGAATGTGTGTCCCAGGCTGGTACAATCTAACATTGAGCAGCACATGGAGCTCTGTGAATGTGTGTCCCAGGCTGGTACGATCTAACATTGAGCAGCACATGGAGCTCTGCGAATGTGTGTCCCAGGCTGGTACAATCTAACATTGAGCAGCATATGGAGCTCGGGGAATGTGTGTCCCAGGCTGGTACGATCTAACACTGAGCAGCATATGGAGCTCGGGGAATGTGTGTCCCAGGCTGGTACGATCTAACATTGAGCAGCATATAGAGCTCGGAGAATGTGTGTCCCAGGCTGGTACGATCTAACATTGAGCAGCATATGGAGCTCTGGGAATGTGTGTCCCAGGCTGGTACGATCTGACACTGAGCAGCATATGGAGCTCTGGGAATGTGTGTCCCAGGCTGGTACGATCTGGCACTGAGCAGCATATGGAGCTCTGGGAATGTGTGTCCCAGGCTGGTACGATCTGACACTGAGCAGCATATGGAACTCTGGGAATGTGTGTCCCAGGCTGGTATGATCTGACATTGAGCAGCATATGGAGCTCTGGGAATGTGTGTCCCAGGCTGGTACCATCTGACATTGAGCAGCATATGGAGCTCTGGGAATGTGTGTCCCAGGCTGGTACCATCTAACATTGAGCAGCATATGGAGCTCTGGGAATGTGTGTCCCAGGCTGGTACCATCTAACATTGAGCAGCATATGGAGCTCTGGGAATGTGTGTCTCAGGCTGGTACGATCTGTCATTGAGCAGCATATGGAGCTCTGGGAATGTGTCCCAGGCTGGTACGATCTATCATTGAGCAGCATATGGAGCTCTGGGAATGTGTGTCCCAGGCTGGTACGATCTATCATTGAGCAGCATATGGAGCTCTGGGAATGTGTGTCCCAGGCTGGTACGATCTATCATTGAGCAGCATATGGTGCTCTGGGAATGTGTGTCCCAGGCTGGTACGATCTAACATTGAGCAGCATATGGAGCTCTGGGAATGTGTGTCGCAGGCTGGTACGATCTAACATTCAGCAGCACGTGGAGCTCTGGGAATGTGTGTCGCAGGCTGGTACGATCTAACATTCAGCAGCACATGGAGCTCTGGGAATGTGTGTCGCAGGCTGGTACGATCTAACATTCAGCAGCACATGGAGCTCTGGGAATGTGTGTCCCAGGCTGGTACGATCTAACATTCAGCAGCACATGGAGCTCTGGGAATGTGTGTCCCAGGCTGGTACGATCTAACATTGAGCAGCACATGGAGCTCTGGGAATGTGTCTCCCAGGCTGGTACGATCTAACATTGAGCAGCACATGGAGCTCTGGCAATGTGTCTCCCAGGCTGGTACGATCTAACATTGAGCAGCACATGGAGCTCTGGGAATGTGTCTCCCAGGCTGGTACGATCTAACATTGAGCAGCACATGGAGCTCTGGGAATGTGTCTCCCAGGCTGGTACGATCTAACATTGAGCAGCACATGGAGCTCTGGCAATGTGTCTCCCAGGCTGGTACGATCTAACATTGAGCAGCACATGGAGCTCTGGCAATGTGTCTCCCAGGCTGGTACGATCTAACATTGAGCAGCACATGGAGCTCTGGGAATGCGTCTCCCAGGCTGGTACGATCTAACATTGAGCAGCACATGGAGCTCTGGGAATGCGTCTCCCAGGCTGGTACGATCTAACATTGAGCAGCACATGGAGCTCTGGGAATGCGTGTCCCAGGCTGGTACGATCTAACATTGAGCAGCACATGGAGCTCTGGGAATGTGTGTCCCAGGCTGGTACGATCTAACATTGAGCAGCACATGGAGCTCTGGGAATGTGTCTCCCAGGCTGGTACGATCTAACATTGAGCAGCATATGGAGCTCTGGGAATGTGTCTCCCAGGCTGGTGCGATCTAACATTGAGCAGCACATGGAGCTCTGGGAATGTGTGTCCCAGGCTGGTACGATCTAACATTGAGCAGCACATGGAGCTCTGGGAATGTGTGTCCCAGGCTGGTACGATCTAACATTGAGCAGCATATGGAGCTCTGGGAATGTGTGTCCCAGGCTGGTACGATCTAACATTGAGCAGCATATGGAGCTCTGGGAATGTGTGTCCCAGGCTGAGCATATGGAGCTCTGGGAATGTGTGTCCCAGGCTGGTACGATCTAACATTGAGCAGCATATGGAGCTCTGGGAATGTGCGGCCCAGGCTGGTGCGATCTAACATTGAGCAGCATATGGAGCTCTGGGAATGTGCGTCCCAGGCTGGTACGATCTAACATTGAGCAGCATATGGAGCTCTGGGAATGTGCGTCCCAGGCTGGTACGATCTAACATTGAGCAGCATATGGAGCTCTGGGAATGTGCGTCCCAGGCTGGTACGATCTAACATTGAGCAGCATATGGAGCTCTGGGAATGTGCGTCCCAGGCTGGTACGATCTAACATTGAGCAGCATATGGAGCTCTGGGAATGTGCGTCCCAGGCTGGTAGGATCTAACATTGAGCAGCATATGGAGCTCTGGGAATGTGCGTCCCAGGCTGGTACGATCTAACATTGAGCAGCATATGGAGCTCTGGGAATGTGCGTCCCAGGCTGGTACGATCTAACATTGAGCAGCATATGGAGCTCTGGGAATGTGTGTCCCAGGCTGGTACGATCTAACATTGAGCAGCATATGGAGCTCTGGGAATGTGTGTCCCAGGCTGGTATGATCTAACATTGAGCAGCATGTTATCTTCTCCAAGGATGATGCTGCAATACGAACAAAAGATGATGGACTTTAATAATTGGCTTGGTGGTATCATTCTAAGGGGGTGCAATATTTATCAACATGTCAGCAGACCATGTTGCTTTAGGGATAGTCTGTACCTCTCCCCTCTAGGCTTTCAAATATTAGCTAAAACATTATCTTTCCCCATAGTGCCTTTTTTAGCCAATGGCAAACTGAAAGTACTTCCGATACAGCAAATAAAAAAAAAAAAAAGAAAATCGAAAGTTATTATTGTTCAATGCTAGGAGTCGAAACAAAAAAACTTCACTCTCTAGAAGGTTCTCTTCACCACAGAGCATGCTGACTACTGTGTGGTCACTGGGACAAAGGCAGTGCTGCACACCCCCCTAGTATGATGTCTTCCCTTGTAAGGTCAGACAACAAAATGGTCTCCTTTGAAGTAAAAATAAAACCTGGACCCCCAGCTAGCCCTGGAATATTGAGGAACTACTCTGACTTAACCTACTGCTATTAAGTGATAACCTGGTAAAATTTTATGTCACCATAAACCCTGAGAACACTGCTGCCTATGCAGAAGTGTTCACAGAAATCCTATACAGGCATATTAATAACTGCATAGAGGCAGCTGTACTCACCAAGAAGAAGTACAGAACTAACTCAAAAAACAAGCCACCCTGGCGGGATCACAAAATCAATAGGCTGTATAACACAAGGAAGAAAATCATGGCAAAAATTAGAAGGTGCAGCACCCCAGCAGGATAAAAGCACTCTCATCAAACTAAATAAATAACTCAGAGAGCAAATAGTCTACCAAAGCCAAATCTGAGGTAAATTTGGCCTCCCAGGCCAAGGACAACCACAAGGTGTTTTCTAGCTATGTCCGCAACCTCAAAGGCAGTACACAGTTGTGTGCAAAGCTGAATGTAAATGGAGCCACCTATACTGAGCCAGAAAGTGTACCAAACCAACTGGCCAACAAATTCAGCTCCAATTTTATCCCTTTCTCCCTCTCAACCTTCCTTCAGGAAATGCCATCAAATATAACTCCCCCTGCTATCACTAGGGAACAGGTCCCTTAATGCTCTCTCCAAGGCCAAGAACACTGCATCATTGGGCCCAGACAATATCCCATGATGCCTTCTAAATAGCATGAATCATGACCTATCAGGCCCTCTGGAATTGCTATTCCACTGTAGCCTCCAAACAGGCTTTGTACCTCATGAATGGAGAAAAGCAATGGTCATCCCTTTGCACAAAGGTGGGCCAACTACAGACCCATAAGTCTCACTAGTCTTATATGTAAAGCCATGCAAAAAATTATCATGGAAATGATCAATAATGATATAGTAAACCTCCTGACAGTGGACCCAACCCAGTTTTATTTCGTCAAGGGCAGGTAATGTCTACTCAACCTGATGGACTTCTTTGAGAAGGTCACTAAAGCAATGAATGAGGGCAAAATGGTTCACACTGCTTACCTTGACCTGGCCAAGGCATTTAACACAATACCTCACTCTGGCATTAAGGACAAATTCAAGAGGTTAGGTACAAATCCATGTCACATGGTAGATAGCCAACTGGCTCACAGACAAGACCCAGAAAGTTATAATTGTGAAGTCTACCTCTACAAAGAGGCCAGTCACAACTGGAGTCCCTCGTGGATTGGTCATTGGACTGCTCCCTTTTGGCATTTACTTCTCTGATGTCAAGGCCAATGTCAATGGTCTTTGGCTGACTAAATTTGTGAGATGATTGCAAATTTGGAGCTGTCGTTGAATCCCACACCGACACAAATGTTCTGCAGGAAGGGCTGCCAAGAAATGCATAATAGTATTCTTTGGGAAGTCGTCCACCCCTGATAACTATCATATTGGCGACACCCCCCTCAGAGTTTACCCAGTAATCTGGGACTTGGGGACACATATAGACAGTAATTTATCCTTTGAGCATCACTTGTCTACAGTAGTGAGGAAATCATTCTGTGTTGCACAACTTACAAACAAAGGTATGGCATCTAGGTCCAAGCAAGTCATTGTTCTACTGTATTTGGCATTCATCAGACCTATCAAGTACAATTCCCCTTTGGTATGTACATGCACAGGCATATCCAACAATTGGAACATCCACAGATGTTTCTTGCTAGAAGAGTATAGGGCATAAATAAAATGTTCTATGCAGACCATCTTAAGGTCCTATCCCTGTACTCTGTCTTCTGCTTTGAGGGGAGATGTCAGACCCTACTCTGATAGGCTTCTTTCATATCCACAAAACAAACAGCACCCAAATTACCTATTCTAAAGACTTAAACCTTGTTTGTGATATAAATAGGACCTCCTGGAGAGACAGGTATGTATCCCAGAGACTACCCCATCTCTGGAACAGGCTCGCCATCCATGTAAAGCAGAGTTCCTCCCTAAGCCAATTCAAAACTTGGACAATTGGATGGGGAACAGGACATTCATCTCTGGCTTGGCACCTATGATAGTAGTGTACACAAGCAGCCTGTAAACAGTTAATCTCCCAGACACCTGCTTGTAAATGTTTCCTAAGCCCCTTCTTGCACTACTCAAAGGTGCCAGAACTTGTTAGAGATTTAGGATGCATGGCTAGGCTTAAAAAGGCCCTTGTGGTCATTAGCCTAGTAAACATCTATGAACCTATGATGCTGAGCATTCATCACACCTGTCATTGAGTACAGTGACCCCTTTGGCATGTACCTAACCCATCACATCCTACAACTGGAACATCCACAGATGTTTCTCAGTAAAAGAATACAGGATGTAAGTATTATGTCCTAAATTGAATGCCTCAGAGTCCTATTCCTGTATTGTGTCTTTACAGGCTGTTGAGGGGGAGATCTATGTCTGGCATACAAGGCACTGTCGGACCCCACCCTGATGGACCTCCTGCATATCAGCAAAACAGAAAGCACCAGAATTACCCATTCTAAGTACTTAAACCTTGCCTGTGATATAAATAGGACTTTCTGGAGAGACGGGTATATATCTCTGAGACTACCCCTTATCCACATGAAGTTCCTCCTTAACCCAGTTCAAGTGTAACTTAGACAGTTGGATGAGGAACAGGAAATTCATCCCTAGTTTGGCACCTACATCTTTAATGGACACATGCAGCCTGTAAATGGTTCAGCACTCGGGCCCCTGCTTACACTTATCAAGGTATCAGAACTTCTCTGAGATTTGAGATGCATGGCTAGGCTTAAAAAGGCCCCACTGATTGTTAGCCTAGTACACACTAATGAACCAAATAGCATCAGCTCAACAGCAGTCTGCCCACTCCTCCAGCCATACTTTCAAGGCTGGTCATTGGATCTGTATCAGATCATTTACCTGAAAGTATTTGCTTCAACCCAAATGAAAGGGTCCTTTCCTGGTCATCCTCACAAAAGCAACAGCTATCCAGTGTGAGGATTTAACAATGAGGATCCATGTTTCCTGCATCAGAAAAACCCACTCTGATGGGGAAAGCCAAATTTAGAAGCTGGAACCACTGAGGACCATAAGCACCAGGATCAGCTACACCCACCGTCAACCTTGACCTTGGTGTTTCCAGCAAAACCAGAGACAAGATCCAACTGCTACCACAGGAAGAGAGGATTTATGACCTAATGCTACCTGTGATTTCATCACCCAGCAATTAAGACCTCTTGACTTTAGGTATGTCTTGTGAATCAAGTGACTGAGGTCTACTTGTGGGAATCATCATACCATATGTCATATGCACAGGGTCAAATTGTACTGGGGAATCATCAGAAACAATCGAGCCAGAATAACTCAACTTTGCCTGCAGGTCCCAGAACAGTCACTGCCATTACTTCCATTATGACACTGTAACCTTAGAATTAGTCTTACAATCCTCTTTGACAGATGCACTTCTTACTTCCTGAACATCACAAATCTGGATTTTTCCTCCACCAGGAGAAGTGCAACAAACTGGCATCCACAATAACAAAACTTTGTGTTTGTCAAACTGTGTTTTTTCTGCCATTACTTCTCATGAGGCAGGCATACCCATGATAACCATCCTGTACAGTATATCAAAATACCCAAAGTCTTGGGAACTGTAGGTGCCTACCATCAGGAAGACGGCAAGTTTTGCACCTGGTTCCCTTCAACAGTTATTGAAAAAAATAGTTACTTGTATCCAGCAACAAGGAACTTAACCTGTTGGTACAAGACAGTGGGAGACTTTTCTTCCTAAAAGCTACAGCAAAATGTACAATACGGCCCTGAACATCTTTATTGTCAACTTGACAGCAATTCTTATCAGTAAGGGAAGCAAGCAGTCCTTACACAAAACATTAATTAATACCTCAGCATCATCTCAAATGGGTAATCTGTACTGATGGTATTGTTTGCTGAACTCTTACCAGCCCCTCCACACACACACACACACACACACACACACACACACACACACACACAGACATGACCGTTAATGAACTGTAACTTTTTCTTGGCCACCTCATCTATTGCAATATGTAACAAAATGTACTTTATTTGTGGCAACAAAATTACTGGTGGCTGCCATAAAAGAGAGTGGGGATAGTTGTAAAATTGGATATGCAGGACCAGCTTTTCATCATACAGACATTCTGCCTTCAGAAAAAATAAGAAATGTTCAATGGAAGGTGAAAAAAGATTAGAGTGTAAATACTGTAACCCTTAAGAATCTAGTCAGGAAAACTGAAGCATCATAGATTTACTGTCAGGATCTTTATTAGCCTGCAGGTAAATGACTATCTGAAGTAGGTACTTAATTTGTCAGCAACCTTTGGGTCTTGGATCCGAACTTGGATCCGAGCCAGCAACTTATTTCATAGCTTAGGGATCCAAGCTCCTAGCTCCTTCCTTTACCCATAATCCCCTGCCAACCCTGACTGACCTCAGATCTAGTTTGCCCCTCTTGTGTACGCTCCTAGATTCCTGAGCTCCTGGCGTGTGGTAGTTAAGTGACAACTTTTTTGTTCTAAAAATCTATATTGTTCACATTTTATTTATAGTTAACTGTTTGCATGTGGTTAGGTTCCCTTTATTTTTTTTTTAGTGTAATTCCTCCTCCTCCTTCGCTGGTGCGTAGTGTGTGTGGACTCTTGTGTGTTGGGGCATGGTCTGTGTGAGATAGTTTAGTCATAGTTTTAAACCTTTTTGTTGTTAAAAAAAACCTATGTCGGAGGCCCCAAAGCCTATTTTTTCAAAGTGCACCGAGTGTGGCCATAAGCTTTCACTGGCGGATGACCACACTCGGTGTGTTCAGTGCCTTGGGGTTGAACACCTCTCCTCTGGGTGTTCTATTTGTGCGGCGTTCAACCCCAGGGCACTGAAAGACCGTAGGTCGAAGCTGATTCTGGCGGGACTTTTGCCCCCGGATCCGGCTTCGGCCTCTGGTACTCCCGTGGCACCACTCCAGTCCTCGGTGGCGGCCAGTCCTGCCTCCCTCCCCCCGGCCGGGACTCAAACTCCCGCTAAAGCGCCGGAGGAAAGGGAGGCCAGGAGGGAGAAAAGGAGGGAGAAGCACCACAAGCGACGGGCTGAGGCCTCCGCTTCACCCCCCCCCCCCAGCTAAGCAGGCTTCTCCCTCCACAGTCTCCAGGTCTCCTCCTCCTCGGCTCCAATCCCCGTGCTTTTCTTCGGGACCGGAGGAGGAGGAGACCCGATCTCCGTCGAGGTCATCGAGGAGGCACTCCCGGCCTGCCTCGGTGGCCTCATTGAGATCTACCTGCAGCCTTTCGGATGCGGACTTGGACCGGATGATGCGAAGGTTCATCCAGGCCCAGCTGCAGATGGGAGTGCTCATGCCTCCAACCCCCTTCGGGGGGGGAGCTCAACACCTTTTTTTGCCCCGATAGCTCCTTCTCCAACCCGCTTTACGGGTTTGGAGCCGGGCAACGTTGGAGCCGGGGAGGGTTGGTGCCGACAGTACTGGGTACTTCGGATCTGACTCTGCCCTCGAGTCTGTCGGGTCCTTCCTTGTCGGATCTGAGGTCTCGGAGCCGTGGGCCGAGCTTCGGATCCATGGGATTCTGGGTGCCTTTGGCTCCGTCCACGTCGTTGCACACGGGTCCTTCGGATCCGATGGTCTCAGCGCCGGTTCCGGTCCCTCCATTGGATCTGAGTGGGAGTTGACTTTCGGATACCAGGGAGAGCAACTCCCCATCAGCTTTCGATGCAGTGGAGAGGGCTCTGTTGAGGGCATCCGGACCCCCTGGCCCTTGCTTCGGCTCCATCCCGCACTCCCTCTCGGCTGAGTCAGGCTTCCATCACCCAGCCTCAGGGACAGCCTGCTTCGATGTCTCAGGTCATTCCCTTGGAACAGGTCGTTGTTGGTGAGGCCTCCTCGGACAGCCCCCCCGAGGATGTGCCTCATAAGCACAAGTGTAAGAGGAGACACGTGGACTCCCCCGAGTACTTAACAGAAGAGACAGACTTGGATGAAGGGGAAGGCTCCCCTAGGTCACCCCCCGAAGATGTCTCCTTTGGAGACATCATGGAAATGCTCAGGATTAGGGGGGGTGGTCTGTCCCCAAGGCTTCCTCCGACGAGTCCGTGTTCCTGGAGGCATTCAAAGCAGGACCGTCTACCTCTTGGGTGTCCCCTCCGGCTGACCCCCTGGTGGACCTTATTACCACCAGGGCGTGGAAGGAGCCAGACACTGTGGAGCCAGTTCCCAAATGCCCCGATAGAATTCTGAGCCCCCCTGCAGACAGATCCCACTGGAGCAAGGGCCCCCCGTAGATGCCATGTTGACGGCGGCAGCCACCAAGAGGGAATTGGTTCAGGAGAGTCCCTCGGTCCATCCACCGAGCAGAGAGTCCCGCTCAATGGATCGCCTGGGGAAGCGGGTTTTTAGTTCAGCGACCTTCTCAGTAAGGTCTCTGAACTATATGGTGCACGTTATCAGGATGCAGCGAGACCTTATCAAAGAGTACGCTGCTTCCCCCCCGGAGCAATTGTACTCCACTCGCATGGCCAATCTAAGATCGATATCTAATACCTCTATGCGGTTGTTGTCCCATGCTACAGAGGTAGCCGCTAGAGCCAGCAGAGCAGGCCTAGTCATGAGGCGCCAGGCCTGGCTCTGACATTGTGACTTCGCGGAACCCTTTAAGGTGTCATTTGCGAATGCCCCTTTTGATGGTTCTGCCTTATTTGACAAAACCGTTCGCGACACTTTAGTCCAGAGCGAAAAGGACGGGAAGACGTTGTCTGCCGTCGGAGTCCACTTCTTCGCTCCCCAGAGGTCCTTCTCCAAGAACCAAAAGGGACAGAAGAAGATGTGGTTCCGGAAATGGCAACATTCCCAGCCTGCTCTGGACAACCAGTCCTTCCGTGGCAGAGGAGGACAAGGAGGACGCCGCCCTAGAGGCAGAGGGGGCCCGAAGAATTTTGGGTCCAGGGAACCTTTCTCTGACCCACGCAACAACCCTGAGGGGTTGCCCGACTGCTCCACTCTGGAGGCAGTCGGGGGGTGTTTTTCAAAGCACCTGACAGCTTGGGAGTCCATCACATCAGATCGCTGGGTGCTTCGTATCATGTCCAGAGGTTACCAAATTCCCATATATCATGTCCCCAGAACCAAAAGCCTCCCCGATGTACCACCCGATCTGAGGGAGGCAGCAGCTGCAGAGATCCAGCAGCTGCTAGAAAAAGGAGCCATCCAACCTGTCCCCCCAGACCAGCTCGGATTAGGGTTTTACTCCAGGTTCTTTCTGGTGCCAAAAAAGACGGGGGACTTAAGACCAATCCTAGACCTCTCCCTTCTGAACCTGTCGGTAACCAAAGAAAAATTCTGAATGGTCACTCTTCAATCCATTCTCCCCCTACTGCAGGAGAATGACTGGATGTGCTCTATAGACCTCAAGGATGTGTACTACCACATTCTTATGGACAGATGATCCAGGAGGTTTCTCCGTTTCCAGCTAGCAGCCAGTCACTACCAGTTCAGGGTCCTTCCCTTTGGTCTCACCACAGCCCCCAGGGTGTTTACCAAAGTATTAGCAGTGATAGCGGCCCACCTGAGACTCCAGGGAATGCAGGTGTTTCCATTCCTGGACGACTGGCTCCTGACTGCCCCGACAAGGCATTTACTTTGCTCAGCGAGGGACTACTTCCTCTGGCTGGCCCCCCAGCTGGGCATCACCATCAACATGAACAAATCCTCTCTTGCTCCTACCCAGGTGATAGAGTTTATAGGGGCCAAATTGGACACAAGAAATCTCCTAGCCTTTCTGACCGCGGAACGTCTTCAGAACCTGAGGCTGCATGTACAGGCCATCCTCCAATCTACAGCTCCACCGGTGGGATTGGTCCTGAGGGCTCTAAGCTCCATGGCGGCAGCAATTACTCTTTTGCCATTGGCTCGTCTGAACATGAGGGTGCTGCAATGGACCCTTCAAGTCCAATGGTCGTTTCATCGTTACCCCCTGAACCATCCTATTTCAGTCAGCAAGGCATGCAGGACGGCTCTCGTAGGGTGGCTCCAATCCCCGGATCTCCATACGGGATGTCCTTTCTCCACGCCTCCTCCATTCACCATGGTGACCACGGACGCCTCTCGCCTCGGGTGTGGGGGGCGGGCATTGCGCAGGCAAGACAGTCCAAGGCACGTGGAATGACAGAGACCTCCTTGCATATCAATGCCCTGGAGATGAGGGCAGTGCTATTGGCGTTGCGAGCACTACAGAACCTTCTTCTGGTAGGGACTATTGCGATACAGACAGACAACATGTCAGTGGTCTGGTACATCAACAAACAGGGGGGAACCAGGTCCTATCCTCTTTGTCAAGAGGCCATGAGAGTGTGGGAATGGGCGATTTCTACCAACTGCTTTCTTGTTGCAACGCACATTCCGGGATGGTCCAACATACTGGCAGACAGACTCAGCCACACCATCCTTTCCCCTTACGAGTGGTCTCTCAATCCCCAGGTAGCGAAGCGGATTTTTGCCGTGTGGGGGCATCCCTGTTGCGATCTCTTCGCCTCTCCCTCAAATACGAAATGCAACAGCTACTTCGCTCTAATTCCCCCCGTCGGGGAATCCCCGAGAGACGCTCTGGTGCATGCTTGGCCCCCCGGTCTACTTTATGCCTACCCTCCTCTGCCCTTGATGCTGAAACTCATACAGAAAGCCAGTCAGTTGGGGAGCAGGATGATCCTCATTGCCCCATTCTGGCCTCGTCAAACGTGGTTCCCTTACCTGTGGTCTCACCTGGTAAATCCGCCTTGGATTCTAGATCCCCTCCCGGATCTAATATCTCATCCCCTAGACCTCCCGATCCTGAATCTGGACAACCTCAAGCTGACAGCATGGCTGCTCCAGTTCCACTCCTAGTCAGGACTCCCGGAATCTTTTCACCAGTTAAAGCCATTCTCGTAGCAGCACATAAACCTTCCACTAGGAAAGTCTATCGTAGTAAGTGGAAACGCTTCTCCATCTGGGCGGAGAATAATAACTTAGACCCCTTCACAGCCCCGTTACCATCTGTCTTGGAGTTCCTTACAGGTCTGTTCCATCAGGGGGCTAGCTGCTCTATGGTCAAGGTTCAACTAGCAGCTATTTCTTATTACCATGTGGGGCATGAACTGGGCCCCTTGATTACAGCGAAATTGTGTAAGACCTTTCTCAAGGATACTTTCTTGCTCAGACATCCTATCAGGGAAATTGTACCCCCTTGGTATTTGGCTCTAGTGTTACAGGCCTTGACAGCTTCCCCTTTTGAACCAGCTGCCTCAGTCGATCTTAAGTACCTTTCTTGGAAAACGGCGTTCCTAGTCGCTATTACTTCGGCGAAAAGAGTTTCCGAGCTTCAGGCCCTTTGTGTGAAGCCCCCATACTTGGCCTTTCATCAGGATAGAGTGTACCTCAGGACCAATCCTTCTTTTTTTCCCAAGGTGGCTTCAGAGGCCAATATCAATCAGTCCATTAACCTACCAGTTTTCTTCCCTAAGTATCAGAACAAGGGAGAATACAAACTTTATTCCTTAGATGTGCACAGACAACTGCACTTCTACATTCACAGGACTGCTGGTCATAGGCAATCCGACCAGTTGTTCATTTCCTTTTCCAAATTTAACCTAGGTAAATCTGTCTCTAAGATCACTTTATCACGATGGATCTCACAGTGTATTCTCTTGGCCTACGACACTTCTGGGAGGCCTGCACCTCAGGGAATTTGTGCGCATTCTACTCGTTCTGTATCTACCTCTGCAGCCTTTAGATCTAGAGTTCTACTGGATGATATTTGTTCCGTGGCCACTTGGGCCTCATCTCATACCTTTATCAACCATTATAAGCTGGACATTATCTCCAGAGGGAGAGCGTCCTTTGGCTCTGCAGTGCTCCGGAACATTCTTCCATGATGGCCACCCAAGATTCAGGTAGCTGGGGACTCCGTCCCAAAGGTTACTGACAAATGAAGTACCTACTTCAGATTAAGAAGTTATGTACTCACCATAACGTTCCATCTGAGTAGGTGACTTCATTTGTCTGCAACCATCCCCCCCTCCTTCCCCTTGGCCCTGAGAAATTTTTCTTGTTTCTGTATGTCCTTCTATGGTATCCTTCGGGATGTATTAGCCTTCGGCTTTTTTGTATACGGGCAAACTTGATCTGAGGTCAGTCAGGGTTGGCAGGGGATTATCGGTAAGGGGAGGAGCTAGGAGCTCGGATCTCTAAGTTATGAAATAAGTTGCCGGCTCTGATCCGAGTTCGGATCCAAGACCCAAAGGTTGCAGACAAATAAAGTCACCTACTCAGATGGAACGTTATGGTGAGTACATAACTTCTTATTCCCCATACGTTCTCCAATGATGTCATGACAGGCAAATGTCCAGTTTAAAGGAAACCAAAGGTTATTTGGGATTTAGGGCTTTTGTACTGAAGAGCAAAAATCATGTTTGGTTACAATTATTCATTTTGCATTGTTTTAGTTTAATTTTTTACGCAAAGCTTTGATATCAAAATACAACTGCAGAATGTACAAATAGCTTGACTCACCAATTTTTGGAAGTATTTATGATGTCTTTAGGTCAAATAACAAGCCAAGGAAGTTTGTCATATTTGAATACCACTGCAGGTAGACAAGATGCATTTGATGCTAATAAAGCAATTTCCATTAAAAGTTAAGAAAAATACACGTTAAGATTATGTTGATACAGCATGTGAAAAATGCCTGCTGGAATGTTGAATATTGTTTGTGCATATTCACAGTTCTCAGTTTTCTGACAGGGTTTATATTGTGAGTGACATCACGGCATCAGATGAGGACTGTGAAGGAATGAAATTTTTTTATGTGAAGAAAAAGAGTGTAATCCATCTTGAATTAAAATGGAGTCTATGTACATGTCACTTAAAATGTTATTTCTTAATCTTGTGACATGACCGTATTCTGATTCTTAGTTCAGTTCTAAAGAAATATTATTAGTTATTAATATATAAGTATGGTCAGGGTTATAAAAAACAGTCAAGATTATGATAAGAAAGCACGAGGATATTGTCAGCAGGATCTAGCAGAAGCATATATTGGGTTTTCAGGTCAGTCAACTGAAACTGAATAATTGCTTAATTTATACTGTGTGATTTTACTATAAAAAGAAGAGCTCTCCCTTAGTTTTTGGAGACGTAGGTTAATAGCTAATTACTTGCTTAACTGCCCTTGTGGGTCATTTTAAACCTAGCCAATTTCATTCCAAAGGTGAGAATCAAACCATGTATACTTTGTGTCTGTCAGACACCTTAACCATTACACCAACCCCCACTATCATGTTCTTAAATGTAGAGATTGTTTGCTTAGCTGAAATCTTGAGTTTTGTGTCTTTCCTCAACAGTGGTCTGTATCAGCTCTGAATAAAGACAGAATTCTCCAGGTGTCTCTCAACTTTTCAGTGCAGGGTTAGTTTTGGATACTGTTGAAAAGTCCATGTTTTAGAACTATTGCATCTGCCTCTGACAAAGTCCTTTGTTACAGATTAGACTGTCTCAATCAGCTCTGGATTTCAGTAATTTCACTTGGTATGTCCTGAATATGAGAGAGATTCTGCTTGATGACCCTCCAGTCTCTGATGTGTCTGTTACTTTAGTGCTTTTGGGTGGTGGCTTTAGGCATAATAGGTGCCTTGTGACAATCCAGAATTTAGTTTGTCTTGTAGATGTTTTACCAGCAGTACAGGGCATGGCATTTTTGGCATTTCTTTTGTCCCTAGAACCTTTACCAAAGTTGTATTGAGGATGCGGCTGTAGCAGGAGGACCTCCTGGTATTCCTGTACCTGCATGATTGTTTAGTGGTAGCTGTATCTGATAAAGAATCTGATTTTGCTTTTGCTGTGATTGGAGCTGGTCAGGATAACCTTCTCCTTACTCCATGACAAAATGTTGGAGCTATTCTGGGCGACTCACTTCAATGTCATCTCCTTCTCCTCCTGGAGAGGCTGAAGGAAGTAATGGATCTATGATTGCACTGCAGATGTACATTATGGCTTGTGTACTTCCACATCTTTTAGGGTTGATGGCAGTAACGCAGTCCTGTTTTCTCTTGGTTCACTTTAATGCGAGGATGCTTTAAAGAACAGCCACATCCAAAAACTGAAGAAAGGGCATACTACCTTGAACTTTTCTGCATCAATGTAAGCAGTTATTTTCTAATTTGGTATACTCCAAAATGGCCTGAAAGCGATTACTATGGCGATATGATTTATTTATTTATTTATTTTTGTACAGTCAAAGCTTCTGTATCCCTAATGCCTTTTTATAGAGACAGAGAGACAACCCTGTGCTGAATCATTTACTGCAGTTCTCTTTCTCTGTCTGCACAAATTTACACTAGTCCTATAGTTGTCTACTTTTCACTGTCAGTATCAGCCTGACATTTTCATTAGTTACCATCTCTAGTGCATCATTTTAAGAAACATTTGAATGTCAGATTTGAAAAAGTATCTCACTTATGTATTTGCTTGAAATTTGTTTACTAGGAAAGTCCAACTGGATTAGAAAGTGTCCATTTTCAGCGGAGGCCCTGGAAGAAAAGCTCCACAATCGCAATATTTCAGTAATCAAGTACAAATATTTTAAGTCACAAAGTATAACATGAGTTGAAGAGAAAACCTATGAGAAAAAATGTAATAGTCATATCATTTGTGATAAATGACACTTCTAGTAAGATATTTAAAGATATCAGTGAAACTGACTGATGTCTAGTATGAGAGAGGGTGTGCATATAATGGTTATAGCAGGAAGACGGATGGAGAGAAAAGGGAATTGTAAGAGTGCAGGGTGGGTTGTCTTCAGGTAGCTTAGGCGAGGAGGGAGAAAAGAAAAAACGGTAGAGGAAAGGTCTGCAGAGATGAAGTGGATAAGGTAAGGTAGTGAGAATACAAAAAGGAGTGGAGTTAGGAGAGGGTTGTGAAGTGTGATCTAGGTTGAAGGGGGTGAGTAAAGTATAGTGACTAAGTGCAGCCAGAATTGGCACAGGAGCAGGTCCAAGATGTATTCTTTTAGGGAGCATTTAGTTGCACTTTTCAAACTAATAACTAGTTCAGTGTCCACATTTGAGAAATCTAACCCATGTGATTAATATGTGTTACTAGGGCTGATTGGCATGTGTTGTCTGTTTTTTAAAACCCTGGTTAGAATTGACGTCTTTGATGTAACCATCACTCCCCCAACTCATTGACTTGCCTCATAGTATATAGTGCAAAAATGCTGTTGCTGTAAAAACAGTTTTACAAATTTTAACACAAGATTTTACAAAAGAAAAATGCAGTGTAGCAGAAATGCAAAATCAAATACTGGTAGAAAATCAGAAGAGTAACATACAATTTTTCCCTTATTTGTTGCACTCTGAGTTTGAGTAAAGGGAAAGACAGGTGATTTATGATGAGAAAAAATAAATGCGTGGGTGGAGTTTTTCTTGATGTTCATCATATTGATCACTGCTGCAGAAGCCTTAACTATATGGGTTATGTTTTGTCATGGATATAATAGCCGGACAGTTTCCAAAGTTTCAGGGTCCATTCCACACACTGAAACCATTAGACAGCTTGAGCTGATCTATCTTAAAACAGAAGTCAGAGTGCCAAGCCCTTCAGAGCTTTCCTGCCATGGAAGAGAGCACTTCTCTATGGGACACTAGGGATCAACAGTTGGCTTAGGCTGTTCCTTTGCTGGGTAGATAAGTTTACTTTGAAGAAAAAACTCCCACATTTAAAAATTGTTTTAATATACTTTCCGCCTAAGGAAGCTTGTTTTTAATCTAGGACTTTATGTTTTAGTGGATTACCACAAGACTTAACTGTACTTTTAAATGGGAGTGCACTTTTTATTGTCAATTTAAAAGTAGTTTAAAATCAGTTTTTGTGGCTAAATCATGTTTTATTTTAATTTACAGGGCTGGCAAAGTGTATTAAATTGCTTTTTATACATAAAAAGTGAGTTTTAACTTCAAATTTTTACTGACTCGCACTGCTTTTTTTCCTCAGGAAAGAGGCAACATTTTTGTCTTGACCTTGGAGAAAATTACTGGTCCCACAGTCAGTACTTCTTCCAGCCACAAAAAGAAAAGATTAAACAAACACATTTTGTCACCACAACAGGTTAGCAATTTGTCTCAGCCACAGGTGGGTGACTCTGCTGTGGCCAAAGCTAGTTCCTCAGACCACTCATCTTTTACCCTGGATACTTCTGGTGAAGCGCCTACAACCACTATGGACCAAGGATTAGCTACATCTTCTGTGGCAGTTGGGATCCCCCTCAGTGGGCAATTGAGAGCCACTGTTGTTGGTCCTGGGAGAGGGAACAGGGCAGACCACCCTGTTTGGCCAGAAAGTTGTGCACATCCCTGAGGAAATCTAGTGTTGCCATTAATAGCACTGTTGGCAAGATTTTTCCTGTCAAAATGAAGCTGAAAATTAAACATGTATTTTGTCTTCCTCAGTCTTCCTTAGACAGGAGTAGTATACTGGATTTTGGTCAGGAATTATTTCAGGCTATTGATCCTTCTGAGAATGTGCTTTTTGGTAAAGTAAAGATGCTGCTATTCCTGAAGAGATTCAAGATTTTGCATTTGGACAGGAAGGTGAAGGGGCAGGTGCAAGGTTTTCTCCTCAGATTTCTGATTCAGGCTCAGAGAAGAGCACAGTGTCCTGATTCTCCCTGTGGGAGATCCTCCTTCTCTGAAATGGTTTCCCCAAATGAGCCAGCGTTTTTAGTGTTAGAACATGGAAGTTGAAAGGGAACAGGGAAGGCTTCTCTGTTTAGTCAGAATGTTGTGACCATCCTGGGGGAAGCTGCTACTGCCATTATAATATGTATATATTTTTTCTTTTTTGTTAAAGCTATTAATCTTTTTATGAGGTGGTTTCTGGTAAAAGAAAGGATGTCTCTATTCCTAAAGAGATTCTGAATCTGGACAGCGAGATGAAAGGACAGATACTGTTATCTCTTCAGATTTCTGATTCAGACTCAGAAGAAAGCTCAGTTTTTGATTCTCTCTTTCTCTGTGACTATTTCCAGAATGTTCCAGTATTTTCAGTTGGAGAACACAGGTTTCTCAGTCCCTCAGAAAATACTCTGAGCTATTACAGATGTAATTTCCAGAACCTTTACCCATTTTTATAGTGTTGTCAAATCTGAGGTGTGTGTTACCGCCTGCAACTTTCCTGACAGTGAGCCTGTTGCCCATAAAAAGACAGACTGTAGAAATTTCCTCAGTCTTTTACCTTTTTACACACTCATCCCAAACACGACTCAGCAGCCATAGTTTTTAGTTAATTCTACTGCTGCTAAACATTTAGTTAATTCAAATCCTATACTTTCACAAGGATATGACAATAACTGATAAGTATGGGGGAGATGTGTATGCTTCTGCAGCTTTAATTTTCAGAATTTTGAATCAACAGGTTCACATGTTAAAGTTTATTCTAACTGTGAAAGTTTGAGGAATGCTTTAAATGCACTTTCTTCTTTTGGATTAATTTCTTCCAGTTTAAAGGTCACAACTCATTATTTAAAGTTTGTGCATGACACAACTGATACTTCTTCCAGAACTATGGCCATTGGTACTGTTTTGAGGAGGTTTGTCTGGCTGCATTCTCAGAATCTTCATGATGTGAAAAATGAAATTTTAAATTCTCGTTTGGATAGAGATTTAGTTTTTGGTGTCTCTGCTGCAGAGGTTATCGAAAAGGTCTGATGAGAGGATAAGCTGAAGCAGGGAATTAGTCCTCCTCTTCCAAATTTTCTAAGGGGTTCTGTAACCCCCCTCCCCCATTCAAATTTTGCAAGAAGCCAAATAAACACTCTCAGAAAAATGCTGGTAAACAGACATTTAAGAAGAAACAGCAAGGGGGTTCCAAGAAGAATACAGGATCCCACGAAACCAAGGACAGTCCAACATGTCAGAATGACTATTTCAGGGACTTTGTTCCTAACCCCCCCACCCCAGTACCCTGGCAGTCCCTTTCCCTTCCAGTTCTGTCTTCGGCAGCAGATATTTTCAGATAAATGAGTTTTGAAGATCATTAATCTAGGTTACAGGTGGTAGTGGGAGGAAACTCCTCCTTTCTAGGGATAATTCGTCATCCACCAGACCAGACTCCTCTATTTCCCTCAATCCTTTACCACATACTGTCTCAAGGAATGATAGAGCAAGTTCCCATTTCTCAGTTTGAAAAACATTTTAAGGATGGTGCCAAGGAAAGAAAATGCTTGGAGAAGAGTTTTGGATCTTTCATTCCTAAATCAATTTGGGATTGTACCCAAGTTCAGAATGCTGTCACTTCACAACATGTTAACATTTCTTCCTCATTTAAGTTTCCTGGTAACACTAGATTTAAAAAAATGACATCATCACATCCATATTCATCTAGACTTCAGGTATTTCTAAAGGTCATTATCTATGGATTTTTGGAAAGGGCTGGATTCTAGAAGTATTGAAGAAGAAACGTGGTCCTCTGTACATACTGTTACAAAGCACAACAGGCTAGATTCCTTCTCTAGGGTCTAGATTAGGTTTTGCTAGGACCATTCTCCAGGGGTTCCTGGGCCCTTCCCTTTCCACCTCCCAAATGTTATAAGTTCAGTTAATCTACTCATATAGGCTACTGCAGCAGGGATCAGTAGGAAGAATCTCGCACAGTTGAGTAAGTAAACTTAGTATAACAATAGATATTCAAATGATCACTGCTGCAGTAGCCACTCCCCCCATCCCATTTTTTTTCTTTGATTATACCAGGGCATCTAGATTTGTGTGTGTGTATATATGTATATGTATATGTATATATGTGTGTGTATATATGTATATGTATATGTATATATGTGTGTGTATATATGTATATGTATATATGTGTGTATATATGTATATGTATATATGTGTATATATGTATATGTATATGTATATATGTGTGTGTGTATATATGTATATGTATATATGTGTGTGTATATATGTATATGTATATATGTGTGTGTATATATGTATATGTATATATGTGTGTGTATATATGTATATGTATATGTATATATGTGTGTGTATATATGTATATGTATATGTATATATGTGTGTGTATATATGTATATGTATATATGTGTGTATATATGTATATGTATATATGTGTGTGTATATATGTATATGTATATATGTGTGTGTATATATGTATATGTATATGTGTGTATATATGTATATGTATATATGTGTGTGTATATATGTATATGTATATATGTGTGTGTATATGTATATGTATATATGTGTGTGTATATATGTATATGTATATATGTGTGTGTATATATGTATATGTATATATGTGTGTGTATATATGTATATGTATATATGTGTGTATATGTATATGTATATATGTGTGTGTATATATGTATATGTATATATGTGTGTGTATATATGTATATGTATATATGTGTGTATATATAGTTACTATATACTCCTAGCCATGTCCTCTCAGCACTCAGCCTCCTCTCAATTGGCATGAAACCACTGAAAGGCTTGGTGCTCAAACCTGTGTTTTTAGGTAGCTCAGTTCAAGCTGCCTTACAGTTTGAGATGTGAAAGGTGCACCAAAGCTTTGGAAGCTGGCCAGCTGTTATACTCCTGGCAGGATATAATTAAGGCTACTGTAGTAGTGATCATTTGAACAACTGTTGTTATGGTAAGCTTTTTTACACAACTGTACTTTTTACATCTGAAAACTAAGTTCAAAACCTTTGCTTTTGTTCAGAGTTAGAACTTTAGCAACAGGCTGCATAGCTGATTAATTAATGTGTGATAGCTGCAGTCTGTGGTTGATAAGCCACATTTAAATACCAATGCTTCAGAACCGTTAGTTTTAATGGATATGTAGTTAGAATCAATAACCTAATGCCTCCCTAACCTTCATGATATAACAAGTGATGAGTAAAACATAGGGAAGAAAATGTGCAATTTCACTAAAGGTACGCAAACAAGTTCAGCCATATAAGAGATAGATAATTATTAAATAATGCTATTTTTGATCAAGAAAATTCAATTGTTGGATTACATATAAGGAAATCACTTTGTGGAAAGAAAAACTTTGTTTGGGTGGAGTTTAAATTTCCCTCCTATCCCAATCATGCCCAAACCTGTGCTACTGCAGTGTTTCATTCCATCATTTCTGACCATGCTGCTAATAAAACATGCATCACAAACTTCTTGTGGAGAATGATTAAAGTACAAACCATGACTATTAACTGTAGAAGGTGACAGAAACCAGTAACACACATTGCACTAGTTAACATGATGGGGAATGATTATTTAAGCATGTTAACTAGTGCAATGTGTGTTTTCTGTCAATGGCTTAAGGCCAACAAAAGCGCTAAATAAACGATGGTTGCTGTGGAGTATTTTGTTACTGGTTTCTGTCACCTTCTACAGTTAAACTTCTTGTGGAGGTTATTTATGCCACACCTGTTTTCCAAATGGATGTAGAATGAATGACTTTGAGAAACAGTTGCATATTAGTCAACTCGAGACGAGAGCCATGTTTCTGGTTCTGATGGCCACTGAAGTCTTTGAAGACTCTGATGTTACAGGAGCTGATTGAGAGAGTTGTTCTTCCCCTTCTGCTGGTAAGTAGTAGAGATGTGGTAGTAAGTCAACAACAAAGGCATTTTCCTACAGCTGCTATAAAGCTAGATGAATTAAACATCACTGTAGACACCCTGAATTTACTGTAGAAACCCTCCCAAAGCTGTGACTGCATACTCCTGGTGAGTCACTTACTTAACTTACTGTAGTTGTATTAATCCCAGTATGCATTTTGCCAGTTTTCAGGGGAGACCTGCAAAGGTATTTATGCAGACAGTGGTGAGTGTCTTTTTGTGGCCTGTGGGTATTGCCTGGCTACTGGGCGGAGACTTATTTATTTATTTATTTTTACTTTAATATTGGAAATTGTTTTGCATAGAACATCCCTGCCCTTCAGTATATCCTGGGAGGATCGTTTACATCCTACTAAACTACCACTAATGCAGAGAGATAAGTTGTTGGTTTAATGCATCAGCTAAAGGATGCCAGTTCTGTAGTATGTCACCCCTAATGCTGTACTACATTCCCAGTGCTGGAACATGAATCCAGCACCTTCTCTGAGCTAGAACCTCCAGCTTTATGATCTCCCAGGCATTGGAGGTGTGCAATCTGCTCAAGGCCATTATGGTATGTTCATTAACCTTAGCAGACTCTAACTCTTAAGTCTTCTCTGTTGGAAATTCTAAACTCTGCCTTACAGATCGCAGTGTTTTATTAAGTTTGCTTGCGATTTATTGGATGCTGTGCCCAGCACTGCTGCTACAGGTGCAGTAATGTGCAGGAACCCATGGATTAGATGACGGGGTTTCCCTAAAGATGCTGAGGCTCAGTTACTGAATGCCCCTCTTAATAGGGACCATTTGTTTGGGAACCGTTCAGATAAGGTATTAAAAAACACTGGAAGAAAGGGAAAAGTTGATGAAAGGAGTCACATGACTCTCTGTTCCTACCATTAAATATAAGAGGAAGTACCCTTCTTTCTCTGGTCCATTTATTGAGAGCCTTTTAAATATTCTCAGCAAAAGCCTTTCAGACAATACAAGAAAAAATGCAGGGATATTCAAAAATGAAATGAGACTGATCCCAAGGACCCTCCGTCCAAACGAAATCTGAGTGGCTACGTCCGCTTCTCCTCTTCCTCATTCTCATCTCAGCCATTCTTCCCAAATGGCTAGCAGACTCTCTCACTTTGCTCATTTCTGGAAACACATGATGTCAGATGTCTGGCTTTTAAAAATAATCTGCAATGGTTACTGATTGCACTGGGCATCCCTTCCATCTCTATTTAGGATCCCACTCCACAAAAAAAAAAAAATCCATCTGTTTTTTTCAAATTCTTTCAGACCTGCTATCCCAAGGCATAATAGACTCCATCCCAAAGATGTAAAGACATTTATTCCAGCCAGAATGATCCTGCTTACTAGAAAGGAAGCACACAGAGATTTGTTTTGGATCTTTCAAAGCTAAACATCTTTTATTTGGTTCCCAAAATTAAGATGCTCACTTTACAAGTTTTTTTCCACTTCCATTTCTCAGAGCCTTTCTAACCACTGTAGATCTCAAAGATGCCTACTTGCACATCCTAAGTT
Organism: Protopterus annectens; assembly: GCF_019279795.1. Classification (NCBI taxonomy): domain Eukaryota; kingdom Metazoa; phylum Chordata; order Ceratodontiformes; family Protopteridae; genus Protopterus; species Protopterus annectens. Next base: position 333,338,809 of record NC_056744.1, on the reverse strand, counting down.
GCAAAAGTGTAGGCATTACCTAAGGATTACCTAAGGATGTTCATCATTTGCCCACTTAGCCTTAGCTATCTGGGTTATATCTTGCACGGGATAAAACAGCAAGATATCCAGAGCTTAAGGGCATCTTCCACCTGGCACAACAATTAACAGTTTGAGCAAACTGTACAAAATAAAGGTTCAGAGATTTTCTGATGCCAAAGAGTGCTGCTCTTGCAGGCATTTGAGGGTTGATGGTCTGCTAATGTTTCTCCATTGCTGAGAAGGCAAGTTCCCTTCGGGGAAAAAAAAAACTTCATTATTAATTTTATGACAGAAACATTCAACTTTTTCCTCTGAAACAAGTTAATTTAAGCCAGGAAATTGTTTATTGGACTGCTATTTGTTTCTTTTTGTGGAAAATTGTGCTTTATTTTTTTATTTTTCTGGTGAAACTTTTGTTAAATTACTTTTAGGAGCTGGGGTAAATGTATAGTGTGCTTATCATGGTGTATTTAATGGAAAACACTAAACTAATGTCATTTGGGGGTCACCACAGCAGAACTCCGGTCCACCAATGATTGGCAGTGGATTTTTTATGGTGCCGAGTTGCCAGCCCGATGCCCAACCTTCAAAGAAGGCACACTCATTCACGCACGCACCTACCTTCATGTCTTTAAGCGTCAATGGAAAACACTACTTTTTATTATTACCTCTTTTTCTGTCTGTGTTAGCTGGGCTTTAAGCTTTGTTTTTGGTTTTACCATGTTAACAAGTTACCAGTTCCTGAGTTCTTTCTTACTCAGTCCATAAAAAGAAGAACATTTTCCAACAGCCTTTGCTCCTTCAGCAGGCTTCAAATCTGCCACAGCCATGGAAGTGAGACTCTGCTGTGGCCATTTTTGGTTCCTCAGACCATTCATCTTATACTTTGGTTTCCTCTGTTGTTGTCCCTTCTGCCACCATGGATGGGAATAAGACATGTCCTCTGCGGCTGTTGGACTGTCCTTGGTAGGTGCAGTGAACTTACTCATCTGTTTTTAAGAAGGGAGAGGCTATGCGTCTCTTTCTAGTCAGACTGTGATACCCGTTCACAGGGTAATTTTACTGACAGGGGATGTGCTGCTTCTGTGAAAATTTCTGTTAAAAAGAAGCAGAAAATTAAGCATGTATCTTCCCTGTCTCAGTTTAGACGTAAATGACTTATTGGGCTTAGATCAGGGTCTAGCTCAGGCTGTTGACACCCTCACTCTAGTGGAATCGGTTATTTGAAAATGGAAATCTTCATTTTATTTTTTTTTCTGTCAATGCAAGTTTATTAAAATCATTACTGAAATTAAATATTTCAATAAAATTGAACTATTTTAAGAAACAATAATTAAAAACAAGAGAAATTAATGCAAAACATAGATAAAAACTATGTACGATGTTCACTGTACGACATTTAAAAGATACAATTAAATTGACGTGAAAAAAATAGGTTTGTTATTTTTCTAATAATTCAGGTATACTTTTCTATTGATTATATAAAGTTGAATTCCTAATAGATCTGTATTTAATAGTTAGCATTTCAGGTTTGGATACTTCAAAGAGAAGATCTTTAAAATCTTGTGATGAAGGTACATATGATGATTTCCAATCTTGTAACCATTTTCCTGGCAATGGATAAAACAGACCAAAGTAAAGATTTTTTATTATTCTTCACACAATGTGGAACTGGAGTGTTAAATAATACAAGTGATTGAGTAAAAAACTATCTGTAAAGATTGCTTGTAAACAAGTATTTATATCTTCCCAAAATGTCTTTAAAGGTAGGCAATCATAGAATATGTGTGACCAATCTGCGTTTATTACAGTATTACATCTACAACAGGAAGTATTTTCCTTAATTATCTTGCTTATGTTATATGGAGAGAGAAATGATTTGTTCAAAAATCTCCATGTAAATATTCTCCATCTAAGTGAAGTAGTAGTCATACTTGCTGACTGAAGAATATTTGACTTGTCCTTCTCCGTATGGTTACAGTTATTGGTGGTAGAAAAAAAATTCCAATAATTATCTGTGTTTCTAAATCAAATTTAATTGCCCTATAAATAGATGACAAATTATTTTTAACAGGAAAATTATGCTGAATAGATAATATTGAATAGTGTATACGTTTTGATACAACTTTCTTGGTAGATGAGGAAATTAAATCATGTTTATCTAATATGTAAACAGCAAACAAATCCAAACCAGCCCAGAAGTTGAAAATGTTGAAACACAGGTGCCCAGTAGGAAGGTAACTGGAATAATGAAGATGAACCACGACAACGTAAAATCTTCTTTTTAAATACAAAATGGTGAGCGCTTTCACAATGGTAACCATTGTTTCATCAGACAGTTCATTCAAACAGCAACAGCACTTAAATACTTTAATTCATTACCAGAGCAACCAATTACTTTGTCGTGGTTCAGCTTCTTCATTCCAGCTACCTTCCTACTGGGCACCTGTGTTTCAACATTTATCTAATATGTATTTTCTGGCTTCTTATAAATCTAACCATAAAAAATGTCATCCATAAGTGTATTAATTGGTTTCAGTTCATTATTATTCATCAATTGATGCCAAAATATTAATCACATTTAAATGATGAACAAGCATATAAAAAAATTAATATGGCAGAATATGTAAAAGCCCAAAAAGATTATAATGACTTGATTAATAAGGGGCATAGATTACATTATTTCTCACAGAAGGATGTACAAGAGAAATTTATTATTAAAAATTCTAGAATGCCATGTTTTTACTGTCTTCCTCAGATTCACAAAAGCTTGATAGACCCACACGGACGACCTATAGTTTCGGCTAGTGGCAGTTTTTTACATAATTTAGCATGTTTTCTACATGAATTTTTGTTACCGACAGTTAAAAAATTTGCCATCTTATGTGAAGGATGTGTTTGAATTCTTGGATAAAATTGGTAACATAAAATGGGAAAATGATATGTATTTTCTGGTACTGGATGTTATTAGCTTGTACACCATTATAAAACATTCTGATGGTATACAGGCAAACATTATTTAGGTGAAAATCCAGTTACTGAATATGTTACTGATTTAATTATGATGTGTTTGCAGAATAACATGTTTGAATTTAATGGGAGTCTTTACAAACAGACTCAGGGAACAGCGATGAGGGCACCTATTGCTCCCAGTTATGCAAATATATTTATGGGTCATTTTGAAAATTTGTATATATATACTAATCAGTTTTTCATGAAATATGTTTACAAATATTTTTGTTACATTGATGATCTAATATTTATTTGTAAGGGAGGACAAGACTATATTTATGAATTTATAGATGAAATACAGAAAATCAATGTAGGGGTAAAATTTGATGGTTTACAAAGGGGGACAGAGGTACATTATTTAGATGTAGTCTTGAAGGGACAAGTAGGTACTTATATTACCACTAGCATACATAGAAAATTTAAAGAAACAAATGGTATTCTACATGGCAACAGTCACCATCCCCCCATACTATTAAATCTATACCATATACTAAGTTTGTTAGACTTAAGAGATTGTGTAATGATTTAGGTATTAGGAAAAGGGAATTGCATGAGAGTTTTAATAAATTTCATGAGAGGGGCTATCGCGAAGTAGATTTAAAGGATAGTTTAAATAAAGTATTAAATAATAGTAAAATTGGATATAATTATGGGGTTAATAGAAATAAAAATAAAAGTGATAATAGTGAGGATATTTATTTTACTACTACTTACTCTATATTATCTGACAAGATTTTGGAAGAAGTTAAACACAGTTGGAGAATAGTCAAAAGGGAAGTTGATTTTCTAGAATGCAAAAAATTGTGTTTCTCCTTTAGAAGGGGCAGAAGTATAAAAGATTTTATAGTTTATAGTAAATTTAATATGCCAAATGTTCTGTTTGTGAAGTCAATTGATACACTGGGTACATTAGCTTGTGGCAAATGTAGTATTTGAAAATATATAAGTAAAGAATTTACTAATATTAATGGTATTCATTTTCAAACTAATGGGTCCTTTAATTGTATAACTGAGAGGATTATATATGGTCTTAAATGCCCTTGTAATAAATTTTATGTCGGAGAGACTAAAAGACAATTTGCTTGTAGAATAAAGGAGCATATGAGGGACATTAAAAATAATAAACAGACTAGCCCTATATCTACACATTTTAATAAGTATCACAATGGTAGCCCTGAGGGGCTACTAGTGACAGTGTTAGATAATATAAGAAGTAATATGTTTATGAATGAACAGCAAGTAAAATATATTTTAAGGAAAAAGGAGGCTTTTATGATTTTGAAATTTAATGCAATGAGCCCAGTAGGGCTTAATCAGGAATGTGTATGGAAAAGCTTTATATAAGTAATGGGAATGTATGCATTTCAAGCTTTTATTGTGAAGTGTTTTATTTAATTGATTGATTAAATAAATGCGTATGATGCAGTATATAAGTAGATTAGGTTGATCAAGTTTGATATACTCTGTTAGGCAAGTGTGGCCGAGGCGCTAGAGAAGATTCATGTGTATTTACTACTTTGGTATTGGCCTTCAGTTGGTGGTATTGTTTCAGTTTCCAGTTTTTGGTTGTGGTTCATCAATATTAATTTTTTTTGTTTAAATATCAACATTTTAGTAGAATTTGTAGAGAATATAGTTCCTTGTTTATAAACAATGGGGTAAATGAGAAATAACCGATTCTCATATATTTTGAACCTATGAATATAATTTTTAAAAGATCTCAAGATTAAAGTGATATAGTTAGATGTAAATGTAATAGAGTAATTGTTGAAATAAGCGTTTAGTCTCCAAATGAAATTTTTACTAAATTTACCATATGTGGACTGTCATTATTTTTTAAGTTTGAGATATAATAATTAGAGTCTCTTTCCATTTTGCAGAGTATTCCACATCAATTAGATATGAAATTGTTTTAATTACTGATGAAATTGAGTAAATATCTAAGTTTGGTAATGAAATACCTCAATTTTCCCAACTATACATATAAGATAATGCAATCCTAGGTTTTATAGGATGCCAAAGGAATTTCTTAATCAACATATTATTTTTTTTTATTATTAAATGGAAGAGATTATAGCTATAGATTGAATTATATATAAAATTTTAGGGAGCAGTATCATCTTTATGATTGAAAGTTTTTCATCCATTGAAAACTGTATCTTATTCCATTTATTTATTAGGTTTTCTATAGTTGTTATACTTTTATCGAAATTTATTTGTAAGATATCTTTAATATTAGTAGTAATAATAATACCTACATATGTTATTTGATGAGATTGAGAAACAAATTGTTTATATTTATCATGTATACTGTAAATAGAACTCTTCATTTTCTGAAGATAACCAGTACAATGTACAGGGAAATAATATTGAGGGAACAACTGTTTTCTTTCTTCAGGTGACTGATTCAGATTCTGGGGAGAGTGTTTGTTCTGATACACCATTAGAAGAATTTTCTTTTCCTGAAACCATTATTTAGGATTAACTATTTTTTTTCAGTGGGAACATAATGAAATTCCAATATCCGTGAAGACATATTATGATGTGTTGCAACTGGAATCTCCTCATCCCAGTCCTCTTCCTCCTGCACTTCCAGCATTGGAGGGAGTTTTTATTACAGACTGTAACATACCTGACAGTTGGACTGCAGCTGTTAAGAAGGCAGATAGATGGTATAAAGTTCCTTAATCTTACGCATTTTTATTTTTTAATCCCAGATCTGACTCTGTAGTAATTTCTTTGGCAAATCTTGCTATGGTTAAACACTTTGTAAAGTCTAATCCCTCCTCCTCTGCTAAGGATGGGAAAGACTTTGATAGATTAGGGAAAAAGATGTATTTTTATGTCATATTTGTTTTTAGAATTAACTGACAAATTTACTTGTTAAAGATTTTGCATACCTCTTTTGAAAATATGAGGAACATTGAAACCCCTTTACCCTCTTATGAGGAAGTAAAATCTTCCATGAATTCAGTTACTGGTTCTGTCTCAAGTTACCAAATGCTCTTTGTAATGTGATTATTCAGCTGATGCCTCATCCAGAGCTGCTGATAGTGGACCTGTTGGGAGATGGTTTGCATGGTTTTGTGTGCAAAACTTACCTGAGGATATTAAAGCTAATATTTTGAATTCCCCTTTTGATAGGGAGTTTGTTTTTGGACCATCTGCTGCTGAGGTTCTGCAAAAGTGTGATGAGCGAGGGAAACTGATTCAAGGAATGACTCAGATTGTTAGCCTTCCTTCTCCAAGTTTGTTGAACGTTTCACACCTGCCTTTCTATCAAAATCGGAGTAAGCACACATCAAATGTCTGACAAGCAGACATTCAAAAAGCAATAGCAAGGAGGGTCTAAAAAGAAAAGGGAAGCCCCACAGAAATAGGGGCAGTCCAGTAAATCTGAATGACTATGCAAATAGTATCCCCCCAGCAAGTGTTTAAATCATTGCCAAATTTCTTGTTCTCCATTTTTCTCTTTGGTAACAGATAATCTTAGGCAAATGGGTTCTGAAAGTGGTACTTCAGGGGTGCAGATGGCGTTGCTTCTGCCTCATCCTTTAAATCAATTTCCCATCCTGCCATTCATTATCTGCATACCCAGTAGCAATAGCAGCTGTCCCTCTTTCCCTGATAGAGAAAGGTTGTTATACAAAAATGTTTCTGGTACCAAAGAAAGAAGCCTCATTGAGACCATTCTTAGATTTTTCCTTTTAAATCTGTTTGTGAAAGTCCCAACATTCGAAATGCTATCTCTTCAATCACAGTTAACCTCTGATTTCCCATTTCAGTTTTTTAGTAATTCTAGACTTAAAGGATGGTTATCATCATATCCCTGTAGCTTCAGATGTCATCATTTCATAACATTTGCTAGGTTTCTGTGCCTGGATTGCACTTTCAGCTCTCTGACTTACCCTTTTGATTATTTACTACTCCAAGGATGTTCACAAAGTGTCTAGCTACAGTGATGGACTATTGCAGACAGCACAATATTCACATTTTTCTTTATTTGGATGACTTGCTTACCTTTATAGAGCTTTTTTCGAAGTGTCAGGAATCTTCTCACTTTGGTAGGAGATCTCAGACTGGAGTTTCAAGAGAGCATTCAAAAGTCTTGTTTGACTCCCCCCTCTCATGATTGTTTTGCTCTGGTGTCTGGCCAAATTACAAAAACAGAGCAGCTTTACCTGGGTCATTTGCCCTGGTCTCTGCAATTACGTGGTGCAGTACAAGAGAAAAAACAATTTGCCAGGTTTAATTAATATATTAATTGGTTGTCAGAACTGCTTTGACTTGAATCTTTTTTTGATTGCAGTGTAAAGTGCGGTTTTCTTATCGGTTTTAACTTTTTACTTGATCCCAAAATGTTTTCGGTTCTAGTTTTTGAGATTTGGAGTGCTTTTTCCATTATTTTCAAGATCTCTCTTTGTCATCATTTATTTTGTTTCAAGAGTTAGGGTGCAAATGTGTGTTTTAGTTTCTTTCTATCAAATGGGGCAATAGAATTTAAAATCTTCATAAAAATCTGGTTGAAGGAGTCTACTACATTTCTTAGATATGTACACCTTAACCATCATCAGCGGCAACACTCTTTTTCCATTTTTCTACATGAGGTCAGGGTCTCACATCAACTATTGCAACGTATCTCAATTTAACATCTAACCAGCTGGTAAATTATAAAAATTGTAAAACAAGTTGCATGCTAATGCTTAATCTAAACCAATTGATAAAACAATGTTTTCAGTTAAATATATAATTCATGCCTACGGTTTTACCTGTTTATAGGGAAAATCCTGTATTATTCACTTTGCTCTAGGAAGTTTAACCTGTTTCTACCTGGTAAAGCCCTTACCTGTACTATACCTATAAATTTCAAACCAGAAAGTGACCCCTCATCAAACAGCTCAACATAGCAAGTGTTTTGTAGTATCTGATATGTTCACTAATTCAGCTATGATATATCCTAGTGGTTATGTTAACATGTACTTTGTTTATACATGCTTATTAATATATAAATTGTATACACAATACCACAAGTTATTATAGGTTCATAGGTTGGTACTAGGCTATCGGCCCTAGGGCCTATACAAGCCTAGCCAAACAATTCCCCGGATATTTCTTCCCACAATATTTACTTCCCTGGATTCCTGACATGATCCCCGGGGTGAATTTCCTATCTCCCATCCAATCATCAAGGCTCCTTTTGAAGAGGGCCAAGGAGGCGCTCTGCTTGACATGTATGGGCAGTCTATTCCAGAGTATGGAGAGTCTCTGGATCAGGAACCTATCCCTCTGGCATGTTAATTCAACAAATTTCTTTTTGCCATTGCTGAGACTAGAAGCTACAAACTCAACATTTAAAATGAGCATCATTCTGCCGGAGTTACTTGATATCTAAATCTACAGTGAATCTGCATGCCTCTCAAACTTTCTGCTTTAAGAAAAGGATGCATGTTGTGTTCCTCACTTGTGTCTGCTTACTGTGCAATAACAAAACTTTGCAGTGACAAATAATATTGCCTAGTTACCTGTCCTTGAATTATATTCCGTTACAAAAATCACTGGTTAAAATGTAACAGATCACCTATTTTCACATTTACAATGCATAGAGGATCAGGATTTAAAGATATTTTTGTATAACTTTTATGTAAAAATATTTTTTAAAAACATCTTTCACAGTTTCATAATTTTTCCAGACGAGTACAGTTCCTTTCTCATTTTATGAATTGTTTGAGTATAAGCCTCCTAGGATGCACACATTGCTTCTTTATAACAGATTTAAATAAGATTTTGTGCTTCTGTGTACATTAAGCATTGCTTAGGATACTGAAAGACTACAAACTGTAAGTTCTTCTGTCCCTTCCCAGATACAAATGCAGTCATCAGAAAATATAAACTGGGTAATAATATCATGTCTGAAAGAATTGACACCAGGCTGGATAATAACATTCTCCTCAAACCAGGCAAAGCCATGGTTGACATAACTAGGAGTAAAGCTAGTGCCCATAGTATTAAATTAAAATTAAATTCTAAGACCTACAACAAATTGGTGTCAATGAAAATATCCCTAGCATTTTCTAAGCAGAATTTGCATGCCCTTAAATTATACTTGTGCTTTGCCAAGATATAAAGTGATTTTGTATCAAGACATAGAAACCTACATCCAGGTAAACAAATTATATATTTTTTTGTTCAAAAATCATTACTATCCCCAATAAAACTTGTTCTTGACAAGTGGGTGCAAAAAGAAATCAAGGTATCACAAAAGATCATAGGAGGTCACTAGGCTATTGACCCAGAGATCAGTTCAAGGGTAGCTGTTTCATCCTGATGTAATATACCATAGATACTCTAGTCAATACCCAGGATTGTATTTAGTAATGACTACCCATGTCCAGGAGGGTTGTGGGCGCTATCCCTAGTATGAATTTATGATACCCCATTCATTTGTCCAGGTTCCTTTTGAACAATGTCATACAGGTGCTCTGCTTCACATGAATTTGCAGCCTGTTCCAAAGACATGGCAGTCACTGGGAGACAAATCTGTCCCTCCAGGATGTCCTATTCAAGTCGTAGGTCATATTTAGGTCCATGGAAGGGGAATCTCTAGTCCCACATGATTTACGGATGTGCAGCAAATTCATTAGGTGTGGGTTGGAGATTGCTCTGTAAGCCAGGCATAAGTCTCCCCTAAGAAGTCTATACGATATAGAGTATAGTGATAGGGACATTAATCGGTCTGCATAAGGTACGTGCTGGAGTCCCTTGATCTTCTTTTTAGAAACCTGTGAGATCTCTCCAATTGCTGCAGGTGCTTTGTACAATACATGCAAAACAGGGCATTATACTCAATTATGGGCCTGATTAGTGACGAGTATAGAGGGGTTATAAGCTCCTTTGCTCTAGAGACTATGCCTTTGCTAATTAAGTGTGCTACGTAGAAAGCCTTCCTTACTACAGTAGACGTGGTGGTAAAAGTTAAGGTCATGGTCTACTTGTGATCCCAGATCCCTTACCACTTCATAGATACATAGGATATTGCTATTAATTTGACAGTGTGAAGGGACACAGTTTTTACCAAAAGGAATGATGATGCATTTTTTTGCATTTACTTTGAGACCGTGACTGACACCAGTCGTTGGTCTGCGTAAGACCCTCCTGAAGTAAACTGATATCATCTGGGGATTTGATAATTACACCAAGTTTGCAGTTGTCCACAAACTTGATCAGCCACAGCCCCTTAGTTTTGGCCTGAACTTCTGAGAAGTATATACCAAACAATAGGAGGCTCAGTACTGACCCTTGTGGCACCCCACTGGTGACAGGTCTGCTGGTTGAAGTGGAGTCACCCACTTTGATAGTGTATGACTGGTTGGTGAGCCAGTTGGCAACCCATCTTAAAACAAAGGTATTTACATTCAGTTTGTTAAGCTTTTTGGTAATGCCTGAGTGTGGGATTGTGTCAAAGGCCTTGGCCAAGTCGAGGTATGCTGTGTGCACAGATTTGTCCTCGTCAGTGGCCCTGGTCATATTCTTGAAGAAATTCACCAGGTTTAACAGGCAGGATCTGCCCTTGACAAAGCCGATTTGGGTCAGATCCAGGGTTTGGAGGTTGCCTATGTCTTTATTTATGAGGTCCATGATGATACATTCCATGGCCTTACAGATGAGCATGGTCAGACTTATGGGTCTATAATTCTCAGGTTTGTTGCTAAGCCACCTTTGTGGAGGGGAATAATTGTTGCTGTTCTCCATTCCACAGGAACATAGCCTGTGATTGAATAGTGTACTTAATGGTGATGCTAGTTCATGTTTTAGTTTGTTGCCTGCGATGCCATCTGGTCCAATAGAGGCTGTTTTTTTTTTGCTCTAGACAAGGCTTTAATGACCTGAGTTTTGGATATGTAGGGTGGGGGTGGTTGAGGGCAAGGTTTGTGATAAGTTTGGAGGGGATAAGGGAGTGAAAATTTCACCAAATCTGTCTGCCAACATGTTTGCTATCTCTGCAGGATCAATGTGTGTGATACCGTTAGTCACTAGTTCGGCACATGCCTGGGTCCTACCTTTTAGGCTGCGTATGTAGCTGTAAAAGGCCTTATGGTTGTCTTTGGCTGTGATTGCTAAGTTTTTCTCAAAGTTACTCTGAGGATTTGACATGTTGTCTTATTTGTCTATTGAGGCTGAAGAGGGTCCTAAGATATGTTTGTAACACAAACCACCTCTAAATCTCCTGGCAGCTTGATATGCTTTGTGCTTTTCCTATGCTTAAACAGATGTGTCTTTGTAAAGTAACACATTTTATATCCTTTCTTGCTCTATGTATATTTTTAGTGGCACACTGCATAATGTGTAGCAAAAATGCTCCATTACACATGATGACTGATTTTCCATCCTCTTCAAAAAATGTATTATTTTACATGTTAAGACCTCTAAAATAAAAAAGACTGCCTTATTACTGTTTACAGTTGTTTTACATTGAAATAAATTAAACATTAATTCATAATATCTGTGCCAGCTAGTTCCCTTAAATTCATTAGATATATGTTAAGTTCCATTCATATTTCTCCATCTGATATACCAATCTTGGTTTTTCTAGCCTTCCTATTAGAGCCAAAATCAACAAAATGGAGTGCATTTGATACTAATAAGCTAAAACTATAGTCCCCTGTGAAACAGTATTCAGATTTCATTTTACTGTCCAAGGTTTATTTACGTTTTATATATTTTCGATTCCCCTTAAGTGAACTTGAAGTAGGTCTGGTTAATTAGGGTAATCAGAAGATATATATATATATATATAAATATAGTATTTTACCCTCCAGTAAAGTATAAATCAGTTACATGGACTGTAGGTAATGAATACCTCAAATTACAATGAAGAGGCCTCTTGTTGAAAAGTGAACAAGGTGGAGGCGGATCCATACCAACAAAGTTCCTAGGTTTTAGACAAAAACATGGAATAGCTCAGAGCCTTCTGTCTAATTTGAAGCAGTCTGTTTGCCAGTTTTGACTTGGCTCCCCAAGCAAATGGAAGAGATTTTGAAAGCTATTAGACTGTTTTGTAAAGAACTGTCTCTGATTCGCCTAACCACTTTGACATGCAGATTAATTTAAATTTCTGCATGCTTTAAACCTGCCTAACCTTCTACAACCTAGTCATTCAGGTTAACTGAAACATAATACTCAACTGTCTTAATAATAATACTTCAGAAGGTCTAATCATTCAGGTTAACTATCTTAATAATACTTCAGAAGGTAAATTCCTGATCTGTGATAGCTTGCAAGCTGAATTACATTTTAGTGCAATTTACACCTTTTTTACATTAAATTATGAATGAATTTCTTGCAGAAACATGTTCACTGTAGGGTTGCCACATGTCCTTCTTTGCACAGGATAGTCCTTATTTTGGCACTTGTGTTCTGCAAGAAATGAAAAATGGCAAATGTCCTGAGATTTTTTGAGAAATTATTGCATAAAAAAATTATTTTGTTTCTGAAAGACCTAAATATTATATGGAACCAGCAAAAGCAGCTCAAATGCTACAATAAGTTTTATTTTCATGTAAAAGAGATCCTCAGTCATTTGCAGTGGCTGTCAGTAGTTTGTCCAGCAAAGTCTCATGTTTCCAAAAAAAAAAATGTTCCATTTTGGGCAGCTGAAAAGGTGACAAAAGGTCTGTAAGTAATATGCCCGTAGAAGGTGCTCCTGTGTAGCCGTTAGGCAGCTACTCTGGGCTGAATACCTTGCCACTTAACTGTCTCACATCTAAGCATACTGCATAACTTCAGCTACAAACCTCAAAACCTCCCTGGCCGAAAGCACGTCTTACAAGTTTACCAGCTAACCTGCCACCTTCAATCAGCTGAGAAATCCTTCCTAGTAGTAACCATATCCAAAAACCTCCTAGGGAGATTCTCAGTACTCTTTACTTATATCTAACGTCTGGAACTCTATCCTCCTAAACTTAAGCAAATCAAACACACTGCTACCTTCAAAGCAGAACTTAAAAATGACATAATTGACAACTGGCACTGCTCTTCTGTAAACCATGGCTAACTCACGTTCCTTACCCCCTTGTTATACCTAACAAATACTTTCCAGACTTTACATAATCAGTTACTGGCCACTCTCATTTATTCCACTCTCTGCATTTAGATTCAATCTCTTCATATACCCTACTGTCACCACAGCAATCTCATAACCTTTCTACACCTCCCATAAACTTAATGTGTATTCAGTCTGTCAACCTTGTTAACTCAAAACTGACCTTATGTCACCCACTCGCAAACTGTGCCATCCCATACTTGAATAAGATGTATATCCAACACACCTTTTTACATAGAAGAAAGTAATCAACATCATTTGTTGCCTGTATATATTATTGTATGTAATATTTATATGCTTTTAATCAGTTGTATATTAAATATAGTTACATTGTAATTTCTGTTCAAACTAAGTAATCTCAAGGATTCCTCAAACAGTTCACACCCGTGCCTTTTGTCTTTGTTTAAGAAACAAACTTTAATTGTAATTTTAAATTGCTGTATGAAATGGAGCTTTTCTGTGTCTCTCTCAACTGGCAGAAGCAAATTTCTGCCCATTAGACTACCCGATTTAACAAAATCAATTAATCAATTAATTAATAAACTCTTGGGTGTAATCAGAACTAGTTAGTACAGAAGTCTTACTTAAGGCCTGCTTGAGTTTCTGGAAGGACTGGTCACAAGTTATTGTCCAACTACTCCAACTAATTTTATCTAACCTGTTCTTTTGAATAAGGGATGTCAGAGGTGTGGGTATTGTACTCTAGTGAGGGACAAACTTTATGTAATGACCTATTGTCCTGATAAATGTCCTCACCTGCATTTTAGTAACAGGAGTAGGCCATGTCCGGTAGCCTCAGTTGTGGTAGGCTCTGGCTGAATATTGTCATACCTTACCCACTGATTATCATAAGTTATTTCTGCAATTCCTACATGACATTTGCTTGCCTTAATGGTCTGCCTGGCCTGTGTGTCACTGCCAAGATCAAATAAAAATTTGCAGTATCATCAACATAAACAAAAGCATAGTTTCCAGTTGTTACTAGGATGCAGTTTGAGAGTCTCTGGAAAGATGCTGAATCATTCTTCATCCCAAAGATATTTTGGTGAATTTATGCATTACAAAATTATTAAAATATGCTGACTTTTCCTTTGCTGAGTGCATTGAGGGCACCTACAAGTGACCATTTAATGGGACAACAGTGGTCTGATACTTAATCCCACCCAGCTGTTCTAAAACTTCACCTGCCATGGTTATGAGCCATGCTGCTTTTGTACAGCTATTTAGTTTACTATAATTAAAAAAAAAATAGTATTTTTTGTCCGCAACACCATTGGTGCCAAGGTACTTTTAGATTCCTGAGTCGCCTCTATACTCAACATCTCATGCAATCCCTCTCTACATGGTTTGCTTCACTTGCTCAGGTACCCTCTAAGGAACCTATTTGTTTGACGACTGGGGTTCTGTGTCCATATCATGCTCTAATCGTTAATAAAGTCTTGGGTGAACACATCCCATAATTCTTGAAGTATTGATCAGACTTCCGGAAAAGGCATAGAGGATAGCTACTGTGACAGTACTACCTCATCCTCTGAATACCAGTCAGAGCCTCACTGAGGAGGTCTACTACCAAACCCTCCTTGGATGCCTCATGCAGACCACCTCATATGTTAAGGACAAGTTTCTGTCTGCCATTAACATGGTAGCATTTGTATTTGTACCTTCTGCCTGGCAACTTCACAATATAAATGACAAAACCTACTTTCATCACAACAGAAATAAGACCCTCCCCTGCTGATTAAAGCATTTTGTTGAGCAGGAAGAAGTGCCATTGCCTTTTGTGCAACTGTATATTCTTGGGCTATGACCATCTGGTCATATAAGAACTTTTTCGGTTATTGGGTGCTAAGTTCTCATGTGATAACCCCATGAGCTCAGGAAGCTTCAGCACATGCTGTGTGAATCCTACTCAGTCTCCCACTCATCATGAATTAAATCAAGGGCCCTGTCACCCTGTGACCATAAAATATCCGACACAGTGAAGAACCAATAGATTCTTGGGGCACCACTGTTTATGCAAAAAGTACACCCTACTTTCTTCTCCCAATGTGGACTTGAGGTTAAAGTTAAACCTCATTACCAAAGCATTGTTTGTGGATAATATGGCATGGTTTTTAAATACTTTACTCCAGCACACATCTACAGACAAGTCAGCAAGTCTGACATGAAGTTAAACTCTGTGTATGTCAGTGTTTCCCAGCGGAAACCTATCCTGTTGATAATTTCTAGCACAGCATTTCCCTCCTTTGTCTGAACAGAGGACAAATATGCTGCTGCAGTGTAACTGGCATAGTCTTATTGAGATATACCTTTTACCTGTGCTGTTTGTGGTACTAGGTGGCTATACAGTATCCTTAACGGCCCTCTGAAAACTATTCCTTAATAACAAGTAAATGCACCAAACAACCTTAGCTTTGTATCTGTCATCCTTTTCACTTTTTACACATCTTCCAATATACTCATATTTTTTGCAATACCTGGTCACTAACAAATTATACATATGCGTTCTATATGATTTATGCCCAAACTGTCTGAAAAAAGAATATCATGGGCTATGGCTTGGAGTGGCCAAAAGTATGTAACACTTGAGACTATCACTTTTACCTCTAACCACCCTTCTAGAGTCCATTCTCTCTATAGTAACGCTTTCTCTGAATGCCGATCATTATCTTGCCTTTGAGGATCTGCATACTCTTTATCTACCACTTTCCATACCTCTCAACCTTTTAACTCAAGAAATCTGGCCAACGCCTAAAATATTGGAGGACAAAGGCCCAACAGAAGGGACAGATTTTAAATAATCCCCTTATAAACTTAGAAAGTAGTTAGAATAACAGGATTTGTATTTGCATACATTTTTCTGAAGGATTTGAAGTCTGAAACTCAAACGTCTGTCATTAGTGACTTCATTCCTGAGTGATTTGCCAGAAAACTACAAATTTTATGAGGAACACACTAAAAATATGAGGCAAAATCTGAACATTCTGCAGAACTATGGAGAGTTGAGAGGCATCCCAGTTTCAAGTTGTAACCATGAATCTGATTCTCCTTTCTCCATTTCCATCTGTTATTTCTGACAATTGCGCATCATGTTTACACTTATAACTACCAACAATCTTTTCTTCTTAAGTTACCTCTTTCAGATGAAGTCCAGTACCTTTAGGCAGGTGTGGCTCAGGTTTAGGCTTCCTGCTATCATCCATTTGTTTCCCTGAAAAAGCTAAATCCCCAGCTTCTGTTGGTGCTGACAGCACTGACTGAGTTCTTCACACTGCCATCCCCATCTGACTCTCTCTGTCTCCATGCCTGGCTGCATTTTATTTCATTTGCACAAAGTACTCTGTTATCACAGTTATTATTTATTTATTATTTATTTTGACATTTGTTAATGGGGTATGTCCAACTGAGCATGAGCCCTTCATCAGTGGAGACCTGGGGAGAAACGCTCTACACAGTTTACTTTGCAGGTATAACACAAGGTACAAAAAACAGCAAATATGACAGATCATACCAAAAACCTACAAGAGCATGAAAGACTGTAAATACACTAAGTAATGAATCTATAGATCTGTAAATCTAGGTATGTAATAGGTAACCAAATAACGCAATATGCAGAGCAGAATCAGTACAAAATATATCAATCAGCAAGCATAGCTGTAAATGAGTGTATCACAAACCATAACAAAATCAGAGGTTCAGTACACATTGAAAACAGTTTGCTAGCCTTAGAGTTAAGAAATATGAAAAATAAATATGTGGAGAGTTGACAGAGGTGATATATAGGGAGGTACAAAAGAGACATTAAAAAAGTAGGAAGTTAAGGGGGGAGGGAAAGAATGAGAAATAAAGGAAGCATGGAGACAGTGTAAGGGAAGGGTTGGAAGGAAGTTCGATATGGGGAGGTAAGGGGGGAGAGCTAAACATAGGGGTTACAGAGAAAGGTGCAGGGGTGAAGGGATGAGAGGCTGGATTATGACAAGAGCAGATCCATGAGTTCAGTAGTCTCTCTCTTTTAAAGCTTTTTAGAAGTGGAGTATGGTTCTAATGGTCGGGGAGGTTTGTTCCAGGCTAAGGTGACAGAATGTTGGCCAATATTTTTGTAGGCTTATAGATTTTCAAGAGAAGCTGGTCGGAGCTCCTGAGCGAGTGATTGGGAGTATAGAGGGATAGAGGGAGATCAGGGATGATAAGGTGGGGCAGGAAGTAAGTTTGCTGATAATGGAGTGAATAAGGAGCAGTTGAGGTATGAGGAGCTGGTGAGGAAGCTCAAGCCATTTTAAGGATTTGGGAGAAATGCAGTGGTGAGAGTTGTAGGACTGACTGGCAGGGATCCTAGTGACTTTATTATAAGAGAGTTTGAGTTTACTTTTTAAGGAGGATTTTAAATTGTTTAAGATCGGAGAGGCATAAAGAAAGTTGGGAAGAAGATAGGTAGAGGCAAGGGAAAGTTGCGAGTTCTCAGTGAGGAATTTTTGTTTCTTTACAGCAAGCCCAGTTTTTGGTTAGTCTTTTTATGCAATGTTGGACATGAAGTTCATACTTTAGTTGATCATCTATTATAGCACTGAGGAGCTTGGTGTGTGTCTGTACGTTTATAGTGGTGGTGTTAAGGGATGTGATTGTGAAAGAAGATTTAAGATGTGAGAGAGATTTTGGGAGGAATAAGAGAAATTTTTTGGGGGGGAGTTGAGTACTAGTTGATTGTCAGCTAGCCATCTTTCGATGGAGATGGAGTTTTTGGTTAAAGTGTGGAGTTGTGTCAGATTATCAAAGTATTAGAGAGGACTGTGTGTAGGAAGTATGAAGACAGTTTGTGAAGATGTTAAATAGTAGTGGTCCAAGAACAGAACCTTGAAGTACAAAAACATTAACAGGGAGGGAGTCTAAGAAAGAACAGAGCCATTTCACCGACTGCTGTCTGTTGGAAAAGTAGCTTGAGAACTATATGGGAGTTGGGTTAGAGAGACCACGATCAGTCAGTAGAGACCACGATCAGTCAGTATAGTGAGAAGCTTGGGATGTGACACAATATCAGTGGCTTTGGAGACACTTAAGAATAGACAGGAGACCTGTTTTTTGTTGTCTCTGGTCTGAGTGATGGTATGAGTGAAGGAGATTAGAGCAGTAGTCCTATTATGACTGGGGGAAGCAGTGTTGGTTAGGAGTGAGGAGGTTATCCTGAAGAAGATAATCAAAGAGCTGTTTGTGTATACATTTTTCCAGTATTCTTGAGAGGGGGCAGTATGGCAATGGGCCTACAGTTAGAGAGATCAGAGGAGTGTCCTCCTTTATGGATGGGTATAGTGAAGAATTGTTTCCAGATAAAGGGGACAGTAGATTCTTGGATAGATCAGTTGATGAGGATAGAGATGGGGTAGGTTATAGAGCTGGCAGACAGCTTTAGACATGCCAGTGGTAGATTATTTGCCAAGGGAGAGCATGGCTTTAGTTTGTACAGTAGAGATTTAATGTAGGTAGTGGGGACTGGTTTGAGTGACAAGGTAGTTTTATGGCACAAGGGAGAGGGAGGAGTGATAAGATTAGGCATCCGAGTTTCCTGGGTACGCTGGCTAATGGAGTCAAAGAAATGTGAGTTAAGGATAGTGGCAGTTTGAGGTGGAGAGCTGTTGGGCCAAGGGTTGGGTATACTAAGGTGACCTGGGTAAAGAAGCTTTTTTATAGTGTGCAGACGTTTTTAGGGTTGTTGTGGATCTGAGGCTTAAGGTAGCAGTTTTGTTGTCATCATTCACATTTTTGTGTGGTTCGGAGTTCTTTACAGGTTTGGAGACAGCTGGGGGATTTTGTTTTTAGCCAGTTTTTCCATGCATTCTCTGTCTTTTTTTTCAATAAACATCTTTATGAAATTATCACATATGACATAGGCAATTTTACATTTATATAAATGAAAAACAACATTGACACCACTTTAGTTGCAAACATTATACAGCACAGACACCATTGAAACAACTGTAGTTGTAAACATACATCACTTGTAATCTATCCAGATATTGTAAGTAAAGCATTATATAGCTCATTCACCTTAAACCTCATTCTTTATATATATATATATATATATATATATATATATATATATATATATATATATATATTGTTCCCACAATTCCCATTTTCCCTGTGTAGTTTACTCCATCCCTTTTCTAAAGATCTGAATTCCAGTTGTTTTATCTGTGTTACTACTATTAGTAAAGTTGGTTTAGACTTTGATTTCCATTTTCTAGTAATTGCTTTTTTGGCAGCCACCATAATTAGACTCAGCAAGGCTTTACTATGTCTAGGCAATTCTAATTCTGTATTATAGCTAAAAAAAAAAATCATCTCCCCAGTCAATCCAATCTGCTCACCCAGCATATCTGACAGAGTCTGCCAGCTCATTATACTAGCAAAAAATATGTTCCCAGCCACCTCTTTCTTACCTGTCACATCTAACATTTGCTATTCACCTGTGGAAAAATTCTTTGGAGTCTACTTGGGGTATAAAAATACCTATGTAACCACTTCCAGGCAAAGATCCTAAATCTTCTAGACTGTGTTGCATATTTGGGAGGTATAGATGTATCCACCCATTGTCTCTCTGTGAATTGCTTTTCCAGTTTCTCTTCCCAATCCTTTCTAAGCTCCTCAGATTGATTCTTATAAGTATCAGGAAATATTTTATATGCTGTACTAGTTATTTCTTTTTTAATGGCAGCTTCTGTTCTAGATTTTATTAAAAACTCCATCAGTGCTGGTCTTTCATCTAGGACCCCCCTATTTCTTTATCTTTGCCTATACTCTAATATCAGTCCTTGATAGGGAAGGGAATCTTTAACATGCAGTCTAAATAAGTTGACCTCTTCCCATTCTGTTTCCTTTCTAGTTATTTGCTCCCAGTTACTTGGTTCCTTTGCCAGTTTTCTCCAATAAATTCCAGCCCTCTCTTGCCTATTATCTGTATCCCTGACCACAGTCATCCCTATTGGCAGAACCTCTTTTCTCCATTCTCGTGCTGCTATTTTATGAATATAATACTCTCTATGATTTTTGTTGTTCTGTTTAAGAGTCTGCATCCAAAATACCAATCTCTCCTTATTTCTTGACCTTCCTCCCTTTCCTCTTTGAGTTATAGTTTTCTGCTTGTGCTATGTATAAACGCCTTAACTGTGGTTCTCTAAAATACCCCCTCAAACTGGGTAATCCTAGTCTGCCTTGTTCTCTTGGAAGACTCAGCTTATCTCACTTGACCCTTGCTGTCTTCCCTTCCCAGATAAAATCCTTCAACTCTTTTTTAATTGCTATCCACAACTTCTCCTTTGGCTGATAAAAATATGCCTGCCCTGTGAATAAGACTAAATGGCCTAAAACATTTTAATTGCTTGTAGCTTAGTATCCATATCCATATAACAGAGATTCCAGTTTCTCAGTTTTTGTATCATCTTCTGTTTAGTCTTTTCCACATATCCTTAGCTGCCACAAAAGAGTCATTTTAATCCATACTCCTACATACTTCATTTTATCTTGTCTCCATAAATATGGATATTGTTGGACCAATTTGTGCGTGGGTACATAATTTACATCTGTTGCCTTTGTTTTAACCATTTATTTTGTATCCCAAGAAGATTTGAAACTGTCTTAAAATTAAAATGTCCCTTTCTGGTTTTGTCAGATATAAAATAATGTCTGCAAATAGAGCCAGCTTTTCCTGACTAGCATACCAATTATATCCTTGAATTTGAGTCTGCAGACAACAAAGGGGAAAGTGGACAACCCTGCCTGGTTCCTCGACTCAAGCAGAAGTTATCAGAAAGGACCACACCCACTTTAGTTTTCCCTTCAGATCCATCATATATACTTCTAATCAGCCTAATAACTTTATCAGGGAAAGCAAATGCTTCCATTGCCCTATTCATGAAGTCCCCAGTCTATTCTATCAAATGCTTTCTCTGCATCAAGACCCACCAATAACAATGGTATTTTTCCCCTCTGCATCATCAATATTCTGTTAATATTGTCAAATGTTTGCCTCCCCTCTGCAAAGCCATATTGATCCATAACTTTGTTTTTGCATCACTTTTGCCATTCTTTTAGCCATTATAGACATATAAACTTTATAATTATGGTGTAGTATTGAATGGGCTTGTATGAAGCTGGATCTGATGGATCTTTACCCTCTAGGTATTACAGCTACCACCACCTTCTTCCAGGATGCTGGGATTTCTCCTCCTCTTAAAATACTGTTAAACAAATCTTTCCTGATCTTTATCAGTTTTTTCCCTCCTAGCTTCCAAACTTCCACAGGAATACAATCTATTCCTGGGGACTTTCCTGTAGATTGGATATAAATAGCCATTTTTATTTCATCTCTTCCTATCATGTTAATAATTGAGCCTCATCTACCTCTAGCCTTGGCATATTTAATTTTTCCATAAACATTTCCATTTGTACCTTTTCTTGATTTTCATATTTCTCTGCTTTATAGAAACTTTCATAACATTTTTGAAATATTTCTAATACTCCTACATGATCTCTTGTTATCTTCCTTGTTATAGGCTCCCTAAGCTTGGTGACCACCCTTTCTACTTTCTGTTACCTGAGTCATTGTGCTAACATTTGTGCTCTAGAATTATTATCAAAAAAACAGTTGCTTAACAGCAATCTTTCTAAACTTGTGTATATTATCAAGGTAATCCCTTACTTTTTGTTTAGCATTCTGCAGTTGCTCCTTTTCTTGTTCTGAGAGATTGTCCCTATTTTGCAATACTTTAACATTTGTCAGTCCCTCTAAATAATTATTGCTACTTCTTAACCATATCACCCTTTCCTTTGTTTCCACCCTAGTTTTAACTCCACTTTAATTTTATCCCACTCGCTAGCTATATTTTCAGAAGAAATTTCTATTTTCTTTAGTAGCTCCTGAGTTAATCCCAAAAACCTTTGCTTAAATTCCTGTTTTCTGCTGATAGGTGGGAAAGTGCCAGTGTCTCACTTTTATTTCATTACCTTGCACATTTACTTTAGCTGTTATTAGTGCGTGATCTGAAAGAGTGTGTTTCAAGACCTTCAATTAAATGTACATGTTCCTGGGAGATATACATTCTGTGTAGCCTAGTCCAGTTTTTGTATCTGGAAGAATAATATGTGAATTCCCTCCAAACTCCTAGTACTGAATTCACATCTTCCACGCCAAACATTTTCATAAAAATCTTCAAAAATCCTCCTTTGTTATAGTTTTCCTTCTAGAACTCACTGACACACCATCACTGTTGCAAAACAAATTCCAGTCTCCACCTGTAAATAATAATCCTTTCTGAAAGCTAATTATTTCTCCCTGAATTTTCTTAAGCTCCATTATAGCAGTTTTAGGTAGAATGTAAATGCATGCCAGTGTAATCCTCCTCCCCCCTTGCCAGTAGCCCCTTAGTACTATATATCTTCCATTATTATCTTTTTCCCTCTCTATCAGAGCTCCCGTTTTCCTTTGCCCCAGATATTCTGCTGAATAATCACCTTAAAAACCTTTCTTTATCAAATTC
Organism: Protopterus annectens; assembly: GCF_019279795.1. Lineage (NCBI taxonomy): Eukaryota > Metazoa > Chordata > Ceratodontiformes > Protopteridae > Protopterus > Protopterus annectens. Next base: position 333,316,147 of record NC_056744.1, on the reverse strand, counting down.
ACATATTCAGTTCTTTTCAGGTGCGCCTCCTGTAGCATGGCTATTTGCACACTTTTTTAATATAGTTCACTACTTGTTCTTTTTTATATTTATCTGTAAGACCATTCAGAGTGAAAGACATTACAGAAAGCATCATTTTCTTATATAGTTATTACTTTTTTGTTAAATGTCTAGTTCCAGTTTGTATGCTACATGCATATACTGTTCAGCAGCTTGGTGTTTTGTACAGTTGTTTTTTGTCATAAACATTTGAGCCTATGTCATATCTTACATAACTTTTAGTTTTTTTGAAAGACCTCAAACAGAACAACCCCCCAAAAAATATTAACTTAATAATAACACACAAAACTATGTACATCTTCAAATATTGAAGTTTTTACTTCCTAATAATAACAAAAGTTCTAAGTTGATAGCCACACAGACAGGCTAAACCTATCCAAAAAGAAAGACTAGTGATTCTAAGGCACATGGTACAGCCTGTGCTGTTAGAAGGGATATTTTATTTTGTCTGTCTTTATAGCTCTAACAGCTGAGAAAACACTTGAATGCTTTCAGTAAACACTTTCTCTAATCCATTTCTCTTTATCAATTTGTCTTATACCAACATGTAAACTAAACACAAAACTGCTACGGGTACCTTGTTTACCAGAAAAAAAACTTTATAATGTTCAATATTATTTTTCATTTACATGTGTTGTAATAAACCTGTTACTGGATAATGCCTAGGATCTTAACCAAGTCATTTTCCTTTGCAAGCATGGGAAAAAAAAGCACACTGATTTTTCTTTTGTCATACTCATAATCAGACATTTCCTCTCTCCCCGTTTTACATTGCAGTGCCTACATTTCTTAAAATGGAATGAAGAAAAAGGAAGAAGAAGGGAGAAAAACAAAACAAACAAACAAAAAAAAACTAAAGCACATGTTTATATTAGTATCCCCATTGCATTAAAATGTGAAAACTTTACTTCAAGTCTAATTGGTTTTGTCTTATCTTTAACACCCTCCCAGCTGGGAAAACCCCTGATTGCTTTCAAAGAACATTATATCCTAGCCAATTTATCTTTTCCTTTTTTTCCTCTCAACCAATCCCCTTCCACCAGAATGTCTCCAGATAGCCAGTTCTCTTTATCATCTTGTTTCCATGGAAACATGAAGACCAACTGCAGAATTGCTACTAAGTATACATGCATTTGCTAGAAAAAAAGCCTCATAATATTCAATATTCTTTTTCATTTACTTGTTCTCTCTTAAAACTAATAAATCTAAGGTCCTTGATACAGTCATTTCTCCCATGCAAGAATGAAAAAGTACATTCATTTTACCTTTGTCATGCCTTTTTAACCAGGTCTCTTTTTTTTTTTTATACATTGCATTGTCTATATTTCTCAAAACTGTACAAGATGAAAGAGAGAAGAGGGTAGAAAAAGAAAAACAACAGCACCTGTTTACACTTCCCATTAGACTTAAAAATAGCATGCAAAGAAAACCAAATACCACACATACAGTACTATTAAGCAAAGGAAATGTTTTCTTTACTTGCAGTTGGGTTTCTCCCCTCTCTTCCCCTTCCCAAAGCATTTTTCCAAACATTAGTGACATGAACTAGGGCATATACTTTAGAGTCCACCACAAATCCAAGAAATTTTGAAAAAGCCCAATATTTCCAGATTTTCTTCTTCTGTTATATTTCACAAATGTAATTATTGCATTGTAATCCCACATTGTTACTGATTTTATTACTGTTCTTCTCCATCCAAATCCTGTGTCTGCCTCATTTCCAATGCACTCTTGATTCCTCCAGTCAACTCTCTTGCTCTCTTCCTTCTCTCCAACATTTTCCATTAAAATACTGGAAAAGGTTTCACAGGTACAGTCTCTCTGTGGTCTTTCTTACCAGAAGTACAAGAAGCATAATCTCCTTCTATTTCACAGCTCACTTTTTGTTGAACATATGTTTGCATTTCCTGTTTGCATGCATGTCATCAAAAAAATGATTTTGCCCCCACCAGGGAAGAATACTTTAAAGACCGCTGGATACAGCAGTTTGAATCTTACACCCCTCTCAACATTCCCTGAATAGTGGAATTAATTTACTCCTCTTCTGCTTGGTGTATGAGTAATCATTCTCCACAAACACTCTGCTGACTCCCACTTTTAGTATTTTGTCCTTCTGCCACAGTTTTTTCAGAATCAACTCCTTCTGCTGGTAGGATTGCATCTTTACTATTAAAGGTCTAGGTTGCTTTCTTATATCTAGGTTTGGATACACACAATGTGCCCTTTCAAATAACAACTCCTGCTGTCGAATACCAGTCCAGTTGCTTATTTGTGCTGTCATAAAATTAATGCAGTCTGTTCCTTCCAGCTTCTCTGGTATACCTGAAAATCCCAGGTTTTCCCTATGTGCTCTAATTCTATTATTTTTGAAGCATCTTTTCTAGAGCAGCCTCATATTCAGCCACCCTTTTCTTCATTTCAACTTCTGATTTTTGCAGCTATATTATCTCATCTGAATATCTGTCTAAAGTTTCTTCAATTTTTTTCCAGCCTTTTTTTGTTTGTGCTGATATAGTCCATCAGTGTTTTGTTTATTTTAACTAGGTCTGTATGCAGTTGTCTTATATCTTCCTGTAGGTTATTGGAAGTCATGTCTGAAGCTTGCATTGCTTTTTGCTGAACAGCTGCAGAACTTTCCCCAGTCAGTGTTTCTTCCTCACTTTTTTTAGCTGATTTTTTTCCAGGTCTTCTGTATTTCTTTATTCCTGGCATCCAGGCTGTGCACTTACTAGCCAGTTACTGAAATGTACCCCTAAACAAAAGTCTACTGGCCTTCTCTGTTGGGTTTCTGTTTTCACACTGGGAAGAGCTAGAAACAACCTGTTACTCAGTGTGCAGCCATCTTGGAAGTCCCTTGCATTCTCTGTGTTGTGCATAATAGAGCGAGTGAACTAGGAAAGCCAAGGAGCAAAGAGGGATTTCACTCTGATTTTCCTGACGGAAGTGAAGGAATTGAGAATGTCTAGAAAAATGCAGTTAAATTTGTGTGCAGGGTCCTCAAGAGGAAGTTTTAGCAGGAAGGACCAGTTTATGGAGGATAGTCTATTGTTGAGCTCATCAGGGTTAAAGTTAGAAAGACTATGACACTTTATATTTGTGAAGCCTAATTTGTTGAGGGGAGTACTTTTGAATGCAGATGGGAAGATGGCCACTTGTAGAATCAGGCAGTGTTTTGGGGCTATGGTACACGTTTGGATTGGAGACTAGGATCCAGTCAAGGATGAAGTTGAAATTGTTAGGTGTGTTTTAGTAGGTAGGGGTTCCTATTGAATTGTTGACAGCTTAGTTTGTCAAATGCTTTATCATCTACACCTAAGCGTTGAATGCTTACAGTAGCAAATGGCCACATCATCAAATTCTTTACTCAGGAAAGAATTTGCATCGCCGTTATTGGGGATTTGCCCATTCCCCATTGTAGAGCGATCTCGGAGTTGGTATATTTAGTTAGGGTGTGTGTGTGTGTGTGTGTGTGTGTGTGTGTGTGGGGGTGCAGCCCTTCAAAAGGGGGGTGTGGGGCAAAGCCCCCCACTATGTTTGGGTATGTTTGTTTATTTTATTTATAGACAGCCACCCAAATTCTTTCCCAAGGAAAGAATTCGATTATGTGGTCATTCGCTATTGTTAGCTTTTGATGCTTAGGTGTCGATGTTTTAGGTTTCGACAACCTAAGCTGTCGATGTTATGATATAGATGCATAGGTAGGGGTAGAAATTAACTGTGGAGGGGAGTCAGTGGTCAAGGCTTCCCAATCATTGTTAATGTCCCCCCAGAATTACTGTTTGATAGGATATGTTATGAGTGATCTAGGAGAGAACATGTTCAAGAATGAGGATGTTATTACCTCGGGGATATATATATATATATATATATATATATATATATATATATATATATATATATATATATATATATATAGTAGCAATTGCAAGTATTTTGTGATTGTTGAGTTTGGAGTTTACTAGTAAGAGTTCTGCAGAATGAATATATGGGACAGAAATGGTCAAGGGAGACCGGGTAAGTCTGTCAGAGTAAATTATTGCTACACCACCTCCTTTTTTTGTGGACTCTGTATGAGCAGAATATATTGTGCCCAGGGGGAAGAATCTCATTGTCTGAGATGTGGGGTTTGAGCCAAGTTTCAGTTAGAATAATTATGTTGGGGGAGTATTGGGCAATCCATGAGTGAAATTCACTGACTTTAACAATGCTGTGAGTATTTAAAGAATAAATTGTTAGGCACTTGGATGAAGAGTTGGAAGGTGGGGGAGATGGGGGTGTGGGGAAGTTTCCCAGATAGTGATAGGAGTGGGGAACAGGGTTGGGGTGAATATCACCAGATAAGAATAGAGTTTTGGTGATATGAGTAAGTTTAGAAATATTGTTAATATAGGTGTAGTATTTAGGCTGAGTTTTGAGAGCATGAGAGAGGTGAAGGACTAATTCAGACTTGTGAAGAAATGGGTTAGATGGGTTGAATAGAATGTTATAGTGATGTAGGGTGTTTCAATATTTTTTGTGGGTGAGTTAGAGGAGGAGGTAAGTTTAAAGGAGAAAGTTCAGTTTGAAAGGAAGTGAGGTTGTAGAGTAGGAGAAGAAGATGAGTTAAGATATAGATGAGGAACATAGGTAAGAGTGATTAAGTAGGAGTGTTGGAAGTTTTAAAAGGGATGTGTGTAGGGGAAGATGTGGGAAGCTGTTAAGGTGAAGAGAAAAAACTAAGGATGACGAAGCAGGACAGGGTAAGGAATTTGCAGAAGGGAGTTTTATGATAAGGAATAGTTTAAGGAATGTAGAATATAGTGTTTTTTTCTTTTACAGTTAGGTGGTGAAGTATAGAGGGTAGAGCAAGGTGGGCAAGGGAGATGTGGGGGAAGTGCAGTGATTTGATTAGGATGGGAAGGAGTATGAGGTGTGGTAAGGAGGAAAGATGAGAGATGTGATTAGTGGGAAGATACAGGAAACTGTGGAGAGGAAAAGGACAGGAAATGAAGGGATACAGTATAAATGTAGGGTAAGTGGGGATGGGTGGGAATTGGGCGTAGGGTAGCGGAGTGGAGTGACGCCCTTGCTCTGCTCAGGCAGAACAGAGCGAGCTGACCCATGAAATTGGACTACTACAGAAGAAAAACAATCAAAAAGGAATGGAAGGAAAGTGCAGCAATGTCACTGAGAATAACTCCTTGCAAAAAGTGTCCAAGAGGAAGAGTTGATTAATCAGTTGTTTAATTTATGTTGGTGATTACCTTTCAGAACCTCTGCCTGGATATTGTCAAACACTGCCATCTGCTTGTCTTCCTGTCCTCCATTCCAAGTGAAACTTGGCCAGTGTACTTGAAAATATGACCCTCCTGTAGTCCTGTTGGACTGCCTGGATACATCATGCTCATCTCTGAAAACATCAGGCTCAACAATTATTATGAATGGTAAAGCACCCTCATAGATGTAGCTTGTTTACCATTTACCAGGATAGGACAGAGGCGATTGTGATAATCTGGAGTAGCTGTAGGTTCAAGACAACCCACCAGTACTGTGATGCTACCTCTCTTAGCTCCTTCCTGTAACTTTGAATCCCCTCAGTGTTGCTGCAGACATTTGGATCCTTCATAGCTCCATTTTAAACACCTTCATTAAATCAGCATGTTTAAACAATGACATAGGTACACACACATATTACTAGAAAGAAAAACAATCCATAATAAAATGTTTTGTTGTTTTCATGCATTATACTTGTTTTATTTTTAACAATTATTCTTCCAAATGTTACATAAATTGCCCAGTTCTTACATTCCCTTAAACCTCACTCCTCCTCTAGAATGTTATTCTGCATGTATTGTTCCCACAATTTCACTTTATTTCTACATAATTTGCTATTTCCCTTTTCTGAAGATCCAGCCTCCAGTTCTTTTACATCCTATACAATATTCACTACTTCCATCCCAGTTGTATTAGATTTTGATTTCCATTTTCTAGTAATTGTTATTTTTGCAGCCAGTAACATTAAACTCAGTAAGGCATTACTAAAGACAGGCAATCTAGATCATCTGTGATCATGTATCTCAGCTTAAAGCAATAATTTCCTTAGTTGCAACCATTAGTACCCGTCCAAAAATGTCTGACAAAATACTCTGTAAAGAATTCCATTCAAAATAACATGTTTACAATTCTCTCCTTTTAACTTTGGTAGAATAATTTATAGCCGCACAGATGGCTTTCCATTGTTCCTTTGTACATTGCCTTTCTAGTCACTCTTCACAGTCTTTTCTAACCTCCTCTGATTCTTATAGTAATCATGCAAAATGTCTGCATCTACTAATTACCCCTTTATTAGCAGACATCTCTGTTCTACACCCAGTTTAAAACTCTACCAGAGCTGGTCTTTTACTTGGCATTTCCATATCTTTTTCTATACTCAGTTATCAGTCCCTGCTGGGAAAAACTCTCTCTAAGTTGCAGTCCAAACTTCTGCTTAGCTTCATCCCACTGTATTACATTTCCCCCTCTAGTTATTTGCTCCCATCATCTTGATTCCTTTGTTAATGTTCTCCAGTATATTCTAGTCTATCTTGCCTATTTTCCATACCCATATTTGCAGTCATTCCTATGGTAAAATCTCTTTTCGTCATTCCTTCGTTGGCTTAATCCTTAGAATACTTAATGCAACTTTATAAATATAATATTCTATAGGGTTATTATTCTTTTTAAGGACTGGCATCCAAAATCATACTCTCTCCTTCCTTGAAGTTTTTCAGTTTAATTATACCTTTCCACTCTGATTTTTAACCTTCTGCTTGTGTTATGTAAATGACCCTTAACTGTGTAGCTGTAAAATATCCCTTCAAATCAGCTAATTCTAAACGACATTGCTCTATTGGATGAATCAACTTATGTCACATGACCTTTGCTCTCTTCTCCTCCCAAATAAAACCTTTCAACTTTTCAATAATTATGGACCACAACATTTCCTCTGATTGATACAATATGCCTGACCTGTATGTAATTCTAATGGAACTAGAAACATTTTCACTTTCACTGCTTCTATCTTACTATCCACATCCATAATCAAGAGCTTTCAGTATTTGTATTATATTTTGTTTAGTCTCTTCTCACATATCCTTAACTGCCACAATGCAATCCTTTTATAATCCATTGACCCAACTACTTCATCTTATCATGTCCCCATAAATGTGTATTGCTGAACCTATTCATGTGTGAGTACACGTTACTTCTATTGTCTGTTATATCTTCATGTATGTTATATCCTTAAAAGGCTTGAAATTATCTCAGAATGTTCCACAACACTAATGTGTTTTTATCTGCATCTTTCATGTACAGAATGCTATCATCTGCAAATAAAGCTAACCTTTTTTTATTACTGTACTAGTTATATCTTTTGAATTTGTGAGTTCCAATGTTTTCTTCTACTCTGCTTTCCAGTGGATTATCACTGTTCTGCTAATTTTGGCACTTCTCCTTAACATACGAAGTGGTCTGCATGACAAATTAGAATTTCTTTCCACCAGAACACTACATTAAACTATATCTATCTCTTTTGGCACCACTTTTGCTATTCTCTTAGGTAGAACAGACAAACACTGTATAATCATACTTTAAAACTGAAACTGACCTAGGGGAAGCTGGATCTGAAGGGTCTTTACTTTCTTTGGGTAGCACAGTCACCACACATTTCTAATATATGCATATGGCCCCCTTTTTTTTAAATATTATTAAATAAAACCTTCCAGATCTTTATCACTTTTTCTCTCCTGTTCTCCATCTGTTCCTGGAAACTGATTATATATTACCATTTTATTTCATCTCTTCCTATCTTTAGCTACTCATTGTTGAGACTCTTCCTCTTATATAATGAAGTCTTCCATAACTGTTTATATTTGTGCCTTTTCCTGGTTTCCCCATTCCCCTGCTTTATTCACATTTTCATTAAAGTTTCAATTACCTCTAATACTTTTGTAAGATTTTTGGGTATTTTTCTTGACACATTATCCCTAAATTTGGCTACAACTCTTAATACTCTTTGTTGCCTAAGTCAGTGTAATAAACATTTTTCTACTCTACAATTGTTATCAAAAATAGTATCTTAACTGTAACGCTTCTGAACGTATGAATCTTATACAAATACTCCCATATTTTCCCTTTAGCAGTCTGCAATTGCACCTCCTCTTGTTCTGTGAGAGTTGTGTTCTTCTGAAACACTTACATTTTTGACCACCCCCCAAATAGTATTACTTCTTGCCCTTATTTCTGCCATGTTTCAAACTCCATTTCCATTTTATCCAACTCATTAGCTATCCTTCTGAAATAATTTTGATCTTCTCTACTAACTCCTATATCATATTCACTACCCATTCCTTAAATTCCCCTGTTTTTTATGTCATTACCATGTATCTTTTTTGTGGTGCACGATCTGATAGTTATTAGATTGCTTTCAAAGCTTTTAATTTACTACAAATACTCTTGTGAAATATAATTTCTGTCCAAGGTAGCACAGTTAATGCATCTTGAGGAATAATATATAAATTACTCTTGGTACTAATGTTATATCTTCTGTACCAAATATTTTTATGTACGTCTTCAGAAACTAACCCTCTTTTATTATAGTTTACTTTCTGGGTCCTCTGATATATCCTCATTATTGCAAATCAGGTTCCAGTCCCCACCCACAAATAACCTTCTCTGTTGAAAGCTTATTAATAATCCCAGAATTCATTTAAGCTCCTAAAAATTATAGGCAGAATATAAATACATCCAATATAATACTCCTTCCCTGTGAGTAACTCCTTACTACTGCAGATCTACCATTATTGTCTTTTTCGCTCATTTGAGTCCCTCCCACAATCAATAATTTTTACTCCCCTTTTACTTTGTCCTTGATACTCTATTAAATGTTGATCCTGAAATCATTTTTCAAATTCACACACTCATTTCTATCCAAATACATCTCCTATAAATTGCTTTTTACATCCTATAATTCTTAACATAATTCAGTACTTTGCTTTTTGTCTTTAACTTGCAGCACACATTACATGAAACTATATACACTTTCCAAAAGAAAAGCTCATTCTTTCATGTAGGAGCAGTTGCCCTGAATCAATGGCTACATCCACAGGCATTATGTATCTTAAAATTAGGGTTCATGATGCTGAAGCCCATGTTGCCACATACACAGATTGGCATCTATCCTTATCTTTTCTGCATTCCCCTCTAAGATGTGAAAAAAAACAACTTATGGTTTCATTAATTTTAACTTTTAGCCTTAAGAAAAACTGTACTGGCTGCACTTAAATACAAAAACAAAATTGTGCATTGTTATATATAATGCATTAAAGTACCAAGGCTCCTGGAGAGGCAACTACTTGTATAACTATTCACTTTCGCAGTTTCAAATGCTATTTATTTTCAGTGAACTGCTTGCCAGTTTCCTTTTAACAAGTGAGTATATTTTAACCTGTATATTTCACTTAGACCTTTTCTGATTGAGTTTACCTGTAGTCTCATTGTACTCAAAACATCTGCTAATGGAACAAAGCAGCCAGTAACTTTGCAAATGCAAGAAATAACCCTAACAGAGTTCACTCAGAATGTACTGGTCAGACCTGTTGTGATTAATTGCTTGCATTGATTGTTCTTTGTTAATAGCTAAATGTTGGTGATAATGACAACATAAGCAACTAATAATGTTAGAAAATGCATGAAAGAACAATTTGTCATGCTTTTCAACATTTTCTCTGGTTTAAGCCTCTGCTTATAAGTTATGGACATTATTTAGACATCTACCACATAAAAACAGGATATCTTTTAATTCTACATAGAATATGATCATTATGTGTTTACATACACCCCAGTACCCCAAGATCACAACATTATATTAACTTTTACTTGCTTTTTCCAGCATTTTATTTACCTTTTTACAATGTGAAGCCTGGATACATGGCAGTTAAGAAAAAGTATTTTTTTTACTTTTTTATCCGTAACATATACAGCTGAAATGTACACTGGCATAACTGATATAGTGCTTCAGTATAAACTAAGAACAAAATTAATATTGTCCTGTACACTCACATAGCTTAATGGCTAGCCATAGCTAGTTATTCTAATTAAAATACAAGGGACAAAATTACTACATCCTAATTCATTTTTAAACTTGAAATACATGACTTGGCTACTTCAGTAAGGAGAAGAGACAAAAACTCTTTGAGTCTTCATTTCAAGATTTGAAGATTTCAAGATGTTAAAGTCCTAAGCTTGCAAAAAGGAAAAAAAGAACTCCAGTTATGCTTAAGTTCTCTAAAGGGAAATTATTTATCCTCCACTTATCTAATTTTTAACTTTAATGGTTTGTCCTTGTAAATCAACAGCAGGCCAATTGAGGTAGTCCTCTACTGTGGTTTCCATGGACAGGTTGATTCCAAAGGTTGTATGGTGAGGAGCATCCAGTTAGTTATCGGAGTAGGAAATTGACATGAACCAAAGTCAGCCACTGCATGGGAGTGTTTGGCCATAAAGTGGGCTCTGGGTCTTTACAATACTAATTGCTAGGAAGAGAGTTCCTCCTTGTCACTGACCACCCCTCCCTACTAGTGGTAGCTTTAGGAAGACAATGTCACTGTGTAATCCTTCAAGTTTAAAGATCAGTAGTCACTCATGCCACCAATCCCAATGTAGATAGTCAGTGGTTTGAAGCTTGGGGGGGGGGGGGTCAGCTGTAACATAGTGTGATAGTTTTCACAAATGGAGTATGTGAGTGGCTATTCTAATGCATTATACTGGTGTTGTATAACTAATGCATAATGGGATAGATGTCAAGGAACTCAAATAATCACTGTCATTTGAGTAAGGCTTCAGACATCAGTTAAGGATATGTATATATAAAGCTGAGCTGGGATAACCTTAATCAGAAAAGTCAAGGCATTCCAGAGGAGTTTGGAAGGATGACGAGAGAACTACAGGCCCAGAACATAGGCTCAGGAGGAGTGACATTCTATTAGACATTGTATGCCAGTGGAAGAGCTGATGCCTTATTGCCTGGAAATGCACTAGAGCCAGAGACGTTATGGTGACTATTTCTCATTCAGCACTTACGTTTTTAAATGTTTATACCACAGATACAGCTTGTTTTGGCAAATCAGCCCTATTACTTTAAGTTCTATAAAATTAAGTTGTTTTTATAAGTAAGTGGCAGTTGTATATATATATATATATATATATATATATATATATATATATATATATATATATATATTGTTTGCTGTAGCATAGACTAGATCCAGGCCTGCTGAATCTAGCTTTGTTTGTATGCTTGTTGTTTGTTTGCTTGTTATTTCCCTGAAATGCTAATTCCACCTAAAACGCGGCTTTTCAGCACTTCTGTGGATCCCTAGTGATATCTGCATTGCTTACTGTACTTATTTCCTTGTTTCACTTGAAAGAAAGTTACTGTTTGTCATTTTTGCATTTAAGTTACCTGTAACACATTGCATTTAAGTTACCTGGTACTTGCTTACTAAGTCAGCACTAAAAAATTAAAAGCACTACACCCTCACAAACTCCCCTTGAGTACCTTGTTCCCCATTGGCCCTTTTTTCAATTATAAAGGAATTCCCAGTACCATTCTAGCATGTCCAAAGGTCAGTTGTTAATCTCCTCTCCGGTCCAGCTGGTGAATCTGGGAATCTTGAGGCAATGTTACAACTGCCTCATGTACACAGACAACCCTCTCCTCCTCCCAACACATTTGAGAGATGCGACCATATAGCCAAACTGGAGGCTAAGCTCTCTCAACTCAGTACTGGCGTAACCAGTCAGGAGGAGAAGGAAACCACACTCACTACAATTCCAGTCTCATATAGACCTACCACGACAGCAAACCAAACACATTATCACACAAAAACATACTCAGAGGCTCTAAATAAACATCTGCCTAAGCAGCAGAGACCTCCAAAGCAGACATCCAAGCAACCGCTACCCCAAAACAAAACACGTGCAACACATAGCTCACAAAGACAGTGTGCCGAACAGTCACAGCCCTTAAGGCTAAACAACACACCTGATACACTTGTAATAGGTGACTCTATCGTCAGGCACACTGACGTCCCACTCACCAGGCTGAACAAGGAGAAGGTCACGGTGAGCTGCCTGTCGGGCGC